>NC_059218.1:9065768-9428268 GCF_020615455.1 Coregonus clupeaformis | reverse complement strand
TCACGACTTCCTCTGAAGCTGCCTCCTCTCCTTGTTCGGCAGGCTTCGGCGTTTGTCGTCACGGCCTTCTAGCCACTGCCGCTCCGCTCCTCATCTCATCATTCCATTTGTTTTGTCTTGTTTATTACACACACCTGGTTTCAATTCCCCTCATCAGTACCTGTATAAGTGTTCCCTCTGCCCCCTTGTCTTTGTGTGTGATTGTTTATTGTGGAGGTTATATGAGCTTGGTGGAGCTCCTTGTACTTTGTATCGACATATATACGGAATAACCCTTTATTCTGTGATTTACCCTCCTGCGCCTGACTCTGTCCAAATCACACGCCACAGAATCACACACCCGCCATGGAGTCAGCAGGAGAAGAGCCCATGCCTGGAGTCGTGGCACGGGTCCACAAGCCTTCGACCACCCGCCCGAAGGACGAGAGGTGGGCGAGCGTCTGGTCCAACTGAGGCAGGGTACGAGGACCGCGCAGTACTTCGTCCTGGAGTTTCGGACCCTAGCGGCTGGGTCCGGGTGGAACAAGCGGGCCCTGATCGACGGATTCCGGTTCAGCCTGCGAGAGGACGTCCGAAGGGAGCTAGCCTGCCAGGATGCCATGTTAACCTTCGACCAGCTGGTGGACATGGCCATCCGGTTGGACAACCTGCTGGCTGCTAGAGGACGTCCTGGGAGTGGCTTGCCTGTTTCACCCACCCCCAACTCGGAGTCCATTCCGATGGAGCTGGGTGGGGTAGCGATCCGGGAGAACGGAGGAGGACAGCTTCAGTGTCACTCTTGTGGCAGAAGAGGACATTATACTGCACTCTGCCATCAGGGTTCTTCCGGGTCTGGAGGCGGCAGGCAGGGCACTCTCGCATCACCCAAGATAGCGCAAACTCACACTTGTTCAGAGCCCTCTGCTGCGCACTGCACCATACACGTCACCTTCCCTGATTACACAGTAGTATCCCAGTGTAAGGCGCAGGTCGATTCAGGCGCAGCTGGGAACTTCATGGATAGGTCGTTAGCTCTAAGTCTAGGTATTCCATTGGTTCCCCTATCCACTCCACTGCCCATCAAAGCACTTGACAGTCGACCATTAGGGTCAGGGTTCGTTAGGGAAGGTACAGCACCAGTCACGATGGTTACCCAAAGGACCCATAGATTGCATGTCACATTTTTTATTATTTTGTCCCCCGATTTCCCTGTTGTGTTGGATCTTCCCTGGTTAGCACTACACAACCCCACCTTTTCATGGCCGTAGAGGTTTCTCACGGGGTGGTCGCGAGAGTTTCAGGGTAGGTGCCTAGCTGTTTCCGTTGGTGCAACCACGGTGGAAAGTCCAGACACTTCCTCTACCGTGCACATCCCCCACGAATACCTCGATTTGGCACACACGTTTTCCAAAACGCAGGCGACCAAATTACCACCTCATCGGGGCGGGGGGGATTGCGCGATAAACCTACGAGTAGACGCTGTGCCTCCCAGGAGTCATGTATATCCCCTGTTTCAGGCTGAAATGGAGGCGATGGAGACATACGTCTCCGAGTCCCTGCGCCAGGGGTTCATACGTCCCTCCACTTCGCCCGCCTCCTCAATTTTATTTTTTGTGAAGAAGAAAGATGGAGGTCTGCGCCCGTGCATTGATTACCGAGCATTGAACAAGCGGACAATACGTTATAGTTATCCTCTGCCCCTCATCCCATCTGTGATCGAGTCAATGCATGGGGCGCTTTTTTTCTCAAAATTAGATCTCCAGAGTGCGTATAACCTGGTGCGTGTCCGTGAGGGGGACGAATGGAAGACAGCGTTCAGCACAACCACGGGGCATTATGAATACCTGGTGATGCCGTACGGTTTGATGAATGCTCCATCCGTTTTCCAGTCCTTTGTGAACGAGGTGTTTCGGGACATGCTTGGTCGCAGTGTAGTGGTCTACATCGATGACATTCTGGTGTATTCCGCTACGCGCGCCGAGCATGTGTACCTGGTTCGCAAAGTGCTGGGCCGACTGTTGGAAAATGACCTTTATGCCAAGGCAGAAAAGTGTTTGTTTTTCCAGCAGTCCGTCTCCTTCCTCGGATACCGCATTACCACCTCAGGTGTGGAGATCGCATTTCAGCCGTGCGTAATTGGCCGACTCCAACCACGGTCAAGGAGGTGCAGCGCTTTATTGGCTTTGCCAACTACTATCGGAGGTTTATCCGGGGCTTTGACAATGTCGCAGCTCCCATCACATCTCTTTTGAAGGGTGGGCCGTCTCGGCTCCGCTGGTCTGGTGAGGCTGACAGGGCCTTCAGTAACCTGAGGGTTCTGTTCACCTCAGCCCCTGTACTGGCCCATCCCGATCCATCACTACCGTTCGTAGTGCAGGACGGATGCGTCCGAGGTATTGATTGTCGCTGTCCTGTCTCAACACCCAGGCACGCCACCCAAGCTCCGCCCCTGTGCCTTCTTCTCCAAGAAGCTCAGCCCGGCGGAGCAGAACTACGACATTGGTGATCGGGAGCTGTTGGCTGTAGTCAGAGCCCTGACCGTGTGGAGGCACTGGCTCAAGGGGGCGAAACACCCTTTCCTCATCTGGACGGACCACCGTAACCTGGAGTACATCCGGGCAGCGAGGAGGCTGAACCCTCGCCAGGCCAGGTGGGCCCTATTCTTCACCCGATTTGTGTTTACTCTGTCATACTTCCCGGGTACGAAGAACATGAAGGCAGACACGCTGTCATGACTGTACCACACAGAGGAGAGGCCCATAGACAACACCCCCATACTCCCGGCCTCCTGCATTGTGGTGCCGGTAGTATGGGCGATGGACGTGGACATAGAGCAGGCAGTACGCACAGAGCCATCTCCACCTCAGTGTCCAGCTGGGCTGCAGTACGTGCCGTCTCTTGTCCGTGACCATCTGTTCTATTGGGCACACACGTCTCCCTCCTCTGGTCACCCAGGTATTGGCCGTACAGTGCGCTGCCTGACCGGAAAGTACTGGTGGCCTACCTTGGCAAAGGACGTGAGGGTGTATGTTCCTCTTGCTCGGTGTGCACCCAGATAAGGCACCTCCCAGCGGGTAATTTACAGCCCTTACCAGTTCCACAACGGCCATGGTCCCACCTGTGTATTGACTTTCTCACTGATCTTCCCCTCTCTCAGGGTAACACCACCATCCTGGTCGTTGTGGACCGCTTTTCAAAAGCCTGCTGCCTCCTTCCTCTGCCCAGTATCACCACAGCCCTGCAGACGGCGGAGGCTCTGTTTACTCACGTCTTCTGGCACTACGGGGTGCCAGAGGACATAGTGTCTGACCGGGGTCCCCAGTTTACATCCAAGGTCTGTAAGGCATTCATGGAACGTCTGGGGGTCTTGGTCAGCCTGACCTCTGGGTTTCACCCCGAGTCTAATGGGCAGGTGGAACGGGTAAATCAGAATGTGGGTAGGTTCCTGTGGTCCTGCTGACAAGACCGGCCGGGGGAGTGGTCGGTGTTCTTGGCATGGGCCGAATATGCCCAGAACTCTCTTCGCCACTCCTCCACTAACCTAACTCCCTTTCAATGTTTCTTAGGTTATCAGCCGGTTCTGGCACCGTGGCATCCAAGCTAGACCGAAGCTCCTGCGGTGGATGAATGGTTTCGGCGCGTGAAGGAGACGTGGAACGCTGCTCACGTTCACCCTCCAGCGCACCATGTGTCGCCAGAAGTCCAACGCTGACCGCCACCGCAGTGAGGCCCTGGTTTTTGTACCGGGTGATCGGGTCTGGCTCTCGACCCGGAATCTGCCCCTCCGCCTGCCCTGCCGGAAGCTGAGCCCGCGGTTTGTTGGGCCGTTCAAAGTCCTGATGAGAATCAACGAGGTTACCTATATGTTATGTGATGTCACGAGAGGCTGTGTCCTGGAGGGACGTTACATCCCCCTGAGGTGGCTGCAAACCCAGACAGCTATGGCTCCATCTGCTGGTATGGTCGGGAACTCCACCCCTCTATGGCCAATCTTCCCACGCAGCTGAAACAAATGAGGAGCTGATGAGCTGAAGGTTTGTGGAAGGGAAGAGACACAGTCTCCAACCTGGGCTCTCTGGAGGACAAGAGTGCTGCACATCCACTTCCATGAGGAATATAAGGATTTGGAGATACTTACCTTTGGGAAATACTCACCTTTGGATATATGCACCTGTGGAAATACGTGAGAGACATTTGGAAGGACTTTTTGCTGGGTTGGCCACTAGCTGCAACGTGGACTACAGTAAGGCTGGGGAAAAGTTATCTGAGCGAGTGAGAATTATGATTTTGGATGTGGAAGAGACATCCCTGAACTGTTAACCCTTAAAGAGCCACAAGAGAACAGAATTTTGTTATATTTTCGTTAATTTCCCAAGACCTATAATAAAATCCTTGTTTTGTTTGAACCTTGTCTCCTTGCACTACTTGAGCAATCCCGCTGAAAGCTGTGTAGCCTCTCGTGACGTCACAGATGGTGGAGAATACGGGCACGCTCAAGCGTTAATAGTGCATGTCAGAGGAGGATACCGAAGGTTTGATCACCCAGTTTTCCAAGTTGGCCGTAGGCTCCCCGCCGACTGAAATGGAGGACATATTGAAAGCCCTTGTTGCTGGCCAGCAAGCCCAGATGCAAGCAAACGTGGCTGTCTTGGAGGAGCAAAAGAAAGCCAACCTTCTGAAGGCAGAGGAATTGCAGTTGCAGAGACAGAGGGTTGTCCAAAATACCCGCCCAATAAAGGCAAGTGACTTTATATCTAAGATGGGAGCTACCGATGACATTGAGGCATACCTGCATGCATTTGAGGCCACGGCCACTAGGGAAGCCTGGCCCAAGCAACAGTGGGTTGGTCTGTTAGCCCCCTTTCTAACCGGGGAATCACTGAATGCTGTCCGGGACCTGGGCCCTGACCAGGTTACTGACTATGATGCCCCTGAAGTCTGAGATCCTCAGCAGATATGGACTCACAAAGTTTGGTATGGCCCAGCGCTTTCACAGCTGGACCTTCCAACCAGACCAACCTCCTCGGGCGCAGATGCATGAACTTGTCCGAATCGCAAGGAAATGGCTGGATCCGCAGAGGAATACAGCAGCGGCGGTGGTGGAGGCCGTTGTGGTGGATCGTTACCTACGCGCCCTGCCTTATGAGGCAAAACGGTTCATCAGTCAACAGGCCTTGACCACGGCTGATCTGACCGTGGAAGCTGTGGAAAAGTACCAGGCCACAGCGGAGATGCTGAATGCTTCCCGAAAAAGACCCCAGGAGTGCGGCCCCCACCACAAATGGGAAGAACCCGTCCAAAGGACCCCAAGGTCTCGAACCCAGCCACGTCAGGACTTATCCCGGCTCCAGGGGGAGCCAGAAACCAGGCGGGTCCAAGAAGAGTACACCAGGAGGGGGAAACTTCGACAGTGTTACCGGTGTGGGGAGATGGGACATATCTCCTGGCAGTGTGGGAAACCAGCCGATGAACCTATGCCCACTGCGGAGTCCTCCAGCTCAGCACCCACACACCGCTTTGCCTCGCTCTTGGGAGTCGTAGATGGCGGCCCAGATCGACCCCCCACCTGCCCGGTAACTGTGAATCACCATGATGTGGAGGCCTTACTGGATTCTGGTAGCCGGGCCACCCTGGTGCGTAAGGATTTGGTGGGCCCAACGTGTCTGACCCCGGGGAAAGTCCTCCCAGTTTCCTGTGTCCATGGGGACACCAGAGAATACCCCATTACTGAACTTACAATGACCAGCACACGGGGAACCATACACACGACGGCGGGGGTGGTTGATTCCCTCCCGTCCCTGTCCTAATTGGACGAGACTGCCCAGCCTTTTACCCACTCTGGAGAGAGTCTCAGGAGAGGATAACCCGAGTACCTCGGAAACGGAGAGGCAAGACTCATCCTGGGAAGGCTCCGGTGCAATCCTCCGAGTTACTCACTCCCGCCCGGGCTCTGATAGGGATGGCAGGTGCCCAGACTCGACACAGAGACGGAGCTACAGAATCTGGACAAAGAACTGTCTGGTCTGAAGGGGACCGCTGAGAGGTATCGTTTGTTAAAGCAACAGTTAGACATGAAGACAGAAGAGTTAGATATCCTCCAGGCTAAACTCCAACAGAGCTCCTTCCCTAAGCAACAGGAGGAGCTGGAGAGGCTGCGCAGGACCATCGAGGAGTGTGAGGAGACCCTGCGCAGTAGTAAGGAGGTCCAGAAGAAGGCAGAGGAGAAGTACAAGGTGTTGGAGAACAAGATGAAGAATGCGGAGGCAGAGAGAGAGAAGGAACTGAAAGCTGCTCAACAGAAGCTAAACTCTGCTAAAACCAAGGCTGATGCGTTCAGTAAGAAACTCAAGGAGAGACAACAGGAGGCTGAGTCCCTGGTCCTAGAGTTGGAGGAGTTGAAGAGAGAGCAGTCTGGCAAGCACCACGGCAATGCGGACGCCCTCTCCCGGCGTGATGCCTTCTTCGCTGCCTTTACCCGACGAGGGACGTCGGTCCCGAGGAGGGGGATGTGTGATGTCACGAGAGGCTGTGTCCTGGAGGGACGTTACATCCCCCTGAGGTGGCTGCAAACCCAGACAGCTATGGCTCCATCTGCTGGTATGGTCGGGAACTCCACCCCTCTATGGCCAATCTTCCCACGCAGCTGAAACAAATGAGGAGCTGATGAGCTGAAGGTTTGTGGAAGGGAAGAGACACAGTCTCCAACCTGGGCTCTCTGGAGGACAAGAGTGCTGCACATCCACTTCCATGAGGAATATAAGGATTTGGAGATACTTACCTTTGGGAAATACTCACCTTTGGATATATGCACCTGTGGAAATACGTGAGAGACATTTGGAAGGACTTTTTGCTGGGTTGGCCACTAGCTGCAACGTGGACTACAGTAAGGCTGGGGAAAAGTTATCTGAGCGAGTGAGAATTATGATTTTGGATGTGGAAGAGACATCCCTGAACTGTTAACCCTTAAAGAGCCACAAGAGAACAGAATTTTGTTATATTTTCGTTAATTTCCCAAGACCTATAATAAAATCCTTGTTTTGTTTGAACCTTGTCTCCTTGCACTACTTGAGCAATCCCGCTGAAAGCTGTGTAGCCTCTCGTGACGTCACAGTTACTACTCCCCCCAGATTACCGTATTTACCCCTCGTTTCATGTGTCTCTCCTCAGGCCGGTGGTGGCTGGTCCGCTCCAGGAGTCTGAGGTGCAGGAGGTCCCTCCACCTCCTCTGGACATCAAGGGCCCCGGCATACTCCGTCCTTTCCATCCTGGATTTGAGGCGTCGGGTAGGGGGCCTTCAGTACTTCGTGGAGTGGGAGGGGTACGGTCCGCAGGAGCGGTGTTGGGTCCCAGTGAGGGATATCCTCGAACCCTCCTTGTTGTGGGATTTCCATCCGGCTAACCCTGCTCCGCGTCCTCCTGGTTGTCCCCGAGGCCGGTGTCAAGGTTGGGGGGTACTGTCACGACTTCCTCCGAAGCTGCCTCCTCTCCTTGTTCGGGCAGGCTTCGGCGTTCATTGTCACTGGCCTTCTAGCCACTGCCGCTCATCATCTCATCATTCAATTTGTTTTGTCTTGTTTATTACACACACCTGGTTTCAATTCCCCTCATCAGTACCTGTATAAGTGTTCCCTCTGCCCCCTTGTCTTTGTGTGTGATTGTTTATTGTGGAGGTTATATGAGCTTGGTGGAGCTCCTTGTACTTTGTATCGACATATATACAGAATAAACCTTTATTCTGTGATTTACCCTCCTGCGCCTGACTCCATCCAAATCACACGCCACAAGTGAAGACATCAAAACTATGAAATAACACATATGGAATCATGTAATAACCAAAAAAGTGTGCAAAGCTGTCATCAAGGCAAAGGGTGGCTACTTTGAAGAATCTCAAATATAAAATATATTTTGATTTGTTTAACCCTTTTTTGGTTTCTACATGATTCCATATGTGTTATTTCATAGTTTTGATGTCTTCCTTATTATTCTACAATGTAGAAAATAGAAGGTGTGTCCAAACTTTTGACTGGTACTGTACATTTATTTTCGTCACCATCTGAACACATAACGATCCACTTGGACTGGCCAACCAAGAGGTCAAGAAAGGTAGAGCTGGCCTTGGACCAAGGTAAGGCTGCTGTCTCCCTGGGCACATGTACATTCAACACATTTTACATTTTAGTCATTTAGCAGATGCTCTTATCCAGAGCGACTTACAGTTAGTGAGTGCATACATGTTTTATACCTTTGCACATATGCTGATTTCTCACATAGATGCACATCTTAAATCAGGTTACAGAACAGTTAACTAGGTCTAAGACCCCTAGACATAACGAGTGCAGCAAAATCAGTAGGCTAGATATTGGTTTCGTAACAATACATATAGAATCGTGAAAATCGCAATACATGTGTGAAGTCCCTGGCAATTTCCAGCATGAATGTGTGTGTGTGTGATGTCTAGTTACTCACTGCTCCGTGAGGTTGCTGATGTATTCCTCTGTAGAATTGTCCTCCAGTAGGTCCATCAGGAGAGAGTAGGTCTGGTTGGAGGCCATGAAAGCCTTGGTCGCTATAGACTCTATACGACCAGCCATCTCTGTGTGACTGACAGATGGAGACAGAAAGAGACAAGGAATTATATGTATAGTTCAAATAGTTTTTTTATTTTTTATTTCAAATACTTCAGCTTGGCTGATCTTGTGCCGCAATGGAACCAATGGAATAGAACCAGAAATGCAAACCCTAACCGCGCCCACATAGCACTCCAGGCAAGTTTGATGAAACAGCTCAAAGTATTTGACAGAAAACCAACATGTCTGCTGAGGACAAGTCAAATGGATTCCAGGTATTGAGTTGATCTCTCTACTTCCTCTCACCAGACCTAACGTGCATTAATTCAGCATATTCAGAGGCTTTGTACTGTTGTCATTGATAGAGGGTGTCTGTGGCAGGCCAGCCATTGTGTGACTGACAGATGGAAGAGGCAGGGCCTCCATTAGAGGGAGATGACCTTTGTGTGTCATAATTGGCCATTTACTCTATTGACCTCCCGTGACTTACCTTTTCATAAGTCCCTCTGATTCGTTCACTGCAGAATTCCAGCGGTTGGGCACAGTTGTCACCTTGAAAGGAATGACCTTTGGAAAAGCAGAGCAAAGTGGGAAGAACTGAAACTGTGCAGTCTCGTAGACAAAAGAAAACTGTGAGGACAATGTTTATTCAGTGCATGCTCTGTATAGGCTGACGTCAGTTTATATTTTGAACCTGAATCGTGACCATGCACAGTTATCAGCTAACCCTACATGACCCCAGGGCCAATGTTCAACTCAGAAAGTAGAATGACTCAGAACTCACTGTTCAATAGTCATTTCAGGAAGACATACTGAAGGCTGCAATTACACACACTCACTCACTAATGTATACATAGGCAATGTTTCAACTTATCCAGCGGCAAAGTTTTTTGTTGTGGTACCAGTAGATAAATGTTGACTATTTTACTTTGTGACATTTATTTTGAGAAAATGCTCATAAAATTGAGAAAATTGAATCACAGTATATGACACGAACACACTTTCTCTTCCTATTTTGGAGCCGTTCTGCTTGTTAATGTGGAATTGTATTGCTCTGGCTCCAGGCTTGCCCAAACGACGGGGGAAGTAAGGTATGTGCACGCACGCACACACACAACCACCCATAGCACTGTCAAAACAAGCTCTCTCATTTCCCCAGAACCACATAACATGGCAAACATATTCATAATAGATTCCAAGTTGCCGCTATTGAGCGTGAGGAGACGGGGAAAAGCTTGAGCTGTGGTAACAGAACAAATCATTCATTTCAGCCGAGCGTTGGTCATATAAACTGTGTGTGCTCGCTCTCACTCGATTTTTGAGATATGGAGCTTCATATTGAGAAATACTGTGCTTTAGGGATCACTATTGATCAATACATGTAAACCTCTACTGAATAACCACTAATAACTAATCAGTATCATTTTCAAATGAAAAAATTTAAAAATACTTTAAATGGATAAATAACTACAGACCTCCATAAGTTTATGTAGTGTGATCACTATATGTGCATGTATGCTACTGCTTATAACAATGTCAAACTATACTGAACAAAAATATAAACGCAACATGCAACAATTTCAAAGATTTTACTGAGTTACAGTTCATATCAGGAAATCAGTCAATTGAAATACATTCACTAGGCCTTAATCTATGGATTTCACATGACTGGGAATACAGATACTGTATGCATCTGTTGGTCACAGATACCTTTAAAAAAAAGGGTAGGGGCGTGGATCAGAAAACCAGTCAGTATATGGTGTGACCACCATTTGCCTCATGCAGCGCAACACATCTCATAGAGTTTATCAGGCTGTTGAGTGTGGCCTGTGGAATGTTGTCCCACTCCTCTTCAATGGCTGTGTGAAGTTGCTGGATATTGGCGGGAACTGGAACACGCTGTCGTACACGTCGATCTAGAGCATCCCAAACATGCTCAATGGGTGACATGTCTGGTGAGTATGCAGGCCGTGGAAGAACTGGGACATTTTCAGCTTCAGGAATTGTGTACAGATCAAACATGAGTTGATGGCAGCGGATGAATGGCACGACAATGGGCCTCAGGATCTCGTCACGGTATCTCTGTGCAGTCAAATTGCCATCGATAAAATGCAATTTTGTTCGTTGTCCGTAGCTTATGCTTGCCCATACCATAACCCCACCAACATCATGGGGCATTCTGTTCACAACGTTAACATTGATTGTGATTTTTCAGTAGACTATAGTTAAATCTCTTCAGACTCAGTAGACTATAAGATAAGCATAGTTAATCACAACATGACGGACACGGAGCCAAGGTTAAACATGGGTACATCTCTGCTGCTAGGCAAGAACTTAATTGGTTCCTCTCACTGGTGTAGTCATTACCCTGCCTGGTATGTGAAATAGGACTGTTTATTCTCTTTTCATCTGACCTGTCTTCGGGTCAAATTCCTCGCTCCTCCTTAATCCACAGCTGTCCTGCCTTATCAGTGACTGAAACCAGGCTGTTGCCCTTTGCCTCTCTCTGTCAGCGGGTGCTGTAGGTGGGTGTGGTGTGGGAATCAGGCGCAGGACGCAGAAGATAAGTCCAAAAGACTTTAGTAATGCACACTCAAAACACGATCCAACAGCCCGGAAGCGAGAAAATGCGCACACAGGCGTAAACAAAAGGGCGCACTAAACGTGCGAAAAATACTCTCCTACACAAAGGAGGCAAGCTACAATAGCGCACTGTAAATAGTAGCGCACCAACACGACAGCGAAAACAATCACACACAACACCTGACAAACACAACAAGAATTTATAGGACACTAATGACGCTAAACGACAACAGGTGTACATAATCCAGACAAAACCAAACGAACATAGAAACATACAACGGTGGCAGCTAGTATTCCGGAGACGACGAACGCCGAAGCCTGCCCGAGCAAGGAAGAGAAGCAGCCTCGGCCGAAACCGTGACAGTACCCCCCCCTTGACGCGCGGCTCCAGACGTGTGCCGACTCCGGCCTCAGGGACGACCAGGAGGACGCGGAGCAGGGCGCGTCGGGTGACTACGGTGGAATTCTGTCAGGAGAGACGGGTCCAAAATGTCTCTCCTCGGCACCCAGCACCGTTCCTCCGGGCCGTACCCCTCCCACTCCACCAGATATTGGAGACCCCCCATCCGACATCTCGAATCCAAGATGGACCGCACGGAGTACGCCGGTGCCCCCTCGATGTCCAATGGGGCGGAGGAGTCTCCTTGATCTCATTTTCCTGGAGTGGGCCAGCTACCACCGGCCTGAGAAGAGACACATGGAACGAGGGGTTAATACTTTTATACTCAATAGGTAGTTGTAATCTGTAACACACCTCGTTCAATCTTCTCAGGACTTTAAACGGCCCCACAAACCGCCGACCCAGTTTCCGACAGGGCAGGCGGAGGGGCAGGTTTCTGGTAGAGAGCCAGACTCGATCACCAGGTGCGTACACCGGTCCCTCACTGTGGTGGAGATCGGCGCTCGCCTTTTGACGACGGAGGGCCCGCTGCAGGTGGACGTGTGCAGCGTTCCACGTCTCCTCCGAGCGCCGCACCCACTCATCCACCGCAGGAGCCTCGATCTGGCTCTGCTGCCAAGGTGCCAGAACCGGCTGGTAACCTAACACACATTGGAAAGGGGTTAGGTTAGTGGAGGAATGGCGTAGGGAATTCTGGGCCATTTCTGCCCAGGGAACGTACCGTGCCCACTCCTCCGGCCGGTCCTGGCAGTATGATCTAAGAAACCTACCCACATCCTGGTTCACACGTTCCACCTGCCCATTACTCTCCGGATGGTAACCCGAGGTGAGGCTCACCGAGACCCCCAACCGCTCCATAAAGGCTCTCCAGACTCTGGAGGTGAATTGGGGACCTCGATCAGACACAATATCCTCGGGTACCCCGTAGTGCCGGAAAACATGGGTGAATAGAGCTTCGGCGGTCTGTAGGGCAGTAGGAAGGCCCGGCATAGGGAGCAAACGACAGGCCTTAGAGAACCGGTCCACAACGACCAGTATAGTAGTATTCCCCTGTGAGGGAGGAAGGTCAGTGATGAAGTCCACCGAGAGGTGAGACCATGGTCGTTTTGGAACGGGCAGGGGTAGTAACCTACCCCTAGGCAGATGTCTAGGCGCCTTACACTGGGCGCACACCGAGCAGGAGGAGACATAAACCCTCACATCCCTCGCCAACGTGGGCCACCAGTACTTAGCACTAAGGCAGTGCACTGTCCGGCCTATACCAGGATGTCCAGAGGAGGGTGACGTGTGAGCCCAATAGATCAATCGATCCCGAACCTCGAGCGGAACGTACGTCCGACCCTCCGGGCATTGAGGAGGACTAGGGTCGGTGCGCAACGCCCGCTTGAGTTCAGCATCGACCTCCCACACTACCGGTGCCACCAGACAAGACTCCGGCAGTATGGGAGTGGGCTCCACGGACCTCTCCTCCGTGTCATACCGCCGAGACAGTGCGTCTGCCTTACCGTTCTGTGACCCAGGGATGTATGTGATCTTAAATACAAACCGGGTCAAAAACATATTCCACCGCGCCTGGCGAGGGTTCAGTCTCCTAGCTGCCCGGATGTACTCCAGGTTACGGTGGTCAGTCAAAATGAGGAAAGGGTGTTGAGCCCCCTCAAGCCAGTGCCTCCACACCTTTAGGGCCTGTACCACGGCTAACAGCTCCCTGTCCCCTACGTCATAATTTCGCTCCGCCGGACTGAGCTTTTTGGAATAAAAGGCACAGGGGCGGAGTTTAGGTGGCGTGCCGGACCGTTGCGAAAGCACGGCTCCTATACCCGGCCTCTGACGCGTCCACCTCTACCTGAAATGGTAAAGAGGGATCCGGATGCGCCAGCACCGAGCCGAGGTAAACAGGTCCTTCAGCCTCCCAAAAGCCCTGTCCGCCTCGGCTGACCACTGCAAACGCACCGGACCCCCCTTCAAAAGAGACGTTATGGGAGCTGCCACCTGTCCAAAACCCCGGATAAACCTCCGGTAGTAATTCGCAAACCCCAAAAACTGCTGCACCTCCTTCACAGTGGTTGGTGTTTGCCAATTACGCACGGCTGACACCCGGTCAACCTCCATCTTCACCCCTGACGCAGACAACTGATAACCCAAAAAGGAGATCGACTCCTGGAAAAACAGACACTTCTCTGCCTTGACATACAGGTCGTGCTCCAACAGCCTCCTCAACACTCGGCGCACCAGAGCCACATGCTCGACTCGGGTAGATGAGTACACAAGAATGTCATCTATGTACACGACCACCCCCTGCCCCTGCATGTCCCTGAATATCTCATCCACGAATGATTGGAAAACTGAAGGAGCGTTCATCAACCCGTATGGCATGACAAGATACTCGTAATGGCCCGAGGTGGTACTAAAGGCTGTCTTCCATTCATCGCCCTCCCTAATGCGCACCAAGTTGTACGCGCTCCTGAGATCTAATTTAGTGAAAAAACGCGCCCCGTGCAATGACTCCGTCATGGTCGCAATCAGAGGAAGTGGATAACTGTACTTCACCGTGATCTGATTGAGACTACGGTAATCAATGCACGGGCGTAACCCTCCATCCTTTTTCTTCACAAAAAAGAAACTCGAGGACGCAGGGGAAGTGGATGGCCGTATGTATCCTTGTCTCAGAGATTCGTCTATGTAAGTCTCCATAGCTCTCTTCTCCTCCTGAGACAGAGGATACACATGGCTCCGTGGGAGCGCAGCTCCTGCCTGGAGGTCTATCGCACAATCTCCTGCCTATGGGGGAGGCAACTGCGTCGCCCTCGACTTACTGAACACAATAGCCAAATCCTCATACTCAGGGGGAACTTGCAATGCGGGCACCTGGTTTGGACTCTCCACCGAGGTAGCCCCTACGGAAACGCCTAAACATCGACCCACACACTGGGCAGACCACTCCATCAGAGCCCTCTCCTGCCACGAAATAGACGGGTTATGGATACTCAACCAGGGCATGCCCAGCACCACCGGATACGCAGGCGAGTCGATCAGAAATAGCTGGATCATCTCCTTATGACCCCCCTGCGCACACATCCTAAGTGGCGCCGTGACCTCCCTGATCAAGCCCCATCCCAACGGACGGCTATCTAGGGCATGAACGGGGAATGGGACGTCAACAGGAAGAAGGGGAATCCCTAATTCTAAACAAAATTTCCTATCAACAAAATTCCAGCCGCGCCTGAATCTACCAGCGCCTTATGCTGGGAATGAGGTGCTACCTGTGGAAAACGCACAGGTATACAGAAGTGCGCAACAGAGAGCTCTGGGTGAGTGGGGCGCCTACTCACCTGGAAGGACTCCCCAGTGCGGGGCCTGTCGTCTTCTCCCCTAGGAGGCCATCCCCAGCACCTAGCCGCGGTGTGTCCTCCACGGCCACAGCTGGTGCAGGAGACGGGCCCCTCGTACTCCGACCCCTCTCTCTCTAGCGCCAGCGCCCCAAGCTCCATAGGGCTCGGCTCGGAGGCGCTGGAGGGTGAAATGGACGGACCCCCCTCGGAACGTCCGCGGGTAGCCAGCAGGGTGTCCAGCCTGATGGACATGTCGACTAACTGGTTGAAAGAGAGACTGGTGTCCCTACAGGCCAGCTCCCGACGGACGTCCTCTCGTAGACTACAGCGGTAGTGATCGATGAGGGCCCGCTCATTCCACTCTGCATCCGCCGCTAGAGTACGGAATTCTAACGCGAACTCCTGGGCGCTCCTCCTCCCCTGCCGGAGGCAGAACAGACGCTCCCCCGCCGCTTTCCCCTCCGGTGGATGGTCAAACACCGCCCTGAAGCGGCGGGAGAACTCAGCGTATGTGATGGTGGTAGCGTCTATCCTCCTCCATTCGGCGTTGGCCCATTCCAACGCCTTGCCGGTAAGGCAGGCGATGAGGGCGGACACGCTCTCATGTCCCGAGGGCGCCGGGTGCACGGTGGCCAGGTATAGCTCCACCTGGAGGAAGCCCTGACACCCGGCAGCGGTCCCATCGTAGGCCCTCGGGAGCGAGAGTCGAATTCCCCTGGGTTCCGGAGCGGGAATGGGCTGACTGGCTGATGGTGATGGCAGGGGAGGTGGAGTTGGGGGTGTCCCTCGGGTCTCCCAGCGTTGAAGTGTGTTAATAACATCCTGCAGGGCGGTCCCGATCCGAAGGATCTGGTCATTCTGCTCCCGGACCCGATCCTCCAAAGTCTCCTGTGCTGCTGCGGCTCCTGCTGATTCCATTCTGAATGGTGTGTGATTCTGTCAGCGGGTGCTGTAGGTGGGTGTGGTGTGGGAATCAAGCGCAGGACGCAGAAGATAAGTCCAAAAGACTTTAGTAATGCACACTCAAAACACGATCCAACAGCCCGGAAGCGAGACAATGCGCACACAGGCGTAAACAAAAGGGCGCACTAAACATGTGCGAAAAATACTCTCCTACACAAAGGAGGCAAGCTACAATAGCGCACTGTAAATAGTAGCGCACCAACACGACAGCGAAAACAATCACACACAACACCTGACAAACACAACGAGAACTTATAGGACACTAATGACACTAAACGACAACAGGTGTACATAATCCAGACAAAACCAAACGAACATAGAAACATACAACGGTGGCAGCTAGTATTCCGGAGACGACGAACGCCGAAGCCTGCCCGAGCAAGGAAGAGAGGCAGCCTCGGCCGAAACCGTGACACTCTCCTTAGGCATATTCCTGGAACGGAGCCAGAGTTGAACAAAGTTCAGACTAAACATGCTTGATCACAGCATGAGGGGCGTTTGGACTGAG
Organism: Coregonus clupeaformis; assembly: GCF_020615455.1. Taxonomy (NCBI): domain Eukaryota; kingdom Metazoa; phylum Chordata; class Actinopteri; order Salmoniformes; family Salmonidae; genus Coregonus; species Coregonus clupeaformis. The sequence goes on along the minus strand of NC_059218.1, from coordinate 9,411,936 downwards.
TGGTACAGAGGGAGGAGGCTGGTATATGTTTAAGAAATTGATTATGGACCTGCCATGTTTTAAGCCATGTTTAAGTATAGATTGATAGGTTTGGGAATCAATTAGGGGGTCAGAATGGAGCCAGGAAAGGGCTCTGTTATTTTTGCATGACAGGGCTTGGTCCCACCACTATTGTTTCCAGACACGGAACTAGAAGGGAGAGAAGTCAGATACCACCATTAAGGAAGTGGGCGGAGCGGTCAAGAACTGAAAACTGGAGACAGTGGTGGAGGAACCAAAGAGGGAGGGATTAAGCTAAAATGTATGAAAAATGACTATATAAACTGAGAGTTGAGAGGTAGAAAGTTAGATGCTCTGCAGACCACCTCGGCTATATTGATTGTAATAAAGTCTATCTTAATTCTACAAAAACTCTGAAAGTACTTTGTGTTTGACTGAGGACAAAGACAATTTCCTGTTTGTTGAGTCTTTGTAGAATTAAGTCTGCCATCTGCCCGGTACAGTTGAAAAAAGGATTCATCCATGAATAGCACACTTCTCCAGTGTTCCAGTGGCCTTTGAAGGTGAGCATTTGCCCTCTGAAGTCGGTTAAGACGCTGAACTGCAGACAGGTCAAGACCATGGTGAGGACGCGAGCATGCAGACGTGCTTCCCCTTAGACTGTTTCTGACAGTTTGTGCAGGAATTCTTCGGTTGTGCAAACCCACAGTTTCATCAGCTGTATGGGTGGCTGGTCTCAGACAATGTTCGACAACATAATTGGCGACCACGAAGGGACTGGAAAAAGAGACCATAGGGGTGCTGCACCATTTGGAGGAGGCTGAACGAATCACACAAATAGTGGCCACTGTAAACATAGGTAAGCAGCATTCTTACTTTTAGTATAGAAATTGTGTGGTTCACTCGGCTGATTCTGAAGGTCAGGTACCTGGGTATCTCCAGTATTAAGGGCTAAATTTAGGAAAAGTACTGAGTTTTTGTTGGAATGAGAAATAAGCATGCATGCAATGCTATTGATTATTGATTGTTGTATATAAGTTACGTCCTATGGCTACCGCTCTATTGTGTTAGAGGAAGTGTATCAATGGGGGACTGTATGGGTAGGTGTTGTATTTGTATATAAGCTATTCTGTGGCTACCACTTTAATGCAGTATTGGAGGACTGAATGGGCAGAATAGATATTTATGTGGCTACCGCTTTAATACGGTATTAGGGGACTGAACGGGCAGAAGAACTTCTGTGCCTACCGCTCTAATTACTGTACTGAATGTCTGAACAGGCAGAATACAGTGGGGGAATAAAGTATTTAGTCAGCCACCAATTGTGCAAGTTCTCCCACTTAAAAAGATGAGAGAGGCCTGTAATTTTCATCATAGGTACACGTCAACTATGACAGACAAATTGAGAAAAAAAATTCCAGAAAATCACATTGTAGGATTTTAATGAATTTATTTGCAAATTATGGTGGATTTTTTTTTTTAGCAAACTATAGTTTTGGCAAGTCAGTTAGGACATCTACTTTGTGCATGATACAAGTAACTGTTCAAATAATTGTTTACAGACAGATTATTTCACTTATAATTCACTGTATCACAATTCCAGTGGCTCAGAAGTTTACATTCACTAAGTTGACTGTGCCTTTAAACAGCTTGTGACATTTCAGAAAATGATATCATGGCTTTAAAAGCTTCTGATAGGCTAATTGACATAATTTGAGTCAATTGAAGGAATACCTGTAGATGTATTTCAAGGCCTACCTTCAAACTCAGTGCCTCTTTGCTTGACATCATGGGAAAATCAAAAGAAATCAGCCAAGACCTCAGAAAACAAATTGTAGACCTCCACAAGTCTGGTTCAACCTTGGGAGCAATTTCCAAACGTTCATCTGTACAAACAATAGTACGCAAGTATAAACACCATGGGACAACGCAGCTGTCATACCGCTCAGGAAGGAGACGCGTTCTGACTCCTAGAGATGAACGTACTTTGGTGCAAAAAGTGCAAATTAATACCAGAACAACAGCAAAGGACCTTGTGAAAATGCTGGTGGAAACAGGTACAAAAGTATCTATATCCACAGAAAAAACTAGCCTTATATCGACAAAACCTGAAAGGCCGCTCAGCAAGGAAGAAGCCACTGCTCCAAAACCACCATAAAAATGCCAGACTACAGTTTGCAACTGCACATGGGGACAAAGATCATACTTTTGAGAGAAATGTCCTCTGGTCTGATGAAACAAAAATAGAACTGTTTGGCCATAATGACCATCGTTATGTTTGGAGGAAAAAGGGGGTATTTGCAAGCCGAAGAGCACCATCCCAACCGTGAAGCATGGGGGTGGCAGCATCATGCTGTGGGGGTGCTTTGCTGCAGGAGGGACTGGTGTACTTCACAAAATTGATGGCATCATGAGGAAGGAAAATTATGTGGATATATTGAAGCAACATCTCAAGACATCAGTCAGGAAGTTAAAGCTTGGTCGCAAATGGGTCTTCCAAATGGACAATGACCCCAAGCATACTTCCAAAGTTGTGGCAAAATGGCTTAAGAACAACAAAGTCAAGGTATTGGAGTGGCCATCACAAAGCCCTGACCTCAATCCTATAGAACATTTGTGGACAGAACTGAAAAAGTGTGTGTGAGCAAGGAGGCCTACAAACCTGATTCAGTAACACCAGCTCTGTCAGGAGGAATGAGCCAAAATGTACCCAACTTATTGTGGGAAGCTTGTGGAAGGCTACCCGAAACATTTGAATGTGATGAAAGAAATAAAAGCTGAAATAAATAATTCTCTCTACTATTATCTGACATTTCACATTCTTAAAATAAAGTGGTGATCCTAACTGATCTACAACAGGGTGTTTTTACTAGGATTAAATGTCAGGAGTTGTGATAAACTGAGTTTAAATGTATTTGGCTAAGGTGTATGTAAACTTCCAACTTCAACTGTATCTTATTATGAACCCTAGGAATGTAGGCGATCTTCAATTGAATTTTTATGAGAAATGCTGTTTGAAGAACAGGTTGCGTGTAATGGTGTGTTTGTGTGACATCTAGACATTATATTTTGGCCAGTCTTTTAGGGTGAGGACAGGCCATTATATCTCGGTGGGGACTGATCCCTGTACATTTCCCAAATTTGGAAACCTTATAGGTGATTTATGAATATGGTAAAATTGGTTATAGTAAAATATTAATGTGATAGAATTGACATTCCAAGTTTGGGCCCCTTTATAGAAGAAAATATTCCTGCAGGTTATACAAGTATTGATTAAGTGTGTTTGGAAATAGCATTGTGTGAATGTGATATGAGAGGGGTGTGAATATAGGAATGAGTTTTAATCTGAAGTTTGGATAATACCATATAGAAATATGTATAATAAAATGATTATGATTTGGATAATAAGCTTTTGATATAACATTATCTTGGGGTTCTGTACATCACTGCCCATCATAGAATATCACGGGGAGTTATTGAGACCGGGATGTTATTTTAGAAAGTAGCAAGTCTATATTTTCTGGGAGGATCCCATGACAGGCCGGGCAGTGTCCCGGTAACTAAAGTTGTTGTTTTTGGTTCCGCTGGGAGTAGATTGTGATAAGCTGATTTGTGGCATTAAATCATTAAAAACGCGAATGGATTGGTTGATGTGAATATATGAAAATATTGTGAATTTCTATGTGTGTGTAATCGATTACTAGAGATTTGATAAAGTAATAATTTGAATAATATTCATATACTAACTTGCGCACCCAAACGTAGACATATGTCAGGTGTGGGAAACAATAAATAAATGTGTTCTGAGTTGGTGCCGTTTATAGATCATTTGATAGAGATAAGGTTAAGCATTATATGACTGTCTACATAGTCTGGGCAATAGTCTCAGAAACTGATTGGCGTATGTCCACTTTTTGGAAAATATGGGGAATTGACTTACCCTAACAATGTAACTAGAAAGGCTTATGGGGTTTTCTCCGTCCGGGTACAACATTTAAGGAAAACTGCCCATATGGCCTGGAAATTATCAATGTAACTTATAACATAGCACAAAGCCAATTTAGGGTTTCCATTAAACTAATTATCATTACGGAGCTAATGTAATGTAGTAAAGGAACTTCATTTTGAGTGGAGTGGTATGTCTGGAAGTAGCTAGCAAGCTAGCCACCTTTAGCCAGTTAGCTTGGGAGCTTGATTGCCTTTGTGAGAATCAATGAGAGGGGATATTAGGTAACATTGAAATTGGTGGTATGTATGGGCGAGAGCACAAATTATGTTTACAAATAGTCAAACTTTGTATTGCGCCGCATTTCAACAATTGCTACATGGTGTAAATTTGAGGGTTCTGTTGATACAGTATGTTAAAGTGAATTACAGTTAGTTTAGACTATTATGCTGATGGGACAGCACCAACTTTTTGTAGGTTCTAGATTTGTTGGACAGTGATCCAGTGACGATACCAGGATAATTTGACATGGGAGCAAATGGAGCCGATTTTGGGGTTGGATAATCCTTGCGAGAATTACAGACAATGGAGTCTAAAGGGTAATCAATAAAAAATAATCCTTGCAAACTCAGAGAATCTTGGGTGTTTTTCATCTCATGAGAGATGTTATGTCATCTTATTCTGGAGTTGTCACAAGGAATTAGAATGAAACATACGATTAATGATTTGAGGGAGTACAGTGGAATTATTTTCATAATGTTTTGTTGATTAAATGTGCTATAGTGAATGTTAACGACATGTACACTTTCTCTTCCAGGAGAATGGAGGTTTCATTATCTCTCTTTTGAATGTTTCCTGAGTCTGTGGGCTGGGGAGAGCAGTTTGTTTTTACCATATGGTTTGCAAATAACCACACACAACACACTTGTTATGAATATTTGTTAGTGGTGTTAATACGTGTTTGACTTACTGAGTGGACTATTTCATTTGGTTTAGTGGGTTTTCACGGGTTAGTGCTGAGGTGTCTTAAAGGTGCACACACATAGAATTTTCGGAAGTCTTTATTTTCTGAGTGAGTTATAATTAAACACATGGGATTTATTTTGATGAGAACTGTACTGAAGACTTACTGTACACCTGGGATACGAAATGAATGAAATGTTTGACTGTTTTAATGATTAGTCTACTATAGAATTAAACACTTATTTGAAGGGTTTGAATGACCTCTGACCTCTGTTCTGACATTCTAGTGGGGTTTGATCACCCTCACTGGAAAGCCGAGAGACATTGGATGATGAATTTAAGGTCATTTGTAATACTGATAATTATGAAGAAGTTTATAGTTCATAGCCATATTTGTGATTCGGACCATTACAAGGACAGAGAGCGAGCGCTAGCCCTGAATGAGAGAAATTTGTCGCTAGTCAATTTGAATATTTCCTTGAATTACCTTATGGGATGCAATTAAGATAAGATGTTATGAACGGTTGTCATTCTAATTTGATTTATTATTTTTGATTTAACAGACAGTGTTGTTGTTTTGTTTTTGGGTGCATGAATCACGACGTGAGTCATGTGTCCAAAGGGGGAATTTACCGGTCCCCTGGGGCCTTTTGGTAAATATGCTAATTGTACTAAGAATATGAGTAGTAGTAATGAATGTGTTATGGGTTAGATGGAATGTTTTATGTGCAAATGTATTTGTGGCAGGAGACAAAGTACAAAGGGGGCCTGTCTCTGAAACTAGTGGACTGCAACAGGCTGCAATAATGTGCACTTCCTAATCTCAAGGCTTCTCCTGACTGATAAGAAGACAGGGTACCATAGCATACTGTGTCTCACTTAATAATGTTCTTAAGACTCTCTTCCCACGGGGGAAGGCTTCTCTGCCCAACCTAGCAGGATAATCTGAGCACTGTCTGTGCCCTGGAGACTTTGTGGTGGTAAAAGACTACAGAAGAAAGAGCTGGAAAGACCCTAGTTTGAGGGGCCCGTACTGGTGTGGCTGGCTACCTCGATGATGGTGAAAGTGGAAGAGACAGATACCTGTATCCATGAGTCCCACTGTAGGAGAGTTCCAACCCCAGAAGAGGAAGATGGCCCCGCCACTACATAGCATTGTTTTATTTTGTGTCTGTCTGTGTCTGTGTGTCTTTGCAGCAGTGACTCTCAGCTTCCCTATTGGTACGCTGCCAGAAAGACACACTCCACAGACCGATGTTGATAAATTGAGAAAGACTCTGCCTGAGCCCGAGACCCTAGTGACAGAAGAAGGTCCCGAGCCAAAGGGACCATACATTGTCACCCAGACTACACCAACGGCTGAATGGATAGAGGGGAGCTCGACTTGCAGAGGGACAGACCTCCAAGAACATCCCAGACCGCCAAGATCCTACAGACCTCCAAGAACATCCCAGACCTCCAAGATCCTACAAGACCTCCAAGAACATCCCTGACCTCCAAGATCCTACAAGACCTCCAAGATCCTACAAGACCTACAAGACTCACCAGATTTCCCCACCATTGATTTCTCTACCCTTGACTAGTCTCCCTAACAGAAATTGGAAACCAGAACAGTTGAGAAAGGAAAATGGCATACTGACTATAGTAAAGAGCACAAGAACAAGACAGAGAAGAGAAACAGACAGGATTAGAATGTATATTCTTGCACAAGCAGGAACCACAACTGAAGTACAGAAAGGGATCACTATTAAAGTACGAGGGTCCAATTATTATTGGTGTGGGAGGAGCTGACACAATAATTATGGGGAAATTGCATGGGGTAACTGTGACCTCAGGATAATAAAAGAAAAAGACAGGTGGATAATAGACATAAGAATAACAGCCCAAGACTTAGATAAACAATTTGATGTAGTACTTACAAGTACTACATTTCCAGGGGGCAGTGTTGCTGAAGTAGTTATTGCTTGGGAAAGTGCCCTTAACCCCTTACCTGTTAGAGCCCCAACAGAAGCAGAAGGAAGGTAATGGAAGGAGGCGCTAATCAATGACTGGTATAGATGGGCACAATATACAACATTAAAATTAAAGAAAGAAAACTGTCTAATATGCACTTCGTCTTCCTTAAAATAATTAACAGTAGTACCAAATCCCCACAGCTACCAGGACTGTGCTACGTTTAACCACAACCTCTGTCATCTTAAGGACTTGGAAAGACCGTATTGCCCAGCAGAATGTTTGTCATATTTAGGAAATCCTTAATATAATCAATTTTATAATCAACCAGGATGGGGAGAGAAGTGTAAGCAAATAGATGTTAGAATAGAAAACAGGAAAATGGAAGCACCAGAGAAGTATCAAATAGACTATGAGCAGACATATGAGTGTTACAACAAAACAATCGGGTTATATCATTTGGGAGAATTCAAGGGAGATTGTGAAACTACATGGCACCTAGATGCAGATAGCTTTAGGAATGCAGACACCCCTCAAAGAAACATGTATCAGGCAGCAGGGTCAAGTACTGGGGTAATAGTTATCCTGGAAGTATGCGAAAATCAGACACTGGCATTACTGCTAATCGCTCCTTATGAGGATCAGTCAGTGGCTATTACAGATTTATTCTGTGTCTGTCAGAGGCAACAAAGGACATTATGGCCAAAAGGATGGAAAGGGATCTGTGCCAGAGTACAGCTAATACAAAAAGTTGTAATAGTGGACTGGAAGGCCTTAAATGTTGATACACGAGATACTAAAATACAAAGATCAAAAAGGGCATATGAAGCCTATCCAAACATACAGATAGATGCTATTGGCCAACCTAGAGGAATTCCCAATGAATTTAAAGCTAGGAGTGAGATTAAATCAGGATTTGAATCATTACTTATTTGGATAACTCCTAATAAAAATGTGGAATGGATCAATTACATATATTACAATCAGCAGAGGTTCATAAAGTATATTGACTCAGCATTGTCAGCGCTGGGAGAACAAGTACAGGCAACAAGTAGGATGACCTGGCAGAATAGACAGGCTCTGGATTGGCTCCTAGCAGAAAAAGGCGGAGTCTGTGTTATGTTTGGAAGCGAGTGATACACCTTTAATCCTAATAATACAGCCCATGGAGGAACATTATCAGTGACTGAAACCAGACTGTTTCCCTTTGCCTCTCTCCTTAGGCATATTCCTGGAATGGAGCCAGGGTTGAACAGAGTTCAGACTAAACATGGTTGATCACAGCATGAGGGGCGTTTGGACTGAGTGGTACAGAGGGAGGAGGCTGGTATATGTTTAAGAAATTGATTATGGACCTGCCATGTTTTAAGCCATGTTTAAGTATCAATTGATAGGTTTGGGAATCAATTAGCAGGTCAGAATGGAGCCAGGAAAGGGCTCTGTTATTTTGGTGGTCCCACCACTATTGTTTCCAGACACGGAACTAGAAGGGAGAGAAGTCAGATACCACCATTAAGGAAGTGGGCGGAGCGGTCAAGAGGTGAAAATGGAGACAGTGGTGGAGGAATCAAAGAGGGAGGGATTAAGCTAAAATATATGTAAAATGACTATATAAACTGAGAGCTGAGAGGTGGAAAGTTAGATGCTCTGCAGACCACCTCGGCTATATTGATTGTAATAAAGTCTATCTTAATTCTACAAAAACTCTGAAAGTACTTTGTGTTTGACTGAGGACAAAGACAATTTTCTGTTTGTTGAGTCTTTGTAGAATTAAGTCTGCCATCTGCCCGGTACAGTTGAAAAAAGGATTCATCCATGAATAGCACACTTCTCCAGTGTTCCAGTGGCCATTGAAGGTGAGCATTTGCCCTCTGAAGTCGGTTAAGACGCTGAACTGCAGACAGGTCAAGACCATGGTGAGGACGCGAGCACGCAGACGCGCTTCCCTTAGACTGTTTCTGACAGTTTGTGCAGGAATTATTCGGTTGTGGAAACCCACAATTTCATCAGCTGTATGGGTGGCTGGTCTCAGACGATTCCGCAGCTGAAGAAGACGGATGTGGAGGTCCTGGGCTGGCGTGGTTACACATGTTCTGCGGTTGTGAGGTCGGTTGGACATACTGCCAAATTCTCTAAAATGGCATTTGATGTGGCTTATGGTAGAGAAATTAACATTAAATTCTCTAGCATCAGCTCCGGTGGACATTCCTGCAGTCAGCATGATGATTGCACACTCCCTCAACTTGTGGCATTGTGTTGTGTCAAAACTGCACATTGTAGAGTTGCCTTTTATTGTCCCCAGCACAAGGTGCACCTGTGCAATGATCATGCTGTTTAATCAGCTTCTTGATATGCCAAACCTGTCAGATGGATGGATTATCTTGGCAAAGGAGAAATGCTCTCAAACAGGGATGTAAACACATTTGTGCACACAATTTGAGAGATATGTTCTTTGTGCGTATGGAACATTTCTGGGATATTTTATTTCAGCTCATGAGACATGGGACCAACACTTTACATGTTGAGGTAAAATTTTTGTTCAGTATACATTTATGAATACTTCAAATGACAGACTCAACAGCAGGCATTGATGTGTCAGAGACAGTGGCTGTATCCCAAATGGCTCCCTGTTCCCTATTTAGTGCACTACTTTTGACCAGGGTACATGTCACTGGTCGAAAGTAGTGCACTATGTAGGGAATGGGGTGCCATTTGGGACAGAGTGTGAGATTAAATGTCCCACTGACCATGTTGTCCAGGTCCAGAGTTGCCTGCTTCAGCTGGGTCCGTGCACTTCTAACCACTGACACAGAGTCAGCAAGGGTCCTGCACAATGTTCTCCACCCTTCCTCCTTCTCCTCTTCCTTCTGCTCTTCCTCCATGCTGGCGCTACAGTTCATAGCTGTGGTAACAGTGTGCAGCTGGGCTGAGAGAGTGTGTGTAGACAACTCCAGGAGAGCAAACTGTTCGACAAAGGCTTCTTTTGCCTCTGCGGGGAATCAAAGGAACAGATGTGAGCAAACTTAAACACACAGCATGGATCGTTGAATGGATCCTTTGGATTCCATTTCAATATTATTGTTATTTAGGACACAAGGCCTGCCAACCCCTTTGTAGTATGATTTGCAGTGGAACCATTGCATTTTATCATGTCCTGCATATGGTCTACTGTAAATTCTCAGACTGAACTCACTGCACAGTGAGTCCGGGTGCCTTTGGTTATTCTAGTTCTATTGTTAGGTTGTGTCTCATAATGTTTACTGCAGTGTGCCTAGCTCGTGTGGCATTCTGGGTCTATTTGTGTGTCACGCCCTGGCTCTGGGGACACTTGTATGTTGAGCCAGGGTGTGCATTTCATTTGTTTATCTAGTATGTGTATTTCTATGTTGGCCTGAGTGGCTCCCAATCAGAGGCAACGAGTGTCAGCTGTCGTTGGTTGTCTCTGATTGGGAGCCATATTTAAACTGTCTGTTTCCCATTTGTGTTTGTGGGATCTTGTTTCGAGTTGGTTTATGTTAGACCGTGAACTGTCACGTATCGTTTGTTGTTTTTGATCGTGTCTATAAATAAAGAGTATGTTTGCCTGCAACGCTGCGCCTTGGTCCTCATCATCTGTTCTAGACCAGGGGTGTCAAACTCATTTTAGCTCAGGGGCCACATGGAGGAAAATCTATTCCCAAGTGGGCCGGACCGGAAAAATCATGGTATATATAACTTAAAAACAACAACTTCAGATTGTTTTCTTTGTTTTAATACGATCAACATACAACATAAAGCTGGAGCCTGAGGACAGTGTGTCCAAAATAGTACAAGCACAACATCACTATTAATCATAAAACACGTCAAGTTTATTTGAAAATTCGAAAGAAAAAGAACACACAAACACACAATGCCTCAGTGATTAACAGAACTGTTTCACAGATCACAGAACTATATCAGGGTGTCATTTCTCAGGCAGAAATGTAGATAAAAATAATGAAATCCTGTTCCCCAAACAAGTGCAAGAACCACAGAGTCAAGAATAGGTTAAATATACAAATAAAATAAAATCAATTAAAAACAATAGCACATCAACATAAAAACATATAAACATAAAGCTGGAGCCTGAGGACAGTGTCCAAAAGCACAACATCACTATTAATCATAAAACACCTCAAGTTATTTGAAAGTTCTGAGGACAAAGAACACACAAACACACAATGCCTCAGTGATTCACAGAAGTATATCACAGATCACAGAACTATATCAGGGTGTCATTTCTCAGGCAGAAATGTAGATAAAAATAATGAAATCCTGTTCCCCAAACAAGTGCAAGAACCACAGAGTCAAGAATAGGTTAAATATACAAATAAAATAAAATCAATTAAAAACAATAGCACATCAACATAAAAACATATAAACATAAATCTGAAAGCGTTGCTCAAACTCCCGTAACAGTCCAGTTATTTTATCTTTGAACCGCTTCATGTCTGCCACATGTTGGGTCGCGCACACATTTTTCAGACAGGGAAGTGAGCTGCATCACCACCGGCAAGTTGCATCTCCCACAATGACAGCTTCAACTTGAAAGAACGTATGCTGTCATAATACTGCGTGACAACTTTGTTGCGCCCTTGCAGCTGTTTGTTCAATTTATTCAGGTGCTCTGTAACATCCACCATAAATGCAAGGTCCGGCATCCATTCTGCGGAATGAAATTCTAACACTGGTTTGCCCTTTTCTTCCATGAACTGTTCAATTTCTTCTCGTAAATCAAAGAAACGCCTCAGCACAGCACCTCGGCTTAACCATCTTACCTCAGTGTGGTATGGCAGGCCATAGATGTGGTCTTTCTCTCTGAGAAGGCTGTCAAACTGACGGTGATTCAGGCTTCTGGATTGGATGAAATTAACAGTTTGGATGACCACCTTCATGACGTTATCCATCTTTAATGACTTGCAACACAAAGCCTCCTGGTGCAAAATACAGTGAAAAGTAAAAAAATCACGTCCTCCATTTGCAGATTGCACTTTCTCTCTGAACTTTGTCACAACGCCTGCTTTTTTCCCGATCATTGAGGGCGCACCATCTGTAGCCAGGCTGACAGTGCGGGACCAGTCCACTCCGACCCTGTCCAGCGCGCCGACGAGTGCGGTAAAAATATCAGATGCTGTCGTTGTATCTGTCATCGGCACCAACTCCACGAACTCCTCGGTGACGGTCAATGTGTCATCAACTCCGCGGATGAAAAAATGGCCAGTTGTGCAACATCTGTAATGTCCGTGCTTTCATCAATTGCAACCGAAAACGCAATAAATGACTTTACTTTTTGCTTCAACTGGCTGTCCAAATCCACTGAAAGATCGGAAATCCTGTCTGCAACTGTGTTTCTTGTCAGGCTGATATTTGCAAAAGCCTGCCGCTTTTCAGGGCACACAATCTCCGCTGCCTTCATCATGCATGTTTTTACAATTTCACCCTCACTAAATGGTTTTGAAGCCACTGCGATTTCATTAGCAATGAGGTAGCTAGCTTTCACTGCAGCGTCACTGATGTCTCGGCTGTGAGTAAACACAGACTGCTGTTTCTTCAGACCCGCCAACAGTTCATTCACCTTCTCTCATCTCCGCTGTCCTTGAAAGTTGTCATATTTGTCGGCATGAAGACTCACATAGTGGCGGCGAAGGTTATATTCTTTCAGCACTGCAACATGCTCTGAACACACCAAACATACAGCTTTCCCATTCAATTCCGTGATTAAATAGGATGACCATTTTTCTTGGAACACTCTGCACTCTGCGTCCACTTTTCTCTTTTTTGACAGAGACATATTGGGGCAATGAGGGTGCCAAAGCACATAATGTTAAAAGTAGAAGCCGTAATAAATATCGCGGACAAAACAAAGTAGCTCATTGGCTGCACGTGCTTGACCTACTTGCTCTGCCCCGGTATAAACAGTTTGCTTGCTTAACACAATTGATATTGCGCCATCCAGTGGACGCAATTGGAACAGCAGTTTATTGAAAAATTGCAGCGCATTTTTATACTTAAAAAAAAAAATATAATAATATTTTTTTTTTATTTTGTATTTTTTTTTTCAAAATCATCTCGCGGGCCGGATTAAACCCGTTTGCGGGCCTGTTTCGGCCCGCGGGCCGTACGTTTGACACCCCTGTTCTAGACGATCGTGACATTGTGAGAGGAGGGTCATTACCGCGTTGTTCCCTCTGTGGGATGGTAAACTGTGTCTGTGTGCGTGTGTTTGTCTGTGTGTGTATACTGTTCTGCCTCAGTGCATCCACACAGAGCCCCCCTCCTAGCCTAGCGTTATTGGACCACACAGAGCGGCATGTCCCGCCACCAGAGACTAGCGGTGTACCAAAGTAGCGTGGGCAGCGGTCGGACAGCCATAATCCTGATTAGAGCTCTAATCATAATGAGGCAGAGGGATTAAAGATGTGCTTGCTGCATGTCTGTCATACAAACAGGGATTAAGATGCTCATACACAGCTCTGCCTGCCTTGTTATGTATTGTTGGGATTCAGCCTCCATTCTGTCCATGTCAATGAACCTGTAAGCCTTTTATGGTACATCCCCCTCTGCTCATAAGATAATGAGAAAGTCAGTAATTGTGGAGGGATGATTGCTACTCTGGTTGACTGCTGATTCATGCTGATTCTGTCTCTTTCTATCCCATTATGTTGTGTTATATCTTTAACAATGTCGAGCTGAACAGTCAGCTAGGCATGTACAGTCATTCTGGGTGCAGATCGGTGTCAACTGCTCTAGATCTACTTGACAGTAATACGGAATGGGATGGCATGATGGTATTGTAATCTACAGCATGAGATGGGCTATATGTCAGGGATAATGGCCAAATGAGAGTACAGTGTTAAACAGCATTGACAATGGGATTTCCGATTTCTGATATGTCCTGACTGGTTGGTTGAAAATAACAAACTGTCACAGAGTTTTCTGATTGTTCGTGTGGAATGAGTGAGTGGGTGCTGATTGGTTACCTTGGATAGCCAGGAATTCCTCCAGGGCATTGGGCAGGCTGTCCTCCCCCTGATGCCCACGCTCGTGATGCTGGCGCACGTGATACTCACGCACGTGATGCTGGCGCCCGTAGTCACTCCGGCAGTCGAAGCGTGCCAGGAGCTTCTCCAAATTCTGCAGCCGTGCCTTCAGTTTCCCTGCCTGTATGGGAAAACACCAGAACACCATACAATGGAGGTTTGGTGGGGGAGATTGTCAATGATGATAAAAATACACATTTGCACTCTGGTATGCTGCTCCTGAAATGTGTAATGAAAAAAGAACAACATTTAGACCCCAAACTGGTTCCTGATGAAGATATAGTTTCCTTTCAGATCCAGGACCAGGAAAATGTTGTATAGGTGTACGCATTTCACCCTTTTAAAGGCCCAGTGCAGTCAAAAAGATTTTCCTGTGTTTTATATATATTTCCACACTGAGGTTGTAATAATACAGTGAGATTCTGAAAATGATGATACTGCCCTTTTAGTGTTAGAGCTGTTTGAAAGGACTGCTTGAAATTTCAGCTTGTTGTGGTGGGGAGTAAATTAGTTAATAGACCAATAAGAAAGAGTTCCAAACCTCTCTGACAATAACAGCTAGTTTTCAGTTGTCCCCTCCCCACTAAGACCACACCCAGACAGTCCTAGCAAAGTTCTTGCTTGAGAAATTGCTCTTTGCTAAGAATATACAGTGGGGGAAAAAAGTATTTAGTCAGCCACCAATTGTGCAAGTTCTCCCACTTAAAAAGATGAGAGAGGCCTGTAATTTTCATCATAGGTACACGTCAACTATGACAGACAAAATGAGGAAAAAAAATCCAGAAAATCACATTGTAGGATTTTTTATGAATTTATTTGCAAATTATGGTGGAAAATAAGTATTTGGTCACCTACAAACAAGCAAGATTTATGGCTCTCACAGACCTGCAACTTCTTCTTTAACCCTCCCGTTGTCCTAGGGTCAAAATGACCCGCCACTGTGTTGAACCAACTTTATTAAATTTTTATATTTTTGGGATCATTTGTGAGAAGGAGGCAGTGAGACTTTAAAGAAAGTATCACTGCCTCCTTCTCACAAATGATCAAAAAAATATAAAAATTAAATATAGTTGGTTCAACACAGTGGCGGGTCATTTTGACCCTAGGACAACGGGAGGGTTAAGAGGCTCCTCTGTCCTCCACTCGTTACCTGTATTAATGGCACCTGTTTGAACTTGTTATCAGTATAAAAGACACCTGTCCACAACCTCAAACAGTCACACTCCAAACTCCACTATGGCCAAGACCAAAGAGCAGTCAAAGGACACCAGAAACAAAATTGTAGACCTGCACCAGGCTGGGAAGACTGAATCTGCAATAGGTAAGCAGCTTGGTTTGAAGAAATCAACTGTGGGAGCAATTATTAGGAAATGGAAGACATACAAGACCACTGATAATCTCCCTCGATCTGGGGCTCCACGCAAGATCTCACCCTGTGGGGTCAAAATGGTCACAAGAACGGTGAGCAAAAATCCCAGAACCACACGGGGGGACCTAGTGAATGACCTGCAGAGAGCTGGGACCAAAGTAACAAAGCCTACCATCAGTAACACACTACGCCGCCAGGGACTCAAATCCTGCAGTGCCAGACGTGTCCCCCTGCTTAAGCCAGTACATGTCCAGGCCCGTCTGAAGTTTGCTAGAGTGCATTTGGATGATCCAGAAGAGGATTGGGAGAATGTCATATGGTAAGATGAAACCAAAATAGAACTTTTTGGTAAAAACTCAACTCGTCGTGTTTGGAGGACAAAGAATGCTGAGTTGCATCCAAAGAACACCATACCTACTGTGAAGCATGGGGGTGGAAACATCATGCTTTGGGGCTGTTTTTCTGCAAAAGGACCAGGACGACTGATCCGTGTAAAGGTAAGAATGAATGGGACCATGTATCGTGAGATTTTGAGTGAAAACCTCCTTCCATCAGCAAGGGCATTGAAGATGAAACGTGGCTGGGTCTTTCAGCATGACAATGATCCCAAACACACCGCCCGGGAAACGAAGGAGTGGCTTCGTAAGAAGCATTTCAAGGTCCTGGAGTGGCCTAGCCAGTCTCCAGATCTCAACCCCATAGAAAATCTTTGGAGGGAGTTGAAAGTCTGTGTTGCCCAGCGACAGCCCCAAAACATCACTGCTCTAGAGGAGATCTGCATGGAGGAATGGGCCAAAATACCAGCAACAGTGTGTGAAAACCTTGTGAAGACTTACAGAAAACGTTTGACCTGTGTCATTGCCAACAAAGGGTATATAACAAAGTATTGAGAAACTTTTGTTATTGACCAAATACTTATTTTCCACCATAATTTGCAAATAAATTCATAAAAAATCCTACAATGTGATTTTCTGGATTTCTTTTTCTAATTTTGTCTGTCATAGTTGACGTGTACCTATGATGAAAATTACAGGCCTCTCTCATTGTTTTAAGTGGGAGAACATGCACAATTGGTGGTTGACTAAATACTATTTTCCCCCACTGTATTTATTTTTATTTTTTTGCCATTTTAATTGAAATCACAAGTTAATTGTTATCCAGAAGTGATTTGATATTGAGATAAAAACAGCTGCATTGGGCCTTTTTAAACATGAGATTGTCAATGAAAGCAGATGGCCAATAACAAATCACACCCAGCCAAATTTGCAGTACATTCAATCTCATTCAAAACACAGAGATACACATCTACGTTAAGAGTAGATTGTCTATCTTAACGTGAAAACGATTGTCAATTTTAAAAGCAATACCCTCTGCACAGTGGGAACAGGGCAAGCGCAACCCTAAGCACAGTTTCATACATTGGAGCCAAAAGTTCTCGGAGTAGGCAATTAGCAGGCTCAACCTGTGTGTGTGTGTCGCTGCTAAACACTAGCAGGTGAGGAGGTACAGATGTCCTATATTAATTTGATCACTCTGTTGTCGCAGATAATTTTCCTGTGCAGCAGAAAATGCAATTTGTAGTGAATTCGAGGTTTAAAAAGGCTTCTAAAGTTTGTAATTTTCACTTAAAACCCCTATAAACATGTCCATAAATTATAATCCACATAATAACTCAAATGTCCTGTTGCTGCTGGATTATTTTCCTGCTGTGAGAAACTGGTCAAATTAAGACATCTGTAGGTTGAGAGGGCATTTATAATACCACTTATCTTTCATTCCCTTTAAAAACCTATAATTTGGTCACTTCAGCCCACCCGGAGGTAAAATCTGTTATTATATTACAGCAAGAACAACAATTACTGCACACTCAACACAGTATGGTATCTTGCAGTTTAATAGTTTTACGTACATGAACAAAAGGAACATATTACTGTATACAGCACAAGAGAGGAAACGATTTCTCCCTCTGTTTCTATACTGTAGTGCTCCCTCTATGGTTTCTTTCTCTCCACCCCCACTGCATAGCGTTGAGAACATATGGGGCGTGGGTTTGATTCTAATCTCTGGAGACAAGAGAGAGATACTGGATCATTAAAGCAACTGTCTGCATCCCAAAATGGCTCCCTATATAGTGCAGTGCGCTACTTTTGACCCGGGCCCATAGGGCTCTGGCCAAAAGTAGTGCACTATATAGGGAATAGGGTGCCATTTGGGACGCACAGAGTCTATTTCTGTATCTTCACATTGACTTCATTCTGACTATTAATTTACCTTGGCTTTTTAAATAAGGAGTCCAGATGGCCACGATTTTAGACTACAAAGACATTCTTGGGTAGGTGTTTGAATAACAAACTTTTGTTTTGGAGCAAATTGCATTATGCGATGGTAATGGGTTAATAACAGCACCTATCCCCTATGAAGATTTACCTCACAGAGACAGAGAAGCAGAAAGGGAGACAGACGGATAGAGATGCAGGCAGACAGATGGACGGACAGACAGACAGAGAGGCAAACCGAGACAGAGAGGAAGCTGGAGAGACTTACAGTGAGATGCCATCTGAACGCACGCAATCTTACCTGCTCCTTGACCAACCCATAGCAGATGGGGCATTCTTCACACTGGTGCGTGGCTCTGTTGTGGAAGTAGTTGAGCTCACACTGGTCACACTTGTACCCCACGAAGCCGTGGCGGCAGGGACAGGTGCCATTTGTGTGGCACTGCATGGAGCTGGATCCCATAGGGTTGCAGTTACAGGCTGAGAGGGACAGGGGAGGGGCAGTGGACAGGGGGACAGGGTACAGGGGGACAGAGGGAAACAAGGGTGGACAGGGGGCAGAGGACAGGGTAGAAGAGACAGGGGACATGGATGTCAGAGAGGGGTGAAACAATGGAAGAATTGGACATTGCATGTTTGCGTGTTGCATTTTTTTACTTCTTATTGTTATCAGAATTACTTGTTTTAGCATATATTTTGGTTTGTCTTAGTATTTGACACACAAGGACTTCTAGCCCCAATTACAGTATAGGCTACTGTAGCTACCTCTGCAGCCTCGCGAGGAGAAATCAAAGAAGCCCATACGACAGGTGCTGCACAGCCGCCCCTCCACTCCCGGCCGACACACACACTGCCCTGTGATCTGGTGGCACGCCGTGGAAGACGAGCCAATGGGGTTACAGTTGCACCTTAGAAACAGACGATGTAAAAAGTGATTCACATACTGTAATAACTATTAACGATACAAAACAGAACTACAGTATAAGTATGGAGTCAGCACCACAGAAATAAAATGCCTATTCTAAACCATATAGAAGATAGCAGAATCCCTGGAGAATTCCCTGTACCTCTCACAGCCTACTCCAGGCTGCAGATTGAAGAAGCCGACTGAACACTGGCCACAGTTTCCCCCGGTCACATGACTAAGGCACTGACAACTTCCTGTCTGGGGGTCACAGTCCTCCAACAGCCCAGAAGTCCCTGCAGGACTGCAGTCGCAGGCTGGGTGAAGACACAACCACATGTCAACCACACATCAACCACGCAACCTCACATCAAACACACACATACATGATCAAAACAGAACACAATTCAAACACAGTATACAAAAAGGTACGTGAATCATATACATCATAGAAAAAGTACATAAATTAAACACAGTATAAAGAATGGGTCTGTGACAAGCCTGACAAAACACTGAAGCGTATCCCTCTATCAATGCAGACACTGCTGTGATCGATTATTTCCCTCCCTCTATCCATTCACTCAATCTTCTATCCATTCACTCGATCTTCTAATCTATCCATTCACTCTATTTTACAAGGGGGGTGCGAGGGGGATAGGGTTACAGATGTTTTCGGAAGATGGCAGGTACTTGGGAGGATGCTTGTTCCACCATTGGGGTGCCAGGACAGAGAAGAGCTTGGACTGGGCTGAGCGGGAGCTGCCCCCCCCGTAGGAGTGGGCGGGCCAAAAGACCAGAGGTGGCAGAACAGAGTGCTCGGGTTGGAGGGACAGTTCCTCTTGCTGCTCTGTAGGCAAGTACCATGGTCTTTTAGTGGATGTGAGCTTCGACTGGAAGCCAGTGGAGTGTGTAGAGGAGCGGGGTGATATGGGAGAACTTGGGAAGTTTTAACATCAGGCGGGCTGCAGCGTTCTGGATAAGTTGCAGGGGTTTGATGGCCCAAGCGGGGAGCCCAGCCAACAGCGAGTGACAAGTGCCTGGAAAGGACCTGAGCCGCTCCTTGTGTGAGTTAGGGTTGTACTCCACAGATGTTGTAGAGCATGAACCTGCAGGAGCGTGTCACTGCTTTAATGTTTGCAGAGAACGACAGGGTATTGTCCAGGGTCATGCTCTACAGAGAAGAGCACAGAGAAGAGCAGTCTCGGTTGAGTGACCTGTCTTGAAGCCTGACTGGTTAGGGTCAAGAAGGTCATTCTGAGAGAGATAGTTGGTCAGAGACAGCACGCTCAAGTGTTTTGGAAAGAAAATAAGGGATACTGGTCTGTAGTTTTTGACGTCAGAGGAGTCTAGCGTTGGTTTCTTGAGGGGAGCGATTCAGGCGGGGGATGCAGCCAGTGGTCAGGGATGAGTTGGGAGAAGGTCTGGAGAAGGGAGGAGGGGATGGGGTCGAGCGGGCAGGGTGTCGGGCGGCCAGACCTCACTAGTTGCAGGATTTAATCTGGAGAGAGAATGTGATCTGGAACAGTGTAGTGGCAGAACAGACCATCTATCTGTGAGATGTCTGTGGGGCAGCCATATTTCCCTAAGACTGTGTGTGTGTGTGTAACTCAGTGTTTCCCTGTATGTGTATGTGTGTGTGTGTGTGTGTATGTGTGTGTGTGTGTGTGTGTGTGTGTGTGTGTGTGTGTGTGTGTGTGTGTGTGTGTGTGTGTGTGTGTAACTCAGTGAGGGAGACAGCAGAGTGAGACTCAGGGAGACTCATGGGCCTCTCCCTCACCACTCTGTCTTCTCTGGTTGCATTCCAAATGGCACCCTATTCCCTATATAGTGCACTAGTGCACTATGTAGGGAATAGGGTGCCATTTAGGATGCAAACTCTGCTCAGCCCTGGGGTTATAGATGGAACAGCTCAGGTACTTCTGGGGGACAGAGACATTACATACATCTCTCTCTCTTTATCTCTCTCTCTTTATCTCTCTCTATTTATCACTCTCACTCTCATACATCTGCAGTATTCAAATCCTCCAAGGCTCTTCATGTATATCAGGAGAAAAAAGTGTATTTTAAGTTGAAACTTTTCTCTTTCTATTCATACATTATAATGGAGACAAAGTACTGTGGTTGGAATGTCAGCTCGTCAGGGCAGACTGCCCGCTGCTTCTTTCTCTGAACCCCGTTCACTCAGAGAGAGAGAGAGAGAGCCTGTAAACAAGATGTTCTCCCACTTTACAACAACTGTGGAGTTCCTAATGGCACTTTTAACCACAACTCCCAAGCTCTAACTTTGAATAAGAATCATTTTACTATCTTTAGAATCTTTAGAATTGTGAGAATTGCTGAAGTCAAGTCAATAGTACAGTAAGTGGAAAACACTTTTCAAACCTTCAAGAAAAGTTCACTATATATCCACACATAAAGGGCACATATACACAGACACACAAACACACATCGATACACACAAACAAACGATATAACACATTCAAATACATTCATTGTCAAAACATTCTACATTTTTATTTTGTATTTCCCCTTAATTCAAAAACCTATGTCACAGTAAAAAACAACAACTATATACACCCTTCCCAAGTTCACACACTCACGTTTGCACTTCCGGGCCATCGTCCGGTCCATGGCATCTCCATAGTAACCGCGTCGGCAACGTTGACAGTGGTCTCCCTCTGTGTGTCCCAGACACTTAATGCAGCGGCCCGTCATGTGATCACACACGCCTAGCGCGTTGGGGTCCACGTTACCGTTACAGTCGCACCGCTCGCACTGCCGAACCAGCCCAGACCGGCCCAGGGGGTCACCGTGGAAACCGTCCTCGCACATCTCACACCTGGTTCCTGAGGAGAGAAGGTGTTTGTGTGTGTGTGTGTGTGTGGGTGGGTGGGGGGTTTCGGGGGCCATTTTAATTTAAACCTAAATCAATATCTTTCAGACAAACTTCAAATTCAGCTATATTAAATTATTGTAATGACAAGGGAATATGTTTAATTCACACACTGTGCTCTACACATGCTAGGATCAAGATTAATTTGATCAAGACAGTGAGGACACTGGTTTTATAAAAACCGGTCAGCCAATTTGTGGAAATCTGCTTCACTGAGCAAACAATGAACTTCAGGGTTGTGTCCCAAATGGCACCCTATTGTCTACTATATAGGGAATAGGGTGCTATATAGGGAATACGGTGACATTTGGGATGCATCCCAGGTTGGGGGAATGGAATGGTTTGTTCCCATTACCATACATCTAACAGTAATGTAATATGATTTCGTCTCACCCCTCTGTCCTGGAGGGCAGTTGGTACAGACCACATCCCCCATCTCCATCATTTGAGCACAGCTAGTGCGGTCCGGGCAGGGGCAAGTTCGACAGTCGTTGGTTGTGCCAATCAACGCGTTGCCATAGTAACCACCCAGGCAGTGCTCGCAGTTCGGTCCTGTGGTGAAGTCGGCACACTCACACACACCTGCGTGGGGTAGAGAGAGGAGGGGAGTCAGAACACACACCTGGAGTAGAGCGAGAAGGAGAGACGGAGACCGTTACAACTCACAAAAGCGAGCACACAAACACACACACACACACAGGACTATCATACTGAATCTCAGTAGCAGACACAGATGAATGACTGAAACGTGACAGACTGGTGGTACTGGTGAGTGGGAAAGCAGCAACTATTCAATACACTTTTAGGTACCCAGCAACCCACCCACCCACCTCCCTCTCTCACCTCACTCACTCCACTTTCATTCTCACGCACACACACAAACACACACACCGAGGAGGATGGATGCTGTATCGATTTTCTCCTCTGACAGATCCAGGCCACAGTGAGTGTAGTTCCCCTTACCACCAGTAGAGTGCGCTGGGTCTCTGTCTCTAGCTAGCCGTCTGCACCATACATATAGCTCTCCACACAGCCACAGCAGAACAAGAGAAGAATAAGAGGAAACACTCAATACTGAAACCCAGTCCTCCACCGGGGAGAGAGATAGTGCAGAAAGAACTGGTCTAAATTCACTGTAATTGCTTTGGGAAATATAAGAGCTGGATTCAGACAGAAAGACCTTCTAGAAGTAAACCAATTCCCCCCAAGTGAGAGATTACCATATGTATTATGTCCTAAAAACAGACTGTTAAGTCCATATGTCTTATAGAGCCTCAGCGAAAACAACTCTGGGCTTTATGCATGTAGCTACAGCTCTTCACATATAGAATACATCTGGTTTCCATAGAAATCCCCCTCTCATGGATTTGATTAACTTTTGACCACTCAAATTATTTTTCTCTCTGTTTGCTGGGATAATTAGCCATGGGAGCTGTAACTGTTCAATATGCTCATTATAATTGAGAATCATAGTTTGAATAATAATCACTCTCCAAACTCGAACATAAGTAAAAAAATAACTAGGCCTACAATTCAATATAAACTTAATCAAACAAACTTCACTTCACTTGTGTTGTGTTGCAATTATGTGAATAGTTATGTTCATGATTTAAATCTTTAAGAGTCTAAGCTGGGGCTAACATTGTTTTAAGATGGTCATACCAAGGATCAATTAGCTATTTCATTTGGAATTTTAGAACCCCTTTAGGTATCCAAAAAATATATAAACAAAATATTTGTTCAAACATTGAAAAGCCCACAGAAACGCATTGAATAACAGATTCATGCATGGAAAAACAGAGCCAAAAAATATGTTTGTTTTAAAGTGCCTGTTCTATATCTGAGAGATAAAAGAAAGATCAGGGTGACGCTTGTGGGTGTCAAAGAGCAAAAACGGAGAACACCATCATGGCCAAGCACGACTCCAACACCATCATTAAGTTTGCCGACGACACAATAGTGGTAGGCCTGATCACCGACAACGATGAGACAGGCTATAGGGAGAAGGTCAGAGACCTGGCCGTGTGGTGCCAGGATAACAACCTCTCCCTCAATGTGATCAAGACAAAGGAGATGATTGTGGACTACAGGAAAAGGAGGACCAAGCACGCCCCCATTCTCATCGACGGGGCTGTAGTGGAGCAGGTTGGAAGCTTCAAGTTCCTTGGTGTCCACATCACCAACAAGCTATCATGGTCCAAACACACCAAGGCAGTCGTGAAGAGGGCACGACAAAGCCTATTCCCCCTCAGGAGACTGAAAAGATTTGGCATGGGTCCTCAGATCCTCAAAAAGTTATACAGCTGCACCATCGAGAGCATCCTGACTGGTTGCATCACCGCCTGGTATGGCAACTGCTCGGCCTCCGACCGCAAGGCACTACAGAGGGTAGAGCGTACGGCCCAGTACATCACTGGGGCCAAGCTTCCTGCCATCCAGGACCTCTATACCAGGCGGTGTCAGAAGAAGGCCCTAAAAATTGCCAAAGACTCCAGCCACCCTAGTCTCATGGTGTGACAAACGCCACTGTAGCTCGGCCACCTTCCACCGTAGATGTGGCAAAAGAACAGATATCTCTATCTTAAACAGACGGATGTTGATGAAGATGTTTTTATTATGCTGTAGTAACTTGACAAGGAATGCCTACACGCATTTCAATATTACTTTCCTTTACTTTCAACACAATAAATAAAAGGTGTACAGCCATGTACAAATGGTACAAAAACAGCAGAACGATACAGCCCACTCAACCTGTGGTAGAGTCACATTGTACAGATCTGACTCTGGATGATGACATCATCAAAGGGGAAAGGTCATGGTCAATGCCAATAATAACCATGCATACATGAATAGCAATCATACTATACTGCAGGTAAGTACAACACATATTCAATGTAATTATTTATATAGTGTCCACACTATAACATATGCTAATGTATTTTGTCGTGAGGGCACGGACATCGACTGTAGGGGGTTAAATATTTATATGAGTAATCAAGTATATTTCAAAGGTAATTGTGCACTGTTTATTCCTTTGGTGTTTGAGTGGTCTACTTCCCCGCAACACACACATACACACACACACACACACACAAACACACACAGAGGAATCTAAATAAACCTATTTCCACAGGGAAGAGTTTAGCACTTCAGTTGCAGTGATCTCATTACCAGACGGGCAGGTAACATGAAATCCAACTCTGACCTTAACACACCCCTAAACAGGCCACTCTAGACCTCACCCCAGCTGCCATGGCAACATATTCAATACCTAACCCACCCCAAGGTTTAGGAGACCCAGCAGTTTAGTAAACCAACTGCACATCAAACACAGAGCTAAAATCACCTCAAACTACCTCTGGTCCAGACAGCTATACACACACCAACAGTAAGACCATTTAACATTCATATTCAATAACCTGTTCAATCTTTTTAAGGTCCAAATATCAAAGCCCATCTAATGCTGTAGTGATAGGAAGCGTCCTTCCTGGTTCAATTAATGGCCAACAGGCCTATACGTCGGTATGATTAAATAGGACTTTTTAAAGCTATTAACTATATAGCCGATTTAGTTCAAATCATTAAGTCTATCTTGAGCGAGCAAAGATTCTTAAACTCTTGCTATTGGGTCAGTGAAGCCGCTTCCTGTCTTCCTTTGTTGCTAAGACGAAGTTCTACGTCCCAAATGGGACCCTATTCCCTATATAGTGCTCTACCTTTGACCAGGGCCCATAGGGCTCTGGTCAAAGTAGTGAACTGTGTAGGGAATAGGGTGGGTGCCATTTTGGACCCAGACACTAAGACAAAGTGCTGCCAACTGATTTCACAGATATGTACTGTATGCAAGTCAAGTACAGAAGATAAAATTATCTGTGAGAAGAAGCTACATTGATCACATGGCCATTAAGGAAACCCTAATTAGCCTGTAGTTTAATGAAGCTAGCTAGCAGTATGGTAAAAAAGCATTATGTATGCATCCCAAATGGCACCCTGTTCCCTAGGTAGTGCACTATTTTTGACCAGGGCCCAAAGTAGTGCACTGCATAGGGAATAGGGTGCCATTTGGGACATAGCCTATTAGTTCTTCACTGAGGTGCCTAATATTCATTATTGATTTTCAAGCATGTAATACCAGTCATTCATAATTGTTCTCCATAAGACAAAGAGTTGTTTTTTTTTGCATCGCACTAAGGACTTAGTGTAGTCATAATGATTGTGGGTCCGTGTCTCTGTCAAATGAGCCATGCTAGACTTAATGTTCAGAATGTGCTGACAGACAGTACTGCTTGTGAAGATGAACGAGCACTGTTCAGAGTAACTGAGGCTCTTCCTGCATGGGACTGGACTAGTGTTACTATTGCTTTTAGTTAATTGCTTCTTCTGTAAAGATAACAGTTCTGCTTGGATACCATCAATCGCCACAATCATCATAATCATCATCCTCATCTTCAACATCACCGTCATCATCATCATCTACCCAATCATCATTGCTTCATTACATTAATGTAAAATCAAGGTTATATTTGTACTGCAGCTCTTTTAAAATCAATTTCACCTCCACTAATTGAATTGAAATATGAATCTGTAGAAATAGAGACTAGCTCCCCCACTGATGAGTCATGCGTGACATTTCTAGCTAGTCTATAAAATGGCACTGCAGTGGATAGCAACCATCTTACGGGCTCCTGATAATTCTGCTATTATGTGTGTTTTCTTAACACTGATCATAACTTTTATTGTACAGAATGATTCCGCCATCATTTCCTATGACCGAAAACAGCTTCTGGACATCAGAACAGCAATCACTAACCTCGATTCGGACTGAAATTCCTACTTCAACAAGTCAGCAGCTCTGGACTTTCTATTTAACCCGGACCAATCCCGAATCCCCGGGACTCTAAAGATGAAGGTGAAAGGGAGGCAGGCGAGCCAGCATCCTGACGAGACGACGTCTGCGAGCAAATAGACCGTCATTGCCCTATATTCTATTGGCGAACGTGCAATCACTGGAGAACAAACTGGATGAACTCCGCTCAAGACTATCCTATCAACGGGTCCTGAAACTGTAATATCCTATGTTTCTCAGAGTCGTGGCTGAATGAGGATATGGATATACATTACCAGTCAAAAGTTTGTACACACCTACTCATTCAAGGGTTTTTATTTATTTTTACTATTTTCTATATTGTAGAATAATAGTGAAGACATCAAAACTATGAATTAACACATATGGAATCATGTAGTAACCAAAAAAGTGTTAAACAAATTAAAATATGTTTTATATTTGAGATTCTTTGAATAGCCACCCTTTGTCTTGATGACAGCTTTGCACACTCTTGGCATTATCTCAACCAGTTTCATGAGGTAGTCACCTGGAATGCATTTCAATTAACAGGTGTGCCTTCTTAAAAGTTAATTTCTGGAATTTCTTTCCATCTTAATGCGTTTGAGCCAATCAGTTGTGTTGTGACAAGGTAGGGGGGGTATAAAGAAGATAGCCCTATTTGGCTAGAACAGCTCAAATAAGCAAAGAAAAATTTGTAGGTCAGTCAATACAGAAAATGTCAAGAACTTTGAAAGTTTCTTTAAGTTCAGTTGCAAAAACCAACAAGCGCTATGATGAAACTGGGTCTCATGAGGACCGCCACAGGAATGGAAGACCCAGAGTTACCTCTGCTGCAGAGGATAAGTTCATTAGAGTTACCAGCCTCAGAAATTGCAGGCCAAATAAATGCTTCACAGAGTTCAAGTCACAGACACATATCAACATCAACTGTTCAGAGTGGACTGTGTGAATCAGGCCTTCATGGTCGAATTGCTGCAAGAAACCACTACTAAAGGACACCAATAAGAAGAAGAGACCTGCTTGGGCCAAGAAACATGAGCAATGGACATTAGACCGGTGGAAATTTGTCCTTTGGTCTGGAGTCCAAAATTGTGATTTTTGGTTCCAACTGCTGTGTCTTTGTGAGACGCGGTGTGGGTGAACGGATGATCTCCGCATGTGTATTTCCCACCGTATAGCATGGAGGAGGAGGTGTTATTGTGTGGGGGTGCTTTGCTGGTGACACTGTCTGTGATTTATTTAGAATTCAAGGCACACTTAACCAGCATGGCTACCACAGAATTCTGCAGCGATATGCCATCCCATCTGGTTTGGGTTTAGTGGGACTATCATTTGTTTTTCAACAGGACAATGTCCCAACACACCTCCAGGCTGTGTAAGCGCTATTTTACCAAGAAGAAGAGTAATGGAGTGCTGCAGCATGTCACAACTTCCTCCGAAGCTGCCACCTCTCCTTGTTCGGGCAGGCTTCGGCATTCGTTGTCACCGGACTTCTAGCCACTGCCGCTCCTCATCTCATCATTCCATTTGTTTTTCTTGTTTATTACACACACCTGGTTAATATCCCCTCATCAGTACCTGTATAGCTGTTCCCTCTGCCCCCTTGTCTTTGTGTGTGATTGTTTCTTGTGGAGGATAGAAAAGCTCGGTGGAGCTCCGTGTATTTTGTATCCCCGGGATATTTCCCCCGTGTGCCTTGTATTTTCCAGTGCACCTGTTTTGCGCACTGGAGTGTTTTGACGCATTACTGTGTAACTCTGTGTTTCAGAATAAATCCTGTTTTTCTGTTATTTACCCTCCTGTGCCTGACTCCTTCCAGATCACCTCATCACACAGCAGATGACCTGGCCTCCACAATCCCCCAACCTCAACCCAATTGAGATGGTTTGGGATGAGTCGGATGGAGTGAAGGAAAAGAAGCCAACAAGTGCTCAGCAGGTGTGGGAACTCCTTCAAGACTGTTGGAAAAGCATTCCAGGTGAAGCTGGTTGAGAGAATGCCAAGAGTGTGCAAAGCTGTCATCAAGGCAAAGGGTGGCTATTTGAAGAATCTCAAATATACAATATATTTTGAACACTTTTTTGGTTACTACATGATTCCATATGTGTTATTTCATAGTTTTGATGACTTCACTATTATTCTACAATGTAGAAAATAGTAAAAATAATGAAAAACCCTTGAATGAGTAGGTGTGTCCAAACCTTTGACTGGTACTGTATATATAGCCTCCTATAGCTCAATTGGTAGAGCATGGTGCTTGCAACGCCAGGGTTGTGGGTTCGATTCCCACGGGGGGCCAGTATGAAAAATGTATGCACTCACTAACTGTAAGTCGCTCTGGATAAGAGCGTCTGCTAAATGACTAAAATATATATATATAGTGGCGTACAGCTGGTCAGACACCAGGGGGAGACTCGTTGAGGCCTGGTAACAGATGGAGTATACATCACGAGGCGATGGCTCCATCTGCTGGACGTGCCAGGTCTCGACGGGCTCCCCGGACAGGATTAATTGGGGCTGATTGGGAGCTGGTGAGTAATTAAGGGCGGATTGCTCACCAGCTGTGCAAGGCCCATAAAGCTGCCAGAAGGGCAGCACATGAGAGAGGACTGGGGAAAGTAACTTCTGTGTAGTTGGAGAGGATCTCATGGGGGAGACCTAACCTTTTCTTTTGATTATTTTATGAATAAACACCCTTGAAACCGAGCTAATCATGCTCTGTCCGTGTCTGATCTGTGTAACCGTCTTGACCCAACCCCCTGATCTGCCACAAGTGGTGGAGAATGCGTGCACTTTGATAACGTGGTCAGATCAGGGTTGACGTTTACACAGCATCAGCATGGACGAGTTGATAGCTCAGTTCATCCGGGCCCAACAAGCACAACAGGCGGTTCAGGAATGAATGCTGGAGGAACAGCGACTACAAAACGTCCGCCTCGTGGAGGAAGTCAGGAAGCTGCAAGGAGGAGCGTCTCCTGAAACCCATCCCAACCAGTTTTTAATCCAGCTAACGGAAGACGATGACATTGAAACATACCCCTGTACATTTGAACGGACAGCGCTACGGGAAGGATGGCCAAGGCCGAAGTGGGCAAGTCTGTTGGCCCCGTTCCTCTCTGGGAATACCCAAAAGGCGTATTGGGACCTGAACGATGAACAGGCGGCTAACTACGACGGACTCAAAAGGGAGATACTCAGCCGCTACGGGTACAGCCTGGCCCATCGGGCTCAACGGTTCCATGACTAGAGGTTCGTACCCAACGCATCCCCCCGAGCCCAGATGAGCGACCTTCTGCGCGTCACCAGGGCATGGCTCCTAACCGACGTATCCACCCTCTCCCTCCTTGACAAAGTGGTCCTGGATCGCTTCGTACGGGCGCTACCCCACGACATGAAGAGGGCAGCGAGACGCATCAGAACACTCAAGCCCTACTGAGGGGGGGCCGGGACGAGTCGGCGACCTGTGCGAGGGGACGGAAGGACAACCCCACCGCGGTGTACCCCGAACCAACAGTCGGCAGGGCCAAAGGACCGCAAACTCGTGGAGAGACGGCTGGGGAAGGGCCGACCCGCCACCGACGACCCCAGGTAGATGGAGACCAACGGAGGTGTTTTGAGTGTGGCGCCCGGGGGCATATTGCCTGGAATTGCCCTGCTCGAGAGGAGTCGATGCCATCAGCTATCACCGGAGGCCAGGTGCGTCACGCTGTGAACTATGTCACCTCCTGTTGGGCGCACCATGAACTGCACCCATGGTCCCGGTGAAGGTTGACGGAAACGACACGGAAGCGCTATTAGACTCCGGAAGCATGGTTACGCTCGTAACCACGAGCCTGCTGAACCAGTTGACTGAATGGGGTAGGGAGATGTCCATTTCCTGTGTTCACGGTGACACAAAGCGGTATCCCGCCATATGGACCAACATCGTGACACCACAAGGGAGCTGCCAGATGATGGTGGGTGCAGTACAAGAGCTGCCGGTACCTATCCTAGTGGGACGGGATTGTCCGCTGTTCGCGGCCCTATGGGGGCACGAATTGAAAAAAATATATACGAGCCGGCCGAAGAAGAGAGCGGGGACGACCTCTCGCCTGTGCGGCCAGGACGCCACCGGTTAACCAACCTGACTCTACGGGTCCCCCTTCTCGATTTCGAAGGGCCAGTCGAGACCCCCATTTGGGGGACAACTGAGGGGACAATTTGGGATGGCCCAGTGGGAGGATCCGAATTTGAAAGCTGCCGCAGCCCAAGTGATAGCGGTGGATGGACAGCTACTTCCTGGGGTGAGTGACTGGCGATAACCCCATTTCCAAATTAAGAATAACCTTTTGTATCAGGTGTCGCGCCAACAGGGGGAACTTCGAGAGGTATTGTTGCTGCCCCGATGGTACGTAGGAACCGTTCTTCAGCTGGCCCACACCCACCTGTTGGGGGCACACCTAGGAATGGAGAAGACCCGGGAACGGGTCGCCGCCCGGTTCCTCTGGCCCGGGATGAGGAGGGCCGTGGAAGACTACTGTCGCAGCTGCCCAGAGTGTCAACTCACTGCCCCGAAAGCACACTTCCGAAACCCTCTGGTCTCCCTGCCGATCATCGGGGTGCCCTTTGAACGCATCCCCATGGACATAGTGGGACCCCTGGTAAAGACTGCACAAGGACACCGATACATCTTGGTAATAGTAGACTATGCCACCCGGTATCCCGAGGCCATTCCCCTATGGGCGGCGGTATCCAAGGGAATTGCCCGGGAGCTGTTCCACCTCTTTAGCGGGGTGGGCATCCCGAACGAGATCCTGACAGACCAAGGTACAGAGTTTATGTCCCACCTCATGAAAGAGTTGTTTGCCCTCATGCAGATCAAGCAGATCCGGACCTCCGTTTTTGACCCGCAGATGGATGGGCTCGTCGAGCACTTTAACAAAATGCTCAAACAGATGCTGCGGAAGGTAATTGAGCAGGACGGGAAGAACTGGGACCAGCTGCTACCCCACCTAATTTTCTCAATCCGAGAAGTCCTCCATTGGGTTTTCCCCGTTTGAACTCCTCTACGGGAGGAGGCCACGTGGCCTACTGGACCTCTCCAAGGAGGTGTGGAAGCCCAACCGACCCCCTTACGCAGCGTGGTAGAGCACGTGGAGATGATGCGGGAGCGGATGACAGCCATCTGGCCATTCGTGAGGGAACATATGGAGAAGGCCCAACGCGCCCAAGCCCAGGTCTACAATCGGGGAGCCCAGCCCCGAGAATTCCAGGTGGGAGACAGGGTGTTGGTGTTGATCCCCACGGCCGAAAGTAAGTTCCTGGCAACATGGCATGGACCATACGAGGTGGTCGATATACTGGGACCTGCAACCGGGGAGACGGATTTACCACGTGAACCTGTTGAAGAAATGGCACGAGAGGACAGCCTTGGCCGTGTTATGGAAAGGACGCCAACGGTACCAGTGGTGGTCCCGAGCAGTGAGGACCTCGACCCGGCCCAGAAGCAAGCGCTCCGGGAGCTTGTCGATCGGAACACGGCGGTGTTCTCCGAGAAGCCGGGCTGCACAACCCTCATTGAACACCACATCCGTACCCGGCCCGGGGATATGGTAAGAAAGGGGCCGTATCAAAATTCCGGAGGCCCGACGGAAGGCCGTGAAACAAGAAGTGGAGGCTATGCTGAGGATGGGGGTTGTTGAAGAGTCCCACAGTGCATGGTGCAGCCCCATCGCGTTGGTGCCCAAACCGGACGGTAGCCTCCGCTTCTGTAATGATTTCCGGGGTGTGAACAAGCGTATTCGACGCCTAACCCACGCCGAGGGTGGACGAGCTAATCGACCAATTGGGAAAGGCCTGGTACATCAGCACCCTTGACCTGACCAAAGGATATTGGCAGGTACCATTGGCAGCCTCCTCCCGGGAGAAGACGGCGTTCTCGACACCAGACGGTGCTGGACACGCTCAGACAAGCTGGGTTGACCGCAAACCCCAAGAAATGCAAGCTAGGGTTCGAGGAGGTGGAGTACCTGGGGTATTTGATCAGACGGGGGAACGTCAAGCCCCAGGAGAGGAAGGTTCACGCGGTACGTGACTGGCCTGTTCCATGCACTAAGACACAGGTCAAGTCCTTCCTGGGACTGGCAGGATACTATAGCCGGGGGGGGGGGGCATGCAGCAGGTCAGCCTCGTCGAGGCCTGGTAACAGATGGAGTATACATCACGAGGCGGTGGCTCCATCTGCTGGCTCCATCTGCTGGACGTGCCAGGTCTCTACGGGCTCCACGGACAGGACTAATTGGGGCTGATTGGGAGCTGGTGAGTAATTAAGGGCGGATTGCTGACCAGCTGTGCAAGGCCATTAAAGCTGCCAGAAGGGCAGCACATGAGAGTGGACTGGGAGAAGTAAGGTAACTTCCGTGTAGTTGGAGATGGTATCGTGGAGAGGATCTCATGGGGGAGACCTAACCTTTTCTTTTTATTATTTTATGAATAAACACACTTGAAACCGAGATAATCATACTCTGTCCATGTCTGATCTGTGTAACCGTCTTGACCCAACCCCCTGATCTGCCACAATATATAAAAACTCTCCCTCAATGTCAACAAGACAAAGGATCTGATCGTGGACTACAGGAAACGGAGGGGCGAGCGCGCCCCCATCCACATCGATGGGGGTGTATTGGAGTGCAGGGTATATCTAAATCAAAGAGAATGTCCTGTTAGATGAACGGTCTAATCTAGAATATATATACATACATTAAGAGCAGTTTCTTGAGACGGTACTGTGCTGTACTAAAATACTTTTCATTCAGTGTTACATATCTACATTATGTGGTATCACAGAAGGTCCAGAAGATGGAAGTTCTAATCTAGATGAAAAGCTGTCAATGAGCGTGGATTAGAAGGAAGGTTTTGGGGTTTAATGTTTATCTGGAGATCATAGCAGCATCCTGCTTGCTCTCCTCTCTCTGATCCCGCCATCCTCTACCCGACCAAACAGTTTGCAAGACCTGGGAGGTCTATCCCTGGGGAGAATGGTGTGGGTTTTTGGTGCTGTAGGAATTGGGATACACAGGCATGTGCATTCACCGACATGTGCACGTGCACACACACACACACAACCTTTCTTTCTGAGCCAGAGAAAGAAAAGCTTGCAATGAACTACCAGAAACAGGCTCCATATCTGGACCCCATCATTTCATTTCCACTCGTTCCCAGTAGCCGGTTTATTCAAGCAGAGCAAGGCGCATACCGCTCAACAAACAATTAGTAATTTCTACTGCACAACTACACCGTGTCAACTATCTCCTGAGTGGCGCAGTGGTCTAAGGCACTGCATCGCAGTGCTAGCTGTGCCACTAGAGATCCTGGTTCGAATCCAGGCTCTGTCGTAGCCGGCCGCGACCGGGAGACCCATGGGGTGGTGCACAATTGGCCAAACGTCGTCTAGGAGAGGGAATGGCCGGCAGGGATGTAGCTCTGTTGGTAGAGCATGGCGTTTGCAACGCCAGGGTTGTGGGTTCGATTCCATCAGGGGGCCAGTGTGATTTTAAAAAAATTAAAATAATGTATGCACTCACTAACTGTAAGTCGCTCTGGATAAGAGTGTCTGCTAAAATGTAACTAGACCGGTTGTTCCTCTGAAAAACGCTACATGCCAAAATAATATTATTCATTTCATGATTTGAATATGAACTTATCAAACAAACATTAATTTATTTTTCCAGAATGACTGATTAGGTCTGTTGGGTTTGATGGGGTCTGTAGCTCACTGGACTACTAAGGGGCTTTTGGAAGGATATAATTAGGAGGAATCTGTTTGTTAATGCTTGCCAGGTGTGTGTGGGGGGGTTGGCAATTGGAGTTTGAAAGGTCTTAGGGTAAAGAGGCGGAGAGGGGCTGCCTCCTTCCATCTGCTCCAGGGCTATTTGATTCTAATGTCGTTGTGGCTCTCCTAAAATCTTACCCAGATGTGCTGCTTGCCTATTATAGAGTTGGCTGTAGATGTTCTGTCTGGGGGGGGTCCATTACATTCAGGGTGACCATTATTAGACAACACAGAACAGACACTCAGATAAAAATACTTCCTCCTCATTAGAATACCTATTAGACTACCTAGTGCATTGTAACTCATCACTTCCTATTTGTCAACAAAGATGCTGCGTTAGAGCCCAGAGAGAGAAACCAGGCCAGTTTCCCCCAAAGCCTGTTTAAATGTCATCTTCTGATTGGTAAGGTCATTTGTTAGAAAATCCATGAGGAAGTAGAGGGAGATGGAGGGAGACAGTTGACTGATAAAGAGTTTAGAGGCGGGGGTTTATTCGGTCTCCTAAGCTCTCCGGGGGACCATGTTTGTCTGAGGCCTCAGGCCCAGCACACACTGGGCATGAGAGGGGATACGGAGGAGAATAATCAAAGAGAGAGAAGTAGAGGAGAGAGAGGATGGAGGAAAGGAAGAAAGAGAAGGGGAGGGAGGGGGGAGAAAGCCAAAAATAAAGAGTACAAAAAAACTGAGAAAAGGAATTAAGGAGCGAGGCTGACCATGTAATTTCCCCTGCTGGTGACAGTCAACACACACAGAGTGGAGACACTGCCAAGGGGGGGGGAAAGACAGAGAGGAGCGCGAGAGAGAGCTCTATATTTGAAATAGTTATTTATTAGAGCAAGAGAGAGGTCATGAGCTCATGAGCTCCTCAATTTTTCTGCAATAAATTAGAATTAGAGTTGGATAAACTTGGATTTTTTCACAAGGACTTATACAGGATACTACCCTATAAAACATAACCTTCACTCTAAAATAAAACTTAAAACGTACAATCTTGATTTTGGACAGAATTACCTGGAAAAAATAACCTGGAAGGATTCTTACTACCAAGGACTACAGAGCTGCCAAGCTTGCTAGGACAGGACAGACATCCCAGCTGCAACTACAATTTGCACTGAGGTGAGAGGTGTGTAAGCCCAACAATGGCAGCTGAGCAACACAGCCTCCCCCACCCAAATGCAGAGGCCTCTGAGGCCCCCTGCTCCATTGCTTCCCCCTGTGCAGAGGTCATCACAGTAACCCCTGGATATAGAAAATTACTCTGCACTGAAACAGTACAAAAATAAGCTCCTCAAGGACAATCCAGAGACACTTTTTGCCGACTGCTACAAAGATGGGAACGTAAGCAACTTCATTTTCCACACAGACCATCCCCTGGCATGGCAGAGTGCTATAAGACCACACTACCCCTCTGTCAAGAGAGAGGGTATTTGCGGAGGGTGGAAACTCAGAATACAAGACTAAGACAGCCAACGTAAACCTGTACAAGGCTGGAACAGTATTGCTGTAGGGCAACTTCAAACAGTTACAGTTTCAGCAGGAATTTTACAGGATCAAAGAGAGAGCACAGCAGGAGAAGCTCACTCTTGTCGATGACTCCCCCATCCCAAGCGAGTCTGATCACAGCCCCTCCTCAAACGGCACCACAGATGAGCAGCCCCAAGACGAGAGCCACTGAGCAAACCCAGATCCCACAACATCACTGCTGCCTCATTAATATGAGGGACACATTCACCTATCTGGAAATCAAGCTGGTGGAGCTCAGACAATGATTTAACACATTCCAGATAGCACAATTGTGCATCTGAAGGAGGAGATGAGAAGCCAACAAAACAGCCCACTTCAGACCCGACCACAGCCTTAACACCACTGTGAGACAGACAAGACATGATCCACCAACTCAGCAGATCATTGATCTTATAAAGAAGCTATCCCTTTTCCTTTCTTTCTGTGCCCCCAAATGCTTAGATCAGGGCTCTCCAACCCTGTTCTTGGAGAGCTACCCTCCTGTAGGTTTTCGCTCCAACCCCAGTTGTAACCAGTGGTGTAGTGCTATTGTTTTAGGTGAGGGAGCGCCAAAAATACGTAGATTATGTCATTTCCTCAATCAAAGTTTGTACCGACAGATGTAGCATATTGAATAGCCTATC
This sequence comes from Coregonus clupeaformis, assembly GCF_020615455.1. Classification (NCBI taxonomy): domain Eukaryota; kingdom Metazoa; phylum Chordata; class Actinopteri; order Salmoniformes; family Salmonidae; genus Coregonus; species Coregonus clupeaformis. The sequence continues at coordinate 9,375,771 of NC_059218.1, read as the reverse complement.
ATTACAGGGCTCTCCAACCCTGTTCCTGGAGAGCTACAATCCTTCAGGATTTCACTCCAACCCCAGTTGTAACTAACCTGATTCATCTTATAAACCAGCTAATTATTAGAACCCTGTTGTGCTAGATTAGGGTTGGAATGAAAACCTACAGGATAGTAGCTCTCCAGGAACCGGATTGGAGAGCCCTGTTATAGAATATGCATAAAATGCATCCTCCAATTGCAATGTCTGCCTATGCTCACACATATTTTCTCAAGAAAATGTTATATTTTGAATACCCTCAAACACCAAAGTAGGCATACCAAATTTCAAAATAGGCCATCATCACTGCCAATCGTAATTTATAATTTTACCGATGAAACTGCATCTGCATACCAATCATTTGAATGATCTCAATCAGTTTCATGAGAGTAGCCTATTCCTTTCGATCTTCTTGAATTACTTTTTCGTGAGCGAATTAGAGTAGATTGTGTTAGCAAGCTATTAGCCTTTCTTATATTTTGTTTCAATCAAAGCATATAGCCTGCCTAGTGACTATGTTGAGTTTTGGCACATTATATTTTTTTGTAGACCATTCATCTTCAGTTAACCATCATAAAATCTCATTAGAAATGAGGTGTTTTTGGTGTAACAGTAATGTTATAGGCCTACTATGCTATGTTATTATATTTGGTTCTGTGATGTAAAATACTAATTGATCGTTATGTGAACTAAAGTAGGGTGGTTGGTCGGAGTGGATGGGTTGGCGTATAACGCCAACGTCTAGCAACCCAGAGGTTGCAAGTTCATATCTCATCACGGATAACTTTAGCATTTTAGCTAATTAGCAACTTTTCAACTACTTACTACTTTTTAGCTACTTTGCAACTACTTGTTAGTTAACCATTCCCCAAACCCTAACCTTAACCCTTTTAGCTAACCCTTCCCCTTATCCTAACCTTAACCCTTTTAGCTAATCCTTCCCCTAACCTTAACCCTTTAACCTAACTCCTAAATGTAACCCTAACCACAGGAGGTTGGTGGCACCTTAATTGGGGAGGACTGGCACGTGGTAATGGCTGGTGAGGAATATTTGGAAATGTATCAACAACATCAAACACATGAATTCCATGTTTTTGATGCCATTCCATTCGCGCCGTTCCAGCCATTATTATGAGCCATCCTCCCCTCAGCAGCCTCCACTGACCCTAACCTTAACCATAATCCCTAACGTTAGCCACCTAGCTAGAATTCTTAACATACGTTTAGCAAATTTGTAACATATTGTAAGTTTAGCAAATTCTCTAAGCTCTTGGCCTTTGCAGTGGCCACTCTGGTTTGGGTGTCCTCGGCAGAACGGTGTTGCCATAACCAAGTGGTCACATGTTGTTCTGGGTTCCACTGCGCACATTTTATTTATTTTATTTTTCATGCTCTGATTGGCCAAAGTTGTCAAGCCTCCAATGGGCTTCCACAGTGCTCACATGTAGCATACAGTTCTTCATCATGCTCTTCACCGCCAGAGAGAAGACAGGGAAGAAACCACCATTTACCTACCTGTAGGCTGCTATAGCCTACATATTTATTTGGTTTGTCATTCTATGGTTTTTTATGGAATATTTGTGGTAATTAAATATAGTTTATTTAGAATTTATTTGTATTCTGAATTTGAAAAAAGTAAGGGAGTGCCGATCCTTCGCGCTCCCCCAGGACTACACACCTTGTTGTAACTAACCTGATTCAGTTAATCAACCAGCCAATTATTATCTGAGAAATGTATTTTGAATGTAAACCAATCCGGGTTTAGGCCTGGGCATAGCACTATTACAGAAACCACTTTAGTTGTTAATGATCTTGTCAATGCTTTAGACACTAAAATGAAATGTGCTGCTTTGTTTGTTGACCTGTCAAAGCTTTTGAGACTGTTGATCATGCTATTTTATTGAATAAGTTGTCCTCGATAGGCCTGAGATCTGATGCCGGTTCATGGTTTCATGATTATCTTAGTGACAGAATTCAGGCCATCGTGATTGATGTGGTTAAGTCTGAATTTCTTGAAGCACATAATGGTGTACCGCAAGGGTTGATTTTGGGACCTATTCTCTTCACTATTTATATTAACATCGTTGGTCAATCTGTTAAAAACGGTCAACTTCATCTATATGAGGATGATACTATTATGTATGCTATTGCCCTGACTGTTGATCTGGCTGTGTCAAAACTACAGTCAGATTTTATAGCTATGCAGGAATCCCTTATTGATTTAAAACGTGTGCTTAACACGGGAAAAACAAAATACATGTTGTTTTCAAACTCTCCTAAGAATATTTCAGATGACCTACATGTTCACTCATTAGATGGTTCTCCAATCGAACGCGTTCCCCCGTATAATACTTAGGCATTTGAATTGATATGGATTTGATGTTTAAATGTTTTTATAGATGAACTAGAAGAAGCTAAGATTTAAAGTTGGCTTTTTCTAGAGAAACAGATCCTACCTTTCACTAATCACTAGGAAGCAGATTATTCAGTCAACCTTTTTATCTGTTCTTGATTATGGTGATATTATTTATCAAATTGCAGCTGCTACTAGTCTTAAACCTTTGGATGCCATCTACCATAGTGCCCTTCATTTTGTTACAGATGACAGTTTTGATACTCATCACTGCATCCTGATCTCCTGATCTCTACATTGGTGATTTGTGATGTTTTATTTGTGCTTCTCATGACAGTGTTTTTGTATTATAATGTGTGTGTATATACACTGAACAGAAATATAAACGCAACATGTAAAGTGTTGGTCCCATGTTTCATGAGCTGGAAAAAAAAAATCCCTGACATTTTCCTTACGCACAAAAAGCTTATTTCTCTCAAATTTTACACACACATTTGTTTACGTCCCTGTTAGTGAGCATTTCTCCTATACCAAGATAATCCATCCACCTCACAGGTGTGGCATATCAAGAAGCTGATTAAACAGCATGATCATTACACAGGTGCACCTTGTTCTGGGGACAATAAAAGGCCACTCTACAATGTGGATTTTTGTCACACAACATAATGACTCAGATGTCTCACGTTTTGAGGGAGCGTGCAATTGGCTTGCTGACTGCAGGAATGTCCAACAGAGCTTTTGCCAGAGAATTGAATGTTAATATCTCTACCATAAGCTGCCCCCAACGTCGTTTTATATTTGGCAGAACGTCCAACTGGCCTCACGCAGAACACATGTATGGCATCGTGTGGGCGAGCGGTTTGCTAATGTCAATGTTGTGAACAGAGTGCCCCATGGTGGCGGTGAGGTTATGGTATGGGCACGCATAAGCTACGGACAATGAACACAAATGCATTTTATCAATGGCAATTTGAATGCACAGAAATACCGTGACGAGATCCTGAGGGCCATTGTGAGTCCCATTTCCCCCCCCCCCTAATTAATTTATTTCAATTGACTGATTTCCTCATGTGAACTGTGACTCAGTAATATCTTTTAAAATGTTGCATGTTGTGTTAATATTTTTGTTCAGTGTGTATATAATTTATATATATAAACTCAGCAAAAAAAGAAACGTCCTCTCACTGTCAACTGCGTTTATTTTCAGCAAACTTAACATGTGTAAATATTTGTATGAACATAACAAGATTCAACAACTGAGACATCAACTGAACAAGTTCCACAGACATGTGACTAACATAAATGGAATAATGTGTCCCTGAACAAAGGGGGTGTCAAAATCAAAAGTAACAGTCAGTATCTGGTGTGGCCACCAGCTGCATTAAGTACTGCAGTGCATCTCCTCTTCGTGGACTGCACCAGATTTGCCAGTTCTTGCTGTGAGATGTTACCCGACTCTTCCACCAAGGCACCTGCAAGTTCCCGGACATTTCTGGGGGGAATGGCCCTAGCCCTCACCCTCCGATCCAACAGGTCCCAGACGTGCTCAATGGGATTGAGATCTGGGCTCTTTGCTGGCCATGGCAGAATGCTGACATTCCTGTGTTGCAGGAAATCACGCACAGAACGAGCAGTATGGCTGGTGGCATTGTCATGCTGGAGGGTCATGTCAGGATGAGCCTGCAGGAAGGGTACCACATGAAGGAGGAGGATGTCTTCCCTGTAACACACATCGTTGAGATTGCCTGCAATGACAACAAGCTCAGTCCGATGATGCTGTGACACACCGCCCCAGACCATGACGGACCCTCCACCTCCAAATCGATACCGCTCCAGAGTACAGGCCTCCAGAGTGTAACGCTCATTCCTTCGACGATAAATGCGAAAACCGACCATCACCCCTGGTGAGACAAAACTGCGACTCGTCAGTGTAGAGTACTTTTTGCCAGTCCTGTCTGGTCCAGCGACGGTGGGTTTGTGCCCATAGGCAACGTTGTTGCCAGTGATGTCTGGTGAGGACCTTCCTTACAACAGGCCTACAAGCCCTCAGTCCAGCCTCTCTCAGCCTATTGTGGACAGTCTGAGCGCTGATGGAGGGATTGTGCTTTTCTGGTGTAACTCGGGCAGTTGTTGTTGCCATCCTGTACCTGTCCTGCAGGTGTGATGTTCGGATGTACCGATCCTGTGCAGGTGTTGTTACACGTGGTCTGCCACCGCGAGGACGATCAGCTGTCCGTCCTGTCTCCCTGTAGCGCTGTCTTAGGCATCTCACAGTACAGACATTGCAATTTATTGCCCTGGCCACATCTGCAGTCCTCATGCCTCCTTGCAGCATGCCTAAGGCACGTTCACACATATGAGCAGGGGCCCTGGGCATCTTTCTTTTGGTGTTTTTCAGAGTCATTAGAAAGGCCTCATTAGTGTCCTAAGTGTTCATAACTGTGACCTTAATTGCCTACCGTCTGTAAGCTGTTAGGGTCTTAACGACCGTTCCACATGTGCATGTTCATTAATTGTTTATGGTTCATTGAACAAGCATGGGAAATAGTATTTAAACCCTTTACAATGAAGATCTGTGAAGTTATTTGGAATTTACGAATTAGCTTTGAAAGACAGGGTCCTGAAAAAAAAATATATATAGAGATAGATATACAGTGGGGAAAAAAAGTATTTAGTCAGCCACCAATTGTGCAAGTTCTCCCACTTAAAAAGATGAGAGAGGCCTGTAATTTTCATCATAGGTACATGTCAACTATGACAGACAAAATGAGAAAAAAAAATCCAGAAAATCACATTGTAGGATTTTTTATGAATTTATTTGCAAATTATGGTGGAAAATAAGTATTTGGTCACTAACAAAAGTTTCCCAATACTTTGTTATATACCCCTTGTTGGCAATGACACAGGTCAAACGTTTTCCGTAAGTCTTCACAAGGTTTTCACACACTGGTGCTGGTATTTTGGCCCATTCCTCCATGCAGATCTCCTCTAGAGCAGTGATGTTTTGGGGCTGTCGCTGGGCAACACGGACTTTCAACTCCCTCCAAAGATTTTCTATGGGGTTGAGATCTGGAGACTGGCTAGGCCACTCCAGGACCTTGAAATGCTTCTTACGAAGCCACTCCTTCGTTGCCCGGGAGGTGTGTTTGGGATCATTGTCATGCTAAAAGACCCAGCCACGTTTCATCTTCAATGCCCTTGCTGATGGAAGGAGGTTTTCACTCAAAATCTCACGATACATGGCCCCATTCATTCTTTCCTTTACACGGATCAGTCGTCCTGGTCCCTTTGCAGAAAAACAGCCCCAAAGCATGAAAAGTCCACCCCCATGCTTCACAGTAGGTATGGTGTTCTTTGGATGCAACTCAGCATTCTTTGTCCTCCAAACACGATGAGTTGAGTTTTTACCAAAAAGTTATATTTTGGTTTAATCTGACCATATGACATTCTCCCAAACTTCAGACGGGCCTGGACATGTACTGGCTTAAGCAGGGGGACACGTCTGGCAATGCAGGATTTGAGTCCCTGGCGGAGTAGTGTGTTACTGATGGTAGGCTTTGTTACTTTGGTCCCAGCTCTCTGCAGGTCATTCACTAGGTCCCCCCGTGTGGTTCTGGGATTTTTGCTCACCGTTCTTGTGATCATTTTGACCCCACGGGGTGAGATCTTGCGTGGAGCCCCAGATCGAGGGAGATTATCAGTGGTCTTGTATGTCTTCCATTTCCTAATAATTGCTCCCACAGTTGATTTCTTCAAACCAAGCTGCTTACCTATTGCAGATTCAGTCTTCCCAGCCTGGTGCAGGTCTACAATTTTGTTTCTGGTGTCCTTTGACAGCTCTTTGGTCTTGACCATAGTGGAGTTTGGAGTGTGACTTTTTGAGGTTGTGGACAGGTGTCTTTTATACTGATAACAAGTTCAAACAGGTGCCATTAATACAGGTAACGAGTGGAGGACAGAGGAGCCTCTTAAAGAAGAAGTTACAGGTCTGTGAGAGCCAGAAATCTTGCTTTTTTGTAAGTGACCAAATACTTATTTTCCACCATAATTTGCAAATAAATTCATTAAAATCCTACAATGTGATTTTCTGGAATTTTTTTTCTCAATTTGTCTGTCATAGTTGACGTGTACCTATGATGAAAATGACAGGCCTCTCTCATCTTTTTAAGTGGGAGAACTTGCACAATTGGTGGCTGACTAAATACTTTTTTTCCCCACTGTATAGATAGATAGATAGATAGATAGATAGATAGATAGATAGATAGATAGATAGATAGATAGATAGATAGATAGATAGATAGATAGATAGATAGATAGATAGATAGATAGATAGATAGATAGATAGATAGATAGATAGATAGATAGATAGATAGATAGATAGATAGATAGATAGATAGATAGATAGATAGATAGATATAGAATAAGGTTGGATTGAAAACCTACAGGACGGTAGCTCTCCAGGAACAGGGTTGGAGAGCCCTGGTTTAGATATACTGGTAGAGGAACCAGGTTGTTAGCTAGCTATTGAGGTAACATGACTGAACAAGGTGTAAACAAATACCTGTGAGGAGTTTTGAAACGACCCGCGACATGGTTTAAGAACAGGGCCTAAAACAAACTTTTTGTTCCACCATTTATTTCCCTGTCACTTTGCAGGTAAAAAGTCTACCAGCCACTCAGAATTCTTACCAGCCAATACATTTATTCAACATAATAACACCAAAACCCACCCCAGAAAATTTTTGTGGTTTTGTTTTTTAAGGTTTTGTATTTCTCCCAGTTTTTTTTCATGTTTTCACTCTCAAAATCACACTTTTCCTTTGACAAAATTGGATGTTCTAAGTTCACAACAATGCTAAACCACATCAGGAGACTACTTTTGAGGCAAAGGGAATAAAATAAAATAAAATATTTTGGAGGGTTTAGTAATTTAAATTGCACACCTCAAAAGACTGGTGTTTGGCTGGCATACACAATAGCAGAGTTTGCAAAACAAAAGACCACCCGATTGATGCAAATCATCATGATATCATATCAGTATTCCAGGTTAGCCTACTTTGCAGTTAACATTTAATTTAGAACGTTTTATGGGAAAGCCTTTAGAAATGACTGTTTCGGCATCGCCAACTGGCTACACAAAGTCGTTTCCCATGCTGTTACGTCTTCAGAAAGTTGCAAGAAATACAAAATCACTGATGCATTATTTAATATTCTTTAAATGCAGGTTTTGGATTGAACGAATCTGCACTCACTTTTTTCTCTAGGGCACTCGGAAACAAGCGCACAGTGAAGTCTATCGTTACAGGATTGTGTCGAGGCATAGATCTGGGGAAGGGTACCAAAAAATGTCTGCAGCATTGAAGGTCCCCAAGAACACTCATGCTGTGGGGATGTTTTTCAGCGGCAGGGACTGGGAGACTAGTCAGGATCGAGGGAAAGATGAACGGAGCAAAGTACAGAGTGATCCTTGATGAAAACCTGCTCCAGAGCGCTCAGGACCTCAGACTGGGGCAAAAGTTCAACTTCCAACAGGACAAATACCCTAAGCACACAGCCAAGACAATGCAGGACGGGCTTGGGACAAGTCTCTGAATGTCCTTGAGTGGCCCAGCCAGAGCACGGACTTGAACCCGATCGAACATCTCTGGAGAGACTTGAAAATAGCTGTGCAGCAACGCTCCCCATCCAACCTGACAGAGCTTGAGAGGATCTGCAGAGAAGAATGGGAGAAACTCCCCAAATACAGGTGTGCCAAGCTTGCAGCGTCATACCCAAGAAGACTTGAGGCTGTAATCGCTGCCAAAGCTGCTTCAACAAGTACTGAGTAAAGGGTCTGAATACTTATGTAAATGTGATATTTTATATATTTATAAATTAGCACATATTTCTACAAAACTGTTTTTGCTTTGTCATTATGGGGTATTGTGTGTAGACTGATGAGGGGAAAAAACAATGTAATACATTTTAGAGTAAGGCTTTCACGTAACAAAATGTGGAAAAAGTCAAGGGGTCTGAATACTTCGCTAGGTGTTCCTTCTATTTACAAACCTACGGAGGCACTAAAATATGCTAAACGGTGCTCCACTCAACCTGCTGAGTGGAAACCCAATCTGCTTTGAAGATAAAAAGGTTGATAAATAAATAAAATATATCTCCTCCCTCTAATTCTTAACATGCACAGATTTGTGTATACAATCAATCTCGCTCTCGCTCGCTCTCTCATGCACAAACACATTTGCACTGTTTCTTTCTTTCATTTGTTCTCTCCCTCCCCCTCTTTCCTTGACTCCTACTCGCTGTTTTCTAAAGGCAGCAAATCATGTTTGTGATAGAATTATATTGTGAAACTCCTGTTCTGTTCTGTACTAAGAAGATAGCCAAGGTGAACAATAGAAAGAGAATGAAATAAATTAATTAAGAGATGTTTAGAGCGCCATGAGACATGGTGAGAGAGCGAGAGAGCGAAAGAGAGAGAAAAAGAAAGGGAGGGAGATGGAGGGATAGGGTGAGGTAGATACAGACAGAGAAAGAAGGAGATGTAGATACAGACAGAGAAAGAGGGAGAGGTAGATACAGACAGAGAAGAAGGAGAGGTAGATACAGACAGAGAAGAAGGAGAGGTAGATACAGACAGAGAAAGAGGGAGAGGTAGATACAGACAGAGAAGAAGGAGAGGTAGATACAGACAGAGAAGAAGGAGAGGTAGATACAGACAGAGAAAGAGGGAGAGGTAGATACAGACAGAGAAAGAGGGAGAGGTAGATACAGACAGAGAAAGAGGGAGAGGTAGATACAGACAGAGAAAGACGGAGAGGTAGATACAGACGGAGAAGAGGGAGAGGTAGATACAGACAGAGAAGAGGGAGAGGTAGATACAGACAGAGAAGAGGGAGAGGTAGATACAGACAGAGAAAGAGGGAGAGGTAGATACAGACAGAGAAAGAGGGAGAGGTAGATACAGACAGAGAAAGAGGGAGAGGTAGATACAGACAGAGAAAGAGGGAGAGGTAGATACAGACAGAGAAAGAGGGAGAGGTAGATACAGACGGAGAAGAGGGAGAGGTAGATACAGACAGAGAAGAGGGAGAGGTAGATACAGACAGAGAAGAGGGAGAGGTAGATACAGACAGAGAAAGAGGGAGAGGTAGATACAGACAGAGAAAGAGGGAGAGGTAGATACAGACGGAGAAGAGGGAGAGGTAGATACAGACAGAGAAGAGGGAGAGGTAGATACAGACAGAGAAGAGGGAGAGGTAGATACAGACAGAGAAAGAGGGAGAGGTAGATACAGACAGAGAAAGAGGGAGAGGTAGATACAGACAGAGAAGAGGGAGAGGTAGATACAGACAGAGAAAGAGGGAGAGGTAGATACAGACAGAGAAGAGGGAGAGGTAGATACAGACAGAGAAAGAGGGAGAGGTAGATACAGACAGAGAAGAGGGAGAGGTAGATACAGACAGAGAAGAGGGAGAGGTAGATACAGACAGAGAAGAGGGAGAGGTAGATACAGACAGAGAAAGAGGGAGAGGTAGATACAGACAGAGAAAGAGGGAGAGGTAGATACAGACAGAGAAAGAGGGAGAGGTAGATACAGACAGAGAAGAGGGAGAGGTAGATACAGACAGAGAAAGAAGGAGAGGTAGATACAGACAGAGTAGAGGGAGAGGTAGATACAGACAGAGAAAGAGGGAGAGGTAGATACAGACAGAGAACGAGGGAGAGGCTCAATTAGCTGAGGGGTTGCTAACAAGGCTAATGAGACAGGCAGGCAGCGACACCAGCCCTGCTTCCAGACCCAAGACACACACACCCACAATCATGCACGTCACACAAACACACACACACACACACACACACACACACACACACACACACACACACACACACACACACACACACACACACACACACACACACACACACACACACACACACACTCACTCACTCACTCACTCACTCATTCACTCACTCTCAAGGCTCCGGGCAACTTCTCCTTAGTAGGTCAGATCTCTGTCTGAGATGGAGACAGAGGGAGGGAAAGTAGTGGAGATGAAGATAAACAGATAGAGGGCAGGATGGGTACTTACTGTGTCTAGGACAATTGGAGAAAGTCTGAGAGAGAAAGAGTGAGAGAGATGGGGGAATTTAAGGTGACCCTTTACCTGTCTCATGTCAGCATAAAAACAGAGAGAGATAAAAGGCCAAAGAGTGAGTGAAATAAGGAGGAAAGTTATGTCAGTTAATGAAGGTAGAGAGATAGAGGGAGGGAGGGAGAGAGAGAGAAAGGGAAAGGGTAACCCTTCTTATCTCTGGCTGGTGAGCAATCAGAGAGTGATAGAAGAAAAAAAAAATAATGTTGTGAGGGCAGAAATACATATTTAGCTGGCATTGGATGCACACCCTAAAGAAATGAGGGTTCCTCAAGGGTTCTTTGGGAAGGATGAGGGTTTTATGTGGAACCATAATGACTCAAATAACCATTTGAGCTCTTCAATGGTTCTTTACAGTTCACAAAAGGGTTCTTTACTCTTTTAGTAATAATTACAGTTTTTTTTATCGCTTTGGTACTATTTTCACAAGTATGTGGTACATTTTCACAACTCTTAGTAAAAAACTCCAAACTGTTCACACTTGTAACACAGCCAGTCATTGTGCATTCATTTGGATTGTAAACATCCCTCACCACACAACCATTGATTCAAAATATAAGTTTATTGTGAAATGTAATGAGATCATTGGTTTAATCCACAGCCCTGTGTAGCTCAATTGGTAGAGCATGGCGTTTGCAATGCCAGGGTTGTGGGTTCGTTTCCTACGGGGGGCCAGTATGAAAATGTATGCACTTACTAACTATACGTCACTCTGGATAAGAGCGTCTGCTAAATGACTAAAATGTAAAACACAACATAATTATATATTTTCAATTTAGTCGTTTTAACTACCAGTTAATCCAAACAATGCAATATTCACCATATATACATAAGTATGTGGACACCCCTTTAAATTAGTGGATTCGGCTATTTCAGCCACACCCGTTGCTGACAGGTGTATACAATCGAGCACACAGCCATGCAATCTCCATAGACATACATTGGCAGTAGAATGACCTTACTGAAAAGCTCAGTGACTTTCAAAGTGGCACCATCATAGGATGCCATCTTTCCAACAAGTTGGTTCGTCAAATTTCTGCCCTGCTGAGGTGCCCCGGTCAACTGTAAGTGCTGTTATTGTGAAGTGAAAACGTCTAGGAAAAAACAATTGCTTCAGCTGCGAAGTGGTAGGCCACACAAGCTCACAAAACGGGACAGCTGAAGCGCGAAAAAATCATCTGTCATCAGTTGCACCCGAGTTCCAAACTGCCTCTGGAAGCAACGTCAGCACAAGAAGTGTTTGACGGGAGTTTCATGAAATGGGTTTCCATGGCCGAGCAGCCTAATATCACCATGCACAATGCCAAGCGTCGGCTGGAGTGATGAATCACTCTTCACCATCTGGAAGTCCGATTGACGATTTCCATAATATCTATCTAATGTGTAATCAAAGGTGTAATCAATGAAGACATCCTCTACAATCATTCATGCAAAAAAAACATTTAATTTTTCAGATATAATTGCAACATTGGTATACTGTTTGTAAACAAATGTAAGAAATGAAATGAAATGAATGAAAATATAACATAACATTTAGCACGCATTCATTTGCATCAAGCCTGTCTTGAGCATTTGGCCATAAATTCTCATCCACATCACAGTGAATGTCCTCATTGTTCATATACTGCGGGAAAAACCTTTTGGCATGGCGAATCCAAGCTTGACATTGGTCTGCATTGATGTCGTCGCATGCCTCATCCATAGCCAGAAGGAAGGTGGCACGCTCATGGGGATGGCGATCATAAACCTTCCACCTCCATGCTGAAAGACATTCCTCAATAGGGTGGAGGAAAGGAGGGTATGGGGGCAGGTATAGGGTCACAAATCGGGGATGGGCCCGAAACCATGCCTGAACCACTTCTGCATGATGGAACCTGACATTGTCCCACAAATTCACATGGGTGACCCCTTCCCCTTGACATGCCTGCTCAATTTCATTGAAAGACACAATAAGGTGTGCAGCTCTGTAGGATCCAAGTAATGGCCTACGTCCTACCACACCATCTTCAGAGATAGCTGCGCACATGGAGATGTTTCCCCCACATTGTCCAGGCCCTTGGACGGTTGGCCGATGAGGTTCTGCCCACGGAGCCGAGTTTTGGCCAGGTTGAAGCCCGCTTCATCAACAAAGGTATACAGTGAGGGAAAAAAGAATTTGATCCCCTGCTGATTTTGTACGTTTGCCCACTAACAAAGACATGATCAGTCTATAATTTTAATGGTAGGTTTATTTGAACATTGAGAGACAGAATAACAACAACAAAATCTAGAAAAATGCATGTCAAAAATGTTATAAATTGATTTGCATTTTAATGAGGGAAATAAGTATTTGAGGAAGGAAAGTTAAAGCTTGGTCTCAAATGGGTCTTACAAATGGACAATGACCCCAAGCAAACTTCCAAAGTTGTGGCAAAATGGCTTAAGGCCAACAAAGTCAAGGTATTGGAGTGGCCATCACAAAGCCCTGACCTCAATCCTATAGAAAATTTGTGGGCAGAACTGAAAAAGTGTGTGCGAGCAAAGAGGCCTACAAACCTGACTCAGTTACACCAGTTCTGTCAGGAGGAATGGGCCAAAATTCACCCAACTTATTGTGGGAAGCTTGTGGAAGGCTACCCGAAACATTTGACCCAAGTTAAACAATTTAAAGGCAATGCTACCAAATACTAGTTGAGTGTATGTAAACTTCTGACCCACTGGGAATGTGATGAAAGAAAGAAAAGCTGAAATAAATCATTCTCTCTATAATTATCCAGACATTTCACATTCTTAAAATACAGTGGTGATCCTAACTGACCTAAGACAGGGAATTTTTACTAGGATTAAATGTCAGGAATTGTGAAAAACTGAGTATATATGTATTTGGCTAAGGTGTATGTAAACGTCTGACTTCAACTGTATTTTAAGAATATAATGGAATATAACAGACCATGTTTATTTCTCTTATAATAAAAACCTTACAGTGTAACAACAGTTTTAGTAAGTAATAAGCTACGGTCCAGTTTCAGCTTCTTCTGACAAAGCAAAAACAAAAAAAAGTGTATTTTTTCTGGTGTGCGCACAGGACAGAGGAAGAGCAATTCTTACATTATTGTTCTAAATTCAATCACTCTCTTTTTCTTCATCCTCATCATTCAGTTCATTCAAATTCAATTGTAATACATTTTGTCACTCCCGTTCAACAACTCCAAAGCGCAAGAGTTACAGTTGCATGACAAACAGGTGTTGTTAGATTACAATTTAATTTAGCTGCCAGTTTGGAACAGTGTAAACAATACTAAATAAAGTATAAGCAATACCAGAGAGTCTGTTCTAATGAAAAAATATTGTAAAGCCTTTAATACAGCATAGCAAAGTTTAAACAGCTGGATTTGTGAAATTGCTTTATCTGACAATTTTGCGGTTGCATGAGGCTTGGTGATCACAGAATCAGTAGGATATTAAAGAAACACTCAAATAGGCAACAGAAGCAGGAACAGCATAGGGCTGAGTGACTCACTCATTACTGGCTTTCGTTCAAAATAAGTTATATTATGATGCAGAGTTAAAGAAACATTCTTTCTGATTGTCTTTAGCATGCAGTCTCTCCTCTCGCTACAGCTAATTTCGTTTGAATAGGATACTTGTGCCTTACAGCCCATTACATAAATGAAGAATGTTATCCACCACGGAGTGGGACAGTGTAGCTCAAATACGCGGATAGCATAAGCTATTGTGAAAGATAATTTGTGGATCTTGTTGATTTCTTCTATCACTTCAAGAGGCCTACTGTCCACCTGGTTATTGTGTGGTTCCAAAGGATAAAGCGTCACATTCAGATGGATGGTGTGGTGTCAGAGAGAAGCCAGCTGTGAGCCTGCGACCAGGCATGGTGGATGACATCCTTTTCCTGCACAGCAATTTGAAGAAATACAGTGAAGAATGGACAGTTTTTAAGTTATTGTTTTAGTATATTTTTTGTTGTCTAACATTAGAAGGCACTTTAAAGTAATTTGAGCTGTCAATGTGCCGCATTGCATTGTGATAAAAAAATAAATATCTGTTCTTAATTCATGGCATGGTTTCTTTTTAGCCAAATGTTGAATAGACATGCAGACAAATTAATTAATGCAGGAAAATAGGAATAGTAGCCTACTGTCTGTAGTCATAAAAACAATAAATAAATTGATATTATTTTGTTGGGTAACGGATCGGCTCTCGGAACTCATTAAAAGTCAGCTTCTATCTTCAATATAATCATTCATTCAGAAGGTTAAACCCATAATTCTTAGGCCTGCAGTAAATTAAATTAGATTACCAGGTTCATTTTTCATTAGGTCATAATAATCCATGCCTTCTGGGAATGTTATGACGTCCAAAAGTTATGGGTGAAGTTAGAAATGTGAAGTAATCAGAAGTATTACAATGGAAATTAACTTTTAATCCATCTGTTTGCATACAGTATTTGAAGACATGGCATATATGGGTGCCCAGGCGTTTGGAAATTGCTCCCAATGATGAACCAGACTTTTGGAGGTCTACAATGTTTTTTCTGAGGTCTTGACTGATTTATTTTGATTTTCCCATGATGTCAAGCAAAGAGGCACTGAGTTTGAAGGTAGGCCACAGGTACACCTCCAATTGACTCAAATGATGCCTATCAGAAGCTTCTAAAGCCATGACATAATTTTCTGGAATTTTCCAAGCTGTTTAAAGGCACAGTCAACTTAGTGTACGTAAACTTCTGACCCACTGGAATTGTGATACAGTGAATTATAAGTGAAATAATCTGTCTGTAAACAATTGTTGGAAAAATTGCTTTTATCACGCATAAAGTACATGCCAAAACTATAGTTTGTTAACAAGAAATTTGTGGAGTGGTTGAAAAACGAGTTTTAATGACTCCAACCTAAGTGTATGTAACGGGCCTCCTGTATCTCAGTTGGTAGAGCATGGCGCTTGCAACGCCAGGTTTGTGGGTTCGATTCCCACGGGGGGCCAGTATGAAAAATGTATCCACTCACTCACTGTAAGTCGCTCTGGATAAGAGCGTCTGCTAAATGACTAAAATGTAAAATGTAAACTTCCGATTTCAACTGTATGTACGTACGGTCATTGTGGGGACGATGTAGTCCATGCACTTATTGATGAAGCCGGTGACTGAGGTGGTATGATCCTCAATGCCATTGGATGAATCCCGGAAACATATTCTAGTCTGTGCTAGCAAAACAGTGCTGTAGCTTAGCATCCGCGTCATCTGACCACTTCCGTATTGAGAGAGTCACTGGTAGTTCCTGCATTAGTTTTTGCTTGTAAGCAGGAATCAGGGGGATATAATTATGGTCAGATTTGCCAAATGGAGGGCAAGGGAGAGCCTTGTACACGTCTCTGTATGTGGAGTAAAGGTGGTCTAGAGTTTTTTTTCTCTGGTTGCACATGTGACATGCTGGTAGAAATGAGGTAAAACGGATTTAAGTTTGCCTGCATTAAAGTCCCCACCCACTAGGAGCGCCGCTTCTGGATGAGCATTTTCTTGCTTGCTTATGGTCTTATACAGCTGGTTGAGTGCAGTCTTAGTGCCGCCGTTGGTTTGTGGTGGGGAGGGTGATTGATGTTCTATTTGGAGAGAGAGAGCCCTTTGAACCCTTTGAGCTCTTCAATTGTTCTTTATAGTTCACAAAAGGGTTCTTTGCTCTTTTAGTGATAATTAAAATGTATGGGTGGCAGCTCATTAGAATATTTTGGGGCGTGGTTTGCACACAGCATTTCTTGTGCAACCCAGTTTCTTGTATGTTACATTATGCTATTACATGTTATATGTGACTATGCCCAGAAACGGTGTCTTGTGAAAAATTCAAGTATGGCCTTCTGTAAATTGAGAACGGTTGACTAATTCAGGGACCCACAGCCATTCCAGATTAGGGTTGAATGGCGGGAACCCGGTTACCGAGATTTAGCGGGATTTACCACCCAAAACCACTCCCTTTTCCCGGGATAAATAACTGTGAGAAACTGGTAAATTATAATACATTATTTATATGAACAGTATGGCGTGAAATTGAACTGTTAAATGATATGCAATGTCTAAATCTGGCTTCTCTACGGCCTCTGCATGATGAATCAATGCTCAGGGTGGGGACAGACCCATCTCAGTATGGAGCGCAGTTCACAATGCATGTAGACCTATCACCTCACTATGCTAACTTTTTTTCTTGTAGCCTATGCTACAGTAACATAAAGACCGAATGCTAATTTAACCATCTCCATCTGGCTTCGGGGGTCACCTTGTTTTTTAGTGTATCACTCGACTATCGTTGCTTAAAATCAGTGCACATGCGAGCACTCTCTCACAGTCTTTCTCTCTCTCCATCAACTCCATTCAAATTGCATCCAAAATAGCTAATCCTGTTCTAGATTGATATATATCCCTATATATAGTTGTCCTAGCCTACCTCTTTCAGGTAATAAATTCAATGCAGAATTAGCCTTATATTTGATGGGTTACGCATAATAAGCTTCTAATTTATAGCCTCTGTCTCTTGCGCAATACTCAAGCACCTGTGCTTCGCTGGCCTCTCTTTAAAAAATGCTCCTTAGCTCTTGGAGTCCCATGCAAGAAAAGCTAGACTAGAATAGCTTGCTGGACATTATTTTAGCATTTCTTACACAAATAGACTATTCGAAGAGGGACGCAAGCTATTTTTTGCTGAATGTTAAATACAGCAGCAAATAGAACTCACAGGGAGTTTGAAAGAAGAGCGAACTCGCAATGGTGGTAGGCTATTGCTGTTATTTATTCAGACCCATAACCATTCATTCGTGAAGAGAAGTGAAAGCCTTCTTCATCTAATTATAGTCCTATATTATTCAAGGATGTCGATAGAATGACTAAGATAAGGAAAACAAAACATATTTCATTTAACTGTTGAAAGCGAGGAAGGAATGAAGCAACAATAGAGAGAGAAATAGGAGGTAGGCGAATAACATTTGGGGAAATATTATCAACGGTAGATATGCATCAGCCTACTAATAATACAAATATATTCCAAATTAAAATCAAATTCGCTAGCCTATACTTGTAGAATTGTAGGCCACATGTGCTGCACCAGAATCACATGTTCTCTTCTGCTTTATCATGGTTTGAACGATGTGCGTAATTCCAGTCCATATAATACAGTATAATACAATACAGTACAGTAATACAGTTCACACTCAAAAAGATTAGCCTACCAGAGCTAGTTTAATTTATTTACCCAAGAGAGCATATAGCTAGCTACATCTATGGGGTTTTCTGGTTTTCTGTCGTGCGTAATGTGCAGTAGCCTACAGTGCATTCGGAAAGTATTCAGACCCTTGACTTTTTCCACATTTTGTTACTTTACAGCCTTATTCTAAAATGGATTAAATTGTTTCCCCCCCTCATCAATCTACACACAATACCCCGTAATAACGAAGCAAAAATGTTTTTTAGAAATGTTTGCAAATTTATTATGAATAAAAAAACTAAAATATCACATTTGCGTTAGTATTCAGACACTTTACTCAGTACTTTCTTGAAGCACATTTGGCAGCGATTACTGCCTCAAGTCTTCTTGGGTATGACGCTACAAGCTTGGCACACCTGTATTTGAGAAGTTTCTCCCATTCTTCTCTGCAGATCTTCTCAAACTCTGTCAGGTTGGATGGGGAGCGTCGCTGCACAGCTATTTTCAGGTCTCTCCAGAGATGTTCGATCGGGTTCAAATCCGTGCTCTGGCTGGGCCACTCAAAGACATTCAGAGACTTGCCCCGAATCCACTCCTGCGTTGTCTTGGATGTGTGCTTAGGGTCGTTGTCCTGTTGGAAGGTGAACCTTCGCCCCAGTCTGAGGTCCTGAGCGCTATGGAGCAGGTTTTCATCAAGGATTTCTCTGTACTTTGCTCCGTTCATCTTTCCCTCGATCCTGACTACTTTCCCAGTCTCTGCCGCTGAAAAACATCCCCACAGCATGATGCTCCCACCACCATGCTTCACCGTAAGGATGGTGTGCCAGGTTTCCTCCAGACGTGACGCTTGGAATTCAGGCCAAAGAGTTCAATCTTGGTTTCATCAGACCAGAGATTCTTGTTTCTCATGGTCTGAGAGTCCTTTAGGTGCCTTTTGGCAAACTCCAAGCGAGCTGTCATGTGCCTTTTACTGAGGAGTGGCTTCCGTCTGGCCACTCTACCATAAAGGCCTGATTGGTGGAGTGCTGCAGAGATGGTTGTCCTTCTAGAAGATTCAACCATCTCCACAGGGGAACTCTGGAGCTCCGTCAGAGTGACCATCGGGTTCTTGGTCACCTCCCTGACCAACGCCCTTCTCCCCTGATTGCTCTGTTTGGCCGGGCGGCCAGCTCTAGGAAGAATCTTGGTGGTTCCAAACTTCTTCCATTTAAGAATGATGGAGGCCATTGTGTTCTTGGGGACCTTCAATGCTGCAGACATTTTTTGGTACCCTTCCCCAGATCTGTGCCTCGTCATAATCCTGTCTCGGAGCTCTACGGACAGTTCCTTCAACCTCATGGCTTGGTTTCTGCTCTTACATGCACTATCAACTGTGGGACCTTATATAGACAGGTGTGTTCCTTTCCAAATCATGTCCAATCAATTGGCTTTACCACAGGTGGACTCCAATCAAGTTGTCGAAACAGCTCAAGGATGATCAATGGAAACAGGATGCACCTGAGCTCAATTTCGAGTCTCATAGCAAAGGGTCTGAATACTTATGTAAATAAGGTATTTCTATTTAGTTTTTGTTTTTAATTTTCCAAACATTTCTAAAAACTTATTTTCCCTTCATCATTATGGGGTATTGTGTGTAGATTGATGAGAAAAAAATATATAAGGCGGTAACGTAACAAAATTTGGAAATAGTTAAGGTGTCTGAAAACTTTCCGAATGCGCTGTATCTCATACAGTATATGTATTGGACAACGGCACAATCATTTGGGCTTTTTTGGGCTTGGGCTCATTAAATGTCATTATTGTAGGGCTCATAAAATGTAGCATCAGGTTGGAATTTTCATGTATATCAAAGCTCTAATCAAATCCAGACATTTATATGCTTTACAATACTTTTGAATGACACTTCCGGTTTTGGCTGGAAATACCGGGTTACCCGGGAGAAAAGTGATTTATTCTTTGGATGGAACATTTGTAAAATAACGAGAAAATATTCAACCCTATTCCAGACCTAGAACCCCTGATTCAACTTGTTAATAAACACAATAATAGAACCTATGCAATTTTAACAATATAATATGGCTATTAAACCAGAATAAATAAAAGATGTGTGGTTCTACAAAGAACCTTTGAGATTTCGATATCTTCTTTATAGAACCATTCTCCATAAAGGTTCTATGAGGAACCATAAAAAGGGTTCTACATAGCCCCCAAAAGGGTTGTAACCATAGCGGAACCCTTTTTTGGTGCTATATAGAAATGTTTTTAATGTTTCTTTATAGAACTTTAAGAAAGGGTTCTTTATAGCACCATTCAGGTTCCATTTAGAACCTTATGGGAAAAAAAGGTTCCATATAAGCCAAATATCCCTTATTTGGCACTATATAAAACCATTTGTTTTCAGTGTGCAGAGAGAAGAGTAGAAAAGAGTAGAGAAGGGGGAGAAGGAGATAGAGGATATGAGAAGAGAGAAAGAGAGAGCACGAGAAAATGAGAGAACAAGAAAACAAGAAAAAACAAGAGACACAGATAAAAAATCTCCTACCTGTCTCAGGGTGGCAGGGTCCGTGCTGGTGGCAGGTGCAGGGCACACAGGGTGACAGCGGTCCTCCGTTAGGGACCTCTCTGGTGTACCCTGGGGCACACAGCTCACAGAACTGACCCCCAAATCCCGGGGGACACGTACACACCTCAACCCAGGGAGCAGGGGGGGTAGAGGGGGTAACAGGGCTGGAGGAGGGGGCAGCGGAGGCCAGGGTTACCTCTGAGAGTTGGGACGTGTCTGGGGAGAGAGGATGGAGATCATTAATACTTTAACTCCAACTCTGGAGAGAGAGGAGGAAGAGAGAGAAGACATGAATGCTAAAACTCTAAAAGGCTACTCTGACATACTGAAGTCAATGGTCCAGTAATACTGTGTGTTTGATCATCAGGAATTTATCTAAGTTGCTGTTGAATAGGTGGGAATTCACCAATATGGTTTTTACTGTAGGCTATGTGTCCGTGCATGAGGGCGGTCAAGAATATAGCTCTGTAGGCTACAGTAGTGGGAGAGTGATATCTGCTGGTAAAGCTAAGACATTTAACATCTCTGTCTCTCTGGATATTCACTGGAGGTCCCGAGGTGCCCAATAAGACAAGCCAGCTGTTCACCATGCAAACTCTGTTATACATTGTAGCTCTATGACATTGTGAATGTGTGTGTGTGTGTGTGTGTGCGCACATGCGTGCATATGTGCGCATACCTGGGTGCTTGTGATGCACACACACACCTAGCTACCTCTAGCTACCTCACTCTGGGAATCTCTGATAAAACAAATGGATAAATCAGTGCAGTGGAGCGAGAGAGGAGGAGGAGGAATGGAGGAGAGGAAGAGGAGGAGAGGTGGAGGCATGGCAGGAGCCTGCACCCACAGGGATTACTGATCCCTCTCTCCTTCATGAATAGTGATGGGGGGATAGTACAGGTTGAATCCTCCTCAGCCATCATACAGAATACTACCACCACTAGTCAAGGTCCAGCGCCTGGCTTTTAACAGTGTGTGCATGCGTGTGTCAGTCACAGCGAATCAGGGATGTGTGATTTTCATGAGATCAAAAATATAGCCTGTGTGAATGAATGAATGAATGTGTAATGAGAGAGATAGGAAGAGAGGGAAAGAAAAAGACAGGGGGAAAAGACAGGATGAGCATGAGGAAGAGAGAGAACTTGGGCTCTAACAAATTGTGATCCCCTGATCCTTCAGCGACGATCAAACACAGTTAATTTTCCATACTATCTGCAAATCAGCACCCAATCAACTCATCCCTCCTGACGACCATACCCCTGGCTGCCTGCTAACCCCTCTACCACACCATCTCTCTCTATCTCTCACTCTATCGAGCTCTCTCTCTCTTCCTTTACTCCAGCTCCTCATGTCTCCCTCTCTTTCTCTGTTCATCTCTCTCTCCCTCTTCTCCATCTCCTTCTCTCCATCTCTCTCCCTCTCTCCCTTCATACCTTTCTCCACCCCTCACAACTCTCCCTCTGCTGATTGTGTGGAACTGGAAGCCTCCTATCCTAACCTAACATTCCCAACACCACTTAGCTGTCACACAGGCAGGATCCTCACCCAACAATGTGACAGCAATCGCCTACAGACAATCCTGTCATTAAAATAATGCAGCCTAATAATTAATGCCTTAATCCGTGATTTGGTGCAGGGAGGGAGAAAAAAGTGCTTTGTGGGATTTTACTATTAGCGTCTGCTGGGCGCCTGCAGAGATAAGACACTTCTAACACTGTTTGAGAACTAATTTGAGACCGAACACAATTCATTAGCAATATTTTCCCCCGTGATACGGAAAGAGGTTGTATGAATGTGTGTGTATGTGTGTAAGAGGGAGAGAGAGTGTGTGTATGCGAGTGGGACTGTTTGTGTGTGTGTGTGTGTGTGAGAGAGAGAAAGAGAGAGAGAGAGAGAGAGAGAGAGAGAGAGAGAGAGAGAGAGAGAGAGAGAGAGAGAGAGAGAGAGAGAGAGAGAGAGAGAGAGAAAGAGAGAGAGAGAGAGACTGTATGTGTATGTGTACATGAGTATAGATGCGAGTGTGAATGTGTTAATGTGTGCATGTGCATAGTGTGTATGTAAGGTTTATTGTGTGTGTGGCTGTGACACCCGTAATTAAAGTGGCTGAGAGAGAGATGGTGGCTTTGAATAGCTGTTCTGTCATGTATGTGCTGTAATCCAATGCAATGCCTCTCAGATCCTCGCAGTACACTGATCTAAACACTATGAGAGAGAGCGAGAGAATCAGACTGTACCCTCATCCCCCCAAAAATAGCAGAATATTTGGAAGAACAGAAAGGCAATATCTGTGAATGAAAGTCCTGCTCTCGCATAGATGGATTTGGCACAACTCAGTGCTTCAGTCAGAGCTAAAGAAGACCTTAACTGATAATGGAAATGTGTGTCTTATTAGGCTAAAAGTGGTTGTGTGTATAAGCTAGACAGATAGAATGTGTGTGCGTGTGTTCATGCGTGCGTGTCTATATGAAAGTGAATTAGGCAGACTGTTACTAAGTGGGATAGAGCTCCAGTATTGAACTTCCCCTGCCAGTGAAATAACTTGGCAGCTGATATTTGCGAGGCCCAGCTGTGTTATAACAGAGATTCTCCTCGCAGCCTTCCAGAAGAGGCCGGCGCCAATGAGAGGGCAGCAGGTTGAGAGCAGGAAGTAGGAAGCAGACTGCTGTCTATTAACGAACTGCTGTAGTAAATCCCTCTCATGTCAGGCAGGAGAATGTGAATGACAGGGCCGAGAGGAACCACTACACTGACTACAGAGCTTGTTGCCTGCTTGTAACGTAACAACTTTTCTGATTAAGAAAAATGCCTAGGTTAAATGAAGACATACTCACAGTAATAGAGTACTGGAGGCACAAATAATGAAAAACACGCTAGCCATTGTATGTACTCTGTGCACACACACTTATACACTCCCACTCCTACAAACACACATACAAACATACACATAGCAAAAGTGTTAAAATCTCAGTGTTGAGGTATAAAGTGTTGTGTTATATCTGAGTGTTGATTCTAGTGGAGTTAACACCAGTAGATTGAAACTGACACCACCTGCAGTGAATAAAATAAGTGTTATTTGGATCACAATGGAATCTCCACTGTGTGGTGTTGTTGTTACTCGACTGTGTTGCCACAGCATATAGTCATTACTATATTACCAGCATAACGTTTTTATGTTTTTTTTTGTAGGTTTCGACTCCCTTTGAATAATGGCGTTGTTTACTTTGAACGACCAACACACTGTCATCTCAGAACTTCTCTAGGAAATGTTAGTCATCACTAATGTTAGTCATCATGCCTGTGTGGTGTTCTGTGCCTGGCTGTGCTAATTACAAACAAGTGCGAAAATGAGTTATCTTTCACTGTTCTACCTACCGGAGATTCACCCCGATTCTACCAGTGGCTTGTGGCTATCAAAAATGATGCGGTGACCAAAGATTACCAGAGGGACTTTCAGGCTGAACCAACGACAGCTGAGAAGTGATGCGATACCATTGATTTTTTTCCTTCACAACAAAATGGATTAGAGGTAACCTAACGTTAGCTAGCTTGCTAGCTTCACTGGGTAAGTTAGCTAGCTAGCTAAATTTACAGTCCTGTATTGAACTCTGAAAGCCATAACTAACTCACTCTCTATTTGTGTGTTGGTGGTCTCAGCTGGCTAGCAATCTTGCTACCAATTTAGTGATGCTAGTTAGCTAACTGCAAACTGCAAATATTTAAATGTCCATTGTTAGGTATGCTTAGCTAGCCATTCTAATAGAGATCAATGCAATTAGTGGGGTGGTTAAATTGTGTATTCTTGGGTATTTTGTATTTTACAGAATCTGATTCTACCAACATGCACTTCCAACCCCTAGCTCTGCACAAGGTGAAGATAAGTTGGCCAAAATATTTACAAACTGACGGCTAAGATAACTCAATTTACAGTAAGCATGAAGTATAAACATGAATTGGGTAGTGTTTGTATGGTTTGTGTTTGTTTTATGGGGTTAAAGGTGGTTGGTTAGATGTAATACCTTCCAGACCATGTAATAGATTTAGTCTACCCCTCTTCTCTTTTTACCATTTATTTTGGTAAAACTCAGGTTATCTGGAGTGATTCCACAGTGCCTTGCTGAAAAATACCCCAACGCAGGGGCATTTTGGGTACACAAGCATGAGGGAGCAGACACACCTTGCAGTTAGGGAGCACAACAAGATTGTGGGACAGAAACCAGTAAGGGACACTGAAAGTTATAAAATCAAGCTTACAACACTAATAACACAAATACCTCATTCTTATCTCTGTAGATTTTCAAAACAAAATACAAAGACAGGTCTACAAAATCCCCCTGCAAAGGCCTACTATTGACAAGAATGATCTGTCAAATTCAATGGGCTGGGGGAGGTTTACCGACAGTACTTTGAGATGAGGAAGGGGTTTTTGGTTGTGCATGGTCGTGCTTAGACAGTAAATGTATTGTTGTGTATGAGAGCGATGGAGGTGCCATTTCTCCTCAACCTGCAGGGAACTGTAGCTACAGATTGTTAGACCAGATAATGTGATTTACCAAAATATTTTTGCCGACATCTTGTCTGTTTCAAGTCTTCTCTCATTGATCTAGACATGTGGGTGTCCACCCCAAAGTGCTGCATGTCATGATGACAGAGACCTGTCTTGATCAATGAGTGAGAAGACATGAAATAAACACGATGGGGGCACACATGTTGTTGGATTACTTTATGGAGCAAAAAAAAGTATTTCTTTTTATAATGGAGCATTTTCTAAATTCAAACTGACCCCCTGCACTGGACACAGACATTTTATGAGACTCCTGTTTCCCCAAATCGAGGACGAAGACAGCATCGCTAAGGTTGGTAGATCATTATCTGTGCCAGATCAAACAGTATCCTGTAACTCAGTATTGGATACCAACTTTTTTTTAGTAAATCACATTATCTGGTGTAACAATCTGTAGTTAAGAAAACTTCTGATCAGATGATGTCCTAATGGAATTGCCATTCCAAAGAAACATACTGTAAGTTCAGGGAATACTTGTAAAGCTGTGGGAGGAGTGTTGTCATGATTAAACTGTCATTCAGCTCCTCATGAGTAATCTGCTTGAAATCCAGCACAATGTTTAATCCCTCGAGAGGGATACAGTTCACGGGATACAGATCTGCTACAATGACACACGCAGGCAAAGGAATTATGTTTCTTTATCTAGAGTCCATTCCATGAAGAAGCCCAGACACCACACTGTATTGTCTGTAAGATAGAAAATAAAATTAAAATATTATTTTGAACAGTTTGAACAGCAGTTGAACAGTGCCAGCATAACATCAACATTAGGGTAGACTAGTTGAACATGCTTACATGTGCACAGGCACAGAGATTACATTTACAACAATATCTAGCCTAGGTAGGTAGGCAGAGAGTATCTACATACAGCCATGTCTATCAGGTATGCTTAGGCAAACATGTTTTATAGTAAAGACAGCATCAGTTTAAAATGATTTACAACAGTAAATTGTTGTATTATTGTTTCTCCTCACTGTTTGCTAGTAAACTTAGCTAGCTAGATAGCTGGATATGCAATACTTGTTATTTACCTCTGTTTGGAATCCTGTCATGCATATCATTTTGTGAGATTGAAATGCATCCACGATCATAATAATAACCAATGTCAACCCTCGTCAATTATGTTACATAGCTAGCTAATAAAATTATTTATAGTTGCTGATGTTACACGTTTGCTAACAAGTTACAAATGCAAGGCAAGGCAAGTCAGCAAGTGCCAGGCTAACTAGCTAGCCAACTCCCGTCATGTGCTAACGTTTGCTGGTAAACCTAGCTTTAGGTGGCTGGTTGTAATGTTGTAGCTTGCTGTTTAGTAACTAGCCATATCTACGACTAAAAGGAGAGAGGTTTTACAAATCGAGATACAAAAGATCTTAGATTGTAAAACCTCTTCAATTTTTTGTCATAGATACAGTGGGGAAAAAAAGAATTTAGTCAGCCACCAATTGTGCAAGTTCTCCCACTTAAAAAGATGAGAGAGGCCTGTAATTTTCATCATAGGTACACGTCAACTATGACAGACCAATTGAGAAAAAAAAATCCAGAAAATCACATTGTAGGATTTTTAATGAATTTATTTGCAAATTATGGTGGAAAATAAGTATTTGGTCACCTACAAACAAGCAGAATACTGGCTCTCACAGACCTGTAACTTCTTCTTTAAGAGGCTCCTCTGTCCTCCACTCGTTACCTGTATTAATGGCACCTGTTTGAACTTGTTATCAGTATAAAATACACCTGTCCACAACCTCAAACAGTCACACTCCAAGCTCCACTATGGCCAAGACCAAAGAGCTGTCAAAGGACACCAGAAACAAAATTGTAGACCTGCTCCAGGCTGGGAAGACTGAATCTGCAATAGGTAAGCAGCTTGGTTTGAAGAAATCAACTGTGGGAGCAATTATTAGGAAATGGAAGACATACAAGACCACTGATAATCTCCCTCGATCTGGGGCTCCACGCAAGATCTCACCCCGTGGGGTCAAAATGATCACAAGAACGGTGAGCAAAAATCCCAGAACCACACGGGGGGGACCTAGTGAATGACCTGCAAAGAGCTGGGACCAAAGTAACAAAGCCTACCATCAGTAACACACTACGCTGCCAGGGACTCAAATCCTGCAGTGCCAGACATGTCCCCCTGCTTAAGCCAGTACATGTCCAGGCCCGTCTGAAGTTTGCTAGAGTGCATTTGGATGATCCAGAAGAGGATTGGGAGAATGTCATATGGTCAGATGAAACCAAAATAGAACTTTTTGGTAAAAACTCAACTCGTCGTGTTTGGAGGACAAAGAATGCTGAGTTGAATCCAAAGAACACCATACCTACTGTGAAGCATGGGGGTGGAAACATCATGCTTTGGGGCTGTTTTTCTGCAAAGGGACCAGGACGACTGATCCGTGTAAAGGAAAGAATGAATGGGGCCATGTATCGTGAGACTTTGAGTGAAAACCTCCTTCCATCAGCAAGGGCATTGAAGATGAAACGTGGCTGGGTCTTTCAGCATGACAATGATCCCAAACACACCGCCCGGGCAACGAAGGAGTGGCTTCGTAAGAAGCATTTCAAGGTCCTGGAGTGGCCTAGCCAGTCTCCAGATCTCAACCCCATAGAAAATCTTTGGAGGGAGTTGAAAGTCTGTGTTGCCCAGCGACAGCCCCAAAACATCACTGCTCTAGAGGAGATCTGCATGGAGGAATGGGCCAAAATACCAGCAACAGTGTGTGAAAACCTTGTGAAGACTTACAGAAAACGTTTGACCTGTGTCATTGCCAACAAAGGGTATACAACAAAGTATTGAGAAACTTTTGTTATTGACCAAATACTTATTTTCCACCATAATTTGCAAATAAATTCATAAAAAATCCTACAATGTGATATTCTGGAATTTTTTTCAAATTTTGTCTGTCATAGTTGACGTGTACCTATGATGAAAATTACAGGCCTCTCTCATCTTTTTAAGTGGGAGAACTTGCACAATTGGTGGCTGACTAAATCCTTTTTTCTCCCACTGTATGGCTACCGGTAGCTAAGTTAGCAAACAAAAATAATATTTGATTTCCCCCCACTGTAACACAGTTGTATATTAGCCAGCAATACACAATAATGGTATCAGTAAATAAACAAAAGTTAGCTAGCTATCAACGTGGCATGCAATAAAAAATTATTTACTTAGCTAGGCAACGTATTTGTCATCTGCCCTCTTGGTGCTGGCATCGGCTGTAGCTGAGCTTCTTACGTTAGCTAAATCCAAGTCTTTGTTTCGAATCCTCTTCGCTATATTCCGGTTGAAACATGTATGGTGGAATGTCACCATGTAGCTAATAGATGCTCCATTGTCAAATTCCTCCTTTTCAAAAAAGCCCGCCTTGGAGGAGGGACGGGGGCAAGAAGCACCACCCAACACAAGTTGTAGTCTTTCAGAGACTGGAAAATATGTGTCTGCTTGTATATTTAATAATGAATCCGCTGATAGGAACATCGCTGAAAGATGTCCAATGGCTCTATAGAACAAGGATAACCATACCTACACCCACGAAAATGTAGAGTGCGATTAGTGTAACATTCAGCCTTCGCAAAATGCCACAAAGCAGGACTACATTTACTTTTAAACCTCGCCCCTGCCCATCAATACACCGGAACCCATCAATAGGTGTATCATTCCGCACACGAAGCCCTGACCTGCCTTCCTCCTGGGCAATTACATGTGAAACACAACTCACTGTCATAGAAATGCCTCAACATGATGAAAACAAGCCCAGATTGTAGAGGATAACTACCCCATAACTAAATGCCTTATGAAACGTATAATATTTAATATAATAAAGGGTTTACTTCAAACCGAAACACATTTACTTAGCCAGTCACTTGTTGAGCACTTCAGGAACTTAAAATATTGAATGCAACAATCATGTCTCTGTCACTAACAAACACAGTCATGGGTGGGTATCTCGCACGTTCACTCAAAAGGTATAATGGGAAATATGCAAATAAGTCTTTACACCCCCGCCATCCCCCAACACTGCGAAAGTGTGACAGCATCAACTTTAATAAAGTGTTATTTTAGGTTGGAATTTGCAACATCTATGGTGTTAGGGAACCAACACTCTAGGGGTGTTAGTTTGTCAACACTTTGAAAAGTGTTAGTTTAACACTATTTTGGTAGTCGCACGTAATTTCTAAGAAAGTGTTTAATTGAACACTGTTGGTGTTAAAATTCTGTTCTCACGGCGTGCACACACACACACTTACAGTTGTGTCCTCCTGCGTTGCTGATCCTGAATGCAGTGAGGTTGAAGAGAAGACATTGGAACTCGAAGGCAGACAGGAAAGGCCTCAGTCTTGTCTCCTCCTCGTGAAGTCTGGAAGAAGAGAAAACACAAACACAGCTCCATGATTACTGAGGACCGCAACATGTTTTTACAGTATTATTATGTGCTGTATGTTTGTATGAAGGAATGCATGAACTAATGCATGAATGAATGCATCTGAAAATCTCACATCACACATCTGAAATCTAACATGGGATGTTTACATTAGTATTGGGGGTGCTGTGTACACCGTGTTATAAGTTTATCTGTTTGATATACAGCTCATACTCTGTCCTGTGTGAATGTGTTTTATATGAGCAGGGTATGTCCTCTATATGTCCTATGTGTCTATGAGTTTGTTTTGACAGTATCTTAAGATCGCTCTCTCTGTCTGTCTGTCTGTCTGTCTGTTTATGTGTGTGTATGCTTATGCGTTAGAGATCTTCACGGATCCACCTGTACCCGAATATCCAAGACCCGAGCGGGTCCGGATCCAGAATTCTAAATAATGTTACGGGTCAGATCTGATATGATTGTCACATGTCTCGGGTATGTGTAATTTCAACTGACTTGTGGAAAGTCACATGATTTTGTGAAACCATGTGTTTTTGGCTACTCTAAATTATGTTGTCCAGCAGGTGCCACTAGTGTACACTGTGTTGATCAACGCCTCAACTAATGAACATATTTTTGACACAATTGGCGGGAAAGCCTCAGTGCTTCAGGAAGCTTTGTTTCCCCATCAGGAAGCTTCGTTTCCCCATCACTATTAATTACTATTGATGGGGAAACAAAGCTTCCTGAAGCATTGAGAATATCCAGCCAAGTAATGAACCTGTCGAAAATAGGTTCATTACTCAAGGCTTTGATTAACACAGTGTACACTAGTGGCACCTGCTGGTCAAAATAATTTAGAACAGCCAGATTATTATAGATGACGTCGCACACAAAGTAGCGCGTGCGCAGGGTAGCCTTTTGTCTTCTAATGAAACCAATACCAAACCAATCAGATTGTTGTTTGACAAAACAAAGCTTCGGACCTCATTGATCATGTTCTTCTGATAAACTGATACAAGCATCAGTACGCTGTTTCGAAACAAACTGCTTAGCGATTTCGACGCATGCCTCTGCACTCTGGTATCAAACTTAACATCACTAGTAATTACCAGTTGGTGGGTTGTGCAAGTGGATTTTCCCAGTCGTATGTTGTACATTTCCACTTCCCACTTGGTTAGGAATGCAGCATCTGGTGCAATCATTACTGCATTTTGAAATGTTGGTGGGACAATGTGCTGTCGGGGGCTCATTAGCATATTTGTGAGTATCACAATTACATGGTGACTAGCTATGAAGAAGTTATCTTATGGTTATTTGGTATCAAATACACTTAAATCAGCCTTTATCAAGGCTGCAACTGAGCATGTCCAAGCTTAATGTTTATGAAAAGCGCACATTAACTGGGATGACTTTCCCCCTTATGGGAGACCAAAAAGAGTTTGCTGAAAGCCATGCCTAGAATAAGCCAGATCTGCATGTTTCTCAAAGGCCACCGCTGTTACAGTATGCTGCTAATCAGCAAGTGATATGCAAGTTGTTAACAGAAGAGTCAGTGAATGCACAGTAGGTTACTGGCAAGATTTCTAGTAACCAATTGCTAGTAACACATTCTCTTTCAAAGTTTGCAGAACAGACTGTTTCAAGAAGATGCTCTACTTACATTTGCATAACTAGCAAAAACTTAAACTGCTACAACACTTCAACTGCTGGTTGGCACAAATACACATATATTTGATCACGCCCCCAAATATGCCAATGACCCCCACCAGTATATTGCCCCTACCTATCAAAGCGCAATGATGATCATACCTTATATTTAAAATATTGGGTAGGAAAATGTCCCATTATAACTACAAGGTACCGAAGTTCAAGTTCAAATCCCCAAAGAATTAATGTATACTCTACGTCAAGTGTCCTTGAGCACTGGTAATTTTACGTTGGTGGTGAGAATTGGACAATTGTTTACCCCATTTTGGGCAGCTTTTAGCAAAAAATATACAAAGAGATTATGAGTTCAAATACCATTTAACTCCCAAGTGTGTTCACAGAACAAATGCAGCAGCATTCTGCCATTTTATAGAAATAACACCTTCAATTGTTGTATTTTAGGCAAAGTGCAGAAATAAATTACCTGATCTTTCTTATATCGCTCATATATAGGACAGACACTTCAGAACAAACTTCCCTTTGAATGTAGTATATATGTTATTCAATGTGTTTGTATGGGCTAATAGCAGTAAGGCCATTTACATTTTTCATCAAATATATACAGCACCAGTCAAAAGGACATACCTACTCATTCAAGGGTTTTTCATTATTTTGACTATTTTCTACATTGTAGAATAATAGTGAAGACATCAAAACTATGAAATAACACATATGGAATCATGTAGTAACCAAAAAAGTGTTAAACAAATCAAAATATATTTTATATTTGAGATTCTTCAAATAGCCACCCTTTGCCTTAAAGACAGCTTTGCACACTCCTGGCATTCTCTCAACCAGCTTCACTTGGAATGCTTTTCCAACAGTCTTGAAGGAGTTCCCACATCTGCTGAGCGCTTGTTGGCTGCTTTTCTTTCACTCTGCCGTCCAACTCATCCCAAACAATCTCAATTGGGTTGAGGTCGGTGGATTGTGGAGGCCAGGTCATCTGATGCAGCACTCCATCACTCTCCTTCTTGGTAAAATAGCCCTTACACAGCCTGGAGGTGTGTTGGGTGATTGTCCTGTTGAAAAACTAATGATAATCCCACTAAGCCCAAACCAGATGGGATGGCATATCACTGCAGAATGCTGTGGTATCCATGCTGGTTAAGTGTGCGTTGAATTTTTAAATAATCACAGACAGTGTCACCAGCAAAGCACCCCCACACCATAATCAAATCAAATCAAATTAAAAAAAAATATTGGTCACATGCGCCGAATACAACAGGTGCAGACATTACAGTGAAATGCTTACTTACAGCCCTTAACCAACAGTGCATTTATTTTAAACAAAAAAAGTTTTTAAAAAAATAAAAAAATAAAAAGGGTTGAGAAAAAAAATAGCAGAAGTAAAAATAAAGTGACAGTAGGGAGGCTATATATACAGGGGGGTACCGTTGCAGAGTCAATGTGCGGGGGCACCGGCTAGTTGAGGTAGTTGAGGTAATATGTACATGTGGGTAGAGTTAAAGTGACTATGCATAAATACTTAACAGAGTAGCAGCAGCGTAAAAAGGATGGGGTGGGGGGGCAGTGCAAATAGTCCGGGTAGCCATGATTAGCTGTTCAGGAGTCTTATGGCTTGGGGGTAGAAGCTGTTGAGAAGTCTTTTGGACCTAGACTTGGCACTCCGTTACCGCTTGCCGTGCGGTAGCAGAGAGAACAGTCTATGACTAGGGTGGCTGGAGTCTTTGACAATTTTGAGGGCCTTCCTCTGACACCGCCTGGTATAGAGGTCCTGGATGGCAGGAAGCTTTGCCCCAGTGATGTACTGGGCCGTACGCACTACCCTCTGTAGTGCCTTGCGGTCGGAGGCCAAGCAGTTGCCATACCAGGCGGTGATGCAACCAGTCAGGATGCTCTCGATGGTGCAGCTGTAGAATTTTTTTGAGGATCTGAGGACCCATGCCAAATCTTTTTAGTCTCCTGAGGGGGAATAGGCTTTGTCGTGCCCTCTTCATGACTGTCTTGGTGTGTTTGGACCATGATAGTTCGTTGGTGATGTGGACACCAAGGAACTTGAAGCACTCAACCTGTTCCACTACAGCCCCGTTGATGAGAATGGGGGCATGCTCAGTCCTCTTTTTTTTCCTGTAGTCCACAATCATCTCCTTTGTCTTGGTCACGTTGAGAGAGAGGTTGTTGTCCTGGCACCACACGGCCAGATATCTGACCTCCTCCCTATAGGCTGTCTCATCGTTGTCGGTGATCAGGCCTACCACTGTTGTGTCGTCGGCAAACTTAATGATGGTGTTGGAGTCGTGCCTGGCCATGCAGTCATGGGTGAACAGAGAGTACAGGAGGGGACTGAGCACGCACCCCTGAGGGGCCCCCGTGTTGAGGATCAGTGTGGCAGATGCGTTGTTACCTACCCTTACCACCTGGGGGCGGCCCGTCAGGAAGTCCAGGATCCAGTTGCAGAGGGAGGTGTTTAGTCCCAGGATCCTTAGCTTAGTGATGAGCTTAGAGGGCACTATGGTGTTGAATGCTGAGCTGTAGTCAATGAATAGCATTCTCATGTAGGTGTTCCTCTTGTCCAGGTGGGAAAGGGCAGTGTGGAGTGCAATAGAGATTGCATCATCTGTGGATCTGTTGGGGCGGTATGTAAATTGGAGTGGGTCTAGGGTTTCTGGGATAATGCTGTTGATGTGAGCCATGACCAGCCTTTCAAAGCACTTCATGGCTACAGACGTCAGTGCTACGGGTCGGTAGTCATTTAGGCAGGTTATCTTAGAGTCCTTGGGCACGGGGACATGTTGAAAATGTCAGTGAAGATACTTGCCAGTTGGTCAGCACATGCTCGGAGTACACATCCTGGTAATCCGTCTGGCCCTGCGGCCTTGTGAATGTTGACCTGCTTAAAAGTCTTACTCACATCGGCTACGGAGAGCGTGATCACATAGTCATCCGGAACAGCTGGTGCTCTCATGCATGCTTCAGTGTTGCTTGCCTCGAAGCGAGCATAGAAGTGGTTTAGCTCGTCTGGTAGGCTTGTGTCACTGGGCAGCTCGCGGCTGTGCTTCCCTTTGTAGTCTGTAATAGTTTTCAAGCCCTGCCACATCCGACGAGCGTTAGAGCCAGTGTAGTACGATTCAATCTTAGACCTGTATTGACTCTTTGCCTGTTTGATGGTTCGTCGGAGGTCATAGCGGGATTTCTTATAAGCGTCCAGGTTAGAGTCCCGTTCCTTGAAAGCGGCAGCTCTACCCTTTAGCTCAGTGCGGATGTTTCCTGTAATCCATGGCTTCTGGTTGGGGTATGTACGTACGGTCACTGTGGGGACAACATCATCGATGCACTTATTGATGAAGCCAGTGACTGATGTGGTGTACTCCTCCTCTATGCTTTACGGTGCGAACTACACATGCAGAGATCATCTGTTCACCCACACCGCGTCTCACAAAGACATCTCCAGTTTGGCTCCAGACCAAACAACACATTTCCACCGGTCTAAGTTCCATTGCTTGTGTTTCTTTGCCCAAGCAGGTTTCTTCTTATTATTGGTGTCCTTTAGTAGTGGTTTCTTTGCAGCAATTCGACCATGAAGTTCTGATTCACACAGTCCCCTCTGAACAGTTGATGTTGAGGTGTGTGTGTGACTTGAACTGTGAGGCATTTATTTGGGCTACAATTTGCGAGGCTGGTAACTCTAATGAACTTATCCTCTGCAGCAGAGATAACTCTGGGTCTTCCTTTCCTGTGGTGGTCCTCATGAGAGCCAGTTTCATCATAGCACTTGATGGTTTTTGCGACTGCACTTGAAGAAACGTTCAAAGTTCTTGAAGTTTTGCGTATTGACTGACCTTCATGTCTTAAAGTAATGATGGACTGTTGTTTCTCTTTGCTTATTTGAGCTGTTCTTGCCATAATATGGACTTGGTATTTTACCAAATAGGGCTATCTTCTGTATAGCCCCACTACCTTGTCACAACACAACTGATTGGCTCAAACGCATTAAGAAGGAAATAAA
The DNA here is from genome assembly GCF_020615455.1 of Coregonus clupeaformis. NCBI lineage: Eukaryota > Metazoa > Chordata > Actinopteri > Salmoniformes > Salmonidae > Coregonus > Coregonus clupeaformis. The sequence continues at coordinate 9,340,894 of NC_059218.1, read as the reverse complement.
TTAAATAAATTAACTTTTAAAAAGGCACACCTGTTAATTGAAATGCATTCCAGGGGACTACCTCATGAAGCTGGTTGAGAGAATGCCAAGAGTGTGCAAAACTGTCATCAAGGCAAATGGTGGCTATTTGAAGAATCTCAAATATAAAACATATTTTGATTTGTTTAACACTATTTTGGTACTACATGTGTTATTTCACAGTTTTGATGTCTTCACTATTATTCTACAATGTAGAAAATAGTACAAAAAAAAAAAATACTTGAATGAGTAGGTGTGTCCAAACACATAGTTTGGAAACAAAAGTTTGGACACATAGAACACAAATATATACGCAACATGTAGTGTTGTCTCATGTTTCATGAGCTGAAATAAAAGATCCCAGAAATGTTCCATAAGTACAAAAAGCTTATTTCTTTCACATTGTGTGCACACATTTGTTTACATCTGTGTTAGTGAGCATTTCTCTGCCATGATAATCCATCCACTTGACAGGTGTGGCATATCAAGAAGCTGCTTAAACATCATGATCATTACACAGGTGCATCTTGTGCAGTAGACAATAAATGGCCACTATAATATGTGTGTTTTGTCACACAACACAATGCCACAGATGGCTCAAGTTTTGAGGGAGTGTGCAACGTCATTTAAGAGAATTTGGCAGTACGTCCAATCGGCCTCACAATCGCAGACCACGTGTAACCATGCCAGCTCAGGACCACATCCAGCTTCTTCACCTGCGGGATCGTCTGAGGAGGGGAAGCGGGGTGCTGAGGAGTATTTCTGTCTGTAATAAAGCCCCCTTGTGGGGAAAAACTAATTATAATTGCCTGGGCCTGGCTCTCCAGTGGGTGGGCCTATGCTCTCCCAGGCCCACCCATGGCTGCGTCCCTGCCCAGTCATGTTAAATCCATAGATTAGGGCCTAATGAATTAATTTAAATGGACTGATTTCCTTCTATGAATTGTAACACAGTAATATCTTAGAAATTCTTGCATGTTGCGTTCATATTTTTGTTCAGTATATATATATATATATATACAGTGCATTCGGAAAGTACTAAGAGCCCTTTACTTTTTCCACATTTTGTTACGTTACAGCCTTATTCTAAAATTGATTAAATTATATGTTTTCCTTATCAATCTACACACAATACCCCATAATGACAAAGCAAAAACAGGTTTTTATAAATGTTGGCAAATTTATTAAAAATACAAAACTGAAATATCACATTTACATAAGTATTCAGACCCTTTACTCAGTACTTTGTTGAAGCACCTTTGGCAGCAATTACAGCCTCACGTCTTCTTGGGTATGACACTACAAGCTTGGCACACATGTATTTGGGGAGTTTCTCCCATTCCTCTCTGCAGATCATCTCAAGCACTGTCAGGTTGGATGGGGAGCGTTGCTGCACAGCTTTTTTCAGGTCTCTCCAGAGGTGTTCGATTGGTTTCAAGTCCGGGCTCTGGCTGGGCCACTCAAAGACATTCAGAGACTTGTCCCGAAGCAACTCCTGCGTTGTCTTGGCTGTGTACTTAGGGTCGTGGTCCTGTTGGAAGGTGAAGGTCCTGTCTGAGGTCCTGAGCGCTCTGGAGCAGGTTTTCATCTCTCTGTACTTTGCTCCGTTCATCTTTGCCTTGATCCTGACTAGTCTCCCAGTCCCTGCCGCTGAAAAACAGGATGATGCTGCCACCACCATACTTCACCGTAGGGATGATGCCAGGTTTCCTCCAGACGTGGCACTTGGCATTCAGGCCAACGAGTTCTATCCTGGTTTCATCAGATCAGAGAAAGTTGTTTCTCATGGTCTGAAGTCTTCCGTCTGGCTTCCGTCTGGCCACTCTACCAAAAAGGCCTGATTGGTGGAGTGCTGCAGAGATGGTTGTCCTTCTGGAAGGTTCTCCCATCACCACAGAAGAAGTCTAGAGCTCTGTCAGAGTGACCATCGGGTTCTTGGTCACCATTTGCTTCGTCATTATGGGTGTGTAGATTGCTGAGAATCTATTTAGAATAAGGCTTTAACGTCACAAAATGTGGAATAAGTCAAGGGGTCTGAATACTTTCCGAAGGCACTGTATATATATACAGTGAGGGAAAAAAGTATTTGATCCCCTGCTGATTTTGTACGTTTGCCCACTGACAAAGACATGATCAGTCTATAATTTTAATGATAGGTTTATTTGAACAGTGAGAGACAGAATAACAACAAAAAAATCCAGAAAAACGTTTGTCAAAAATGTTATAAATTGCTTTGCATTTTAATGAGGGAAATAAGTATTTGACCCCTCTGCAAAACATGACTTAGTACTTGGTGGCAAAACCCTTGTTGGCAATCACAGAGGTCAGATGTTTCTTTGCAGTTGGCCACCAGGTTTGCACACATCTCAGGAGGGATTTTGTCCCACTCCTTTGCTGATCTTCTCCAAGTCATTAAGGTTTCAAGGCTGACGTTTGGCAACTTGAACCTTCAGCTCCCTCCACAGATTTCCTATGGGATTAAGGTCTGGAGACTGGCTAGGCCACTCCAGGACCTTAATGTGCTCTTCTAGAGCCACTCCTTTGTTGCCTTGGCCATGTGTTTTGGGTCATTGTCATGCTGGAATACCCATCCATTTTCAATGCCCTGGCTGAGGGAAGGAGGTTCTCACCCAAGATTTGACGGTACATGGCCCTGTCCATCATCCCTTTGATGCGGTGAAGTTGTCCTGTCCCCTTAGCAGAAAAACACCCCCAAAGCATAATGTTTCCACCTCCATGTTTGACGGTGGGGATGGTGTTCTTGGGGTCATAGGCAGCATTCCTCCTCCTCCAAAGATGACGAGTTGAGTTGATGCCAAAGAGCTCGATTTTGGTCTCATCTGACCACAACACTTTCACCCAGTTCTCCTCAGAATCATTCAGATGTTCATTGGCAAACTTCAGACGGGCCTGTATATGTGCTTTCTTGAGCAGGGGGACCTTGCGGGTGCTGCAGGATTTCAGTCCTCCACGGCGTAGTGTGTTACCAATTGTTTTCTTGGTGACTATGGTCCCAGCTGCCTTGAGATCATTGACAAGATCCTCCCGTGTAGTTCTGGGCTGATTCCTCACCATTCTCATGATCATTGCAACTCCACGAGGTGAGATCTTGCATGGAGCCCCAGGCCGATGGAGATTGACAGTTATTTTGTGTTTCTTCCATTTGCGAATAATCGCACCAACTGTTGTCACCTTCTCACCAAGCTGCTTGGCGATGGTCTTGTAGCCCATTTCAGCCTTGTGTAGGTCTACAATCTTGTCCCTGACATCCTCAGAGAGGTCTTTGGTCTTGACCATGGTGAAGAGTTTGGAATCTGATTGATTGAATGCTTCTGTGGACAGGTGTCTTTTATACAGGTAACAAACTGAGATTAGGAGCACTCCCTTTAAGAGTGTGCTCCTAATCTCAGCTCGTTACCTGTATAAAAGACACCTGGGAGCCAGAAATCTTTCTGATTGACAGGGGGTCAAATACTTATTTCCCTTATTAAAATGCAAATCAATTTATAACATTTTTGACATGTTTTTTTCTGGATTTTTTTGTTGTTATTCTGTCTCTCACTGTTCAACTAAACCTACCATTAAAATTATAGACTGATAATTTCTTTGTCAGTGTGCAAACGTACAAAATCAGCAGGGGATCAAATACTTTTTTCCCTCACTGTATATATATATTTTTTTTATACTTGAAGGAGTTTTAAAATTCAAAATCAAGTAGCTAAATGATCCTTGGTATGACCTTCTTAAAACAGTTCCATATAGCTTAGTAGAACCCCCCACACCCAGCTTACACAGGGCGTAGACTGTTATGGGTTCAATTGAATTAATGTCAATTATGCCTTTTAAAGTAAAATGTCATGGTATCACATGTTGACATTTTGCATCCCCATGTCACATTTATTTCACATTCATTTCACATGAGATCATGTTCTCCCATGTGCTGAGATGTCACAAGTATAGTTTTACGTTATCACATTTTGCTTCACATGCTATCACATCTTATTACATTTTCACATTACATCACGTGTGATCACATGAGATCACAACAGATTACACAAGATCACGTTTTCACATGTGAAATTCATTTTTTTTTCCATAAGGGTTGTCCGGAAGGACCCGTACTGATCCAAACGTGACTGCTGTTGTAGAGAGAGGGAGAAAAAGTATATAAGTTATGCTGCTGCACTTGCTTTTCATGAGAGTGGCGCGTATAGCTTGTTGTTGTTGTTGTTAGCCAATCATAAGTCATCAAAGCGGCAACAGGCTACAGTAATAGAGCCTCCGAGTGGGGCAAAAGTTAGGAAATATCTAATCAATGGAAGATGGAATTAAAATGATGGAATTAAAAGTTAAAGGAGAAGGATAGGCTACAACGACCAAGAGCCAACAGGTAGGCTGCTACTTAGTATTCTAAATGTTTTGTTGTTTTTAACTGTGTAGAACGAGAAAGCACATGTAGCCTCAATTAGCTTAGCTAGCTAGCTTAACTAGCTTCTCCCGGTTTTATGCAGTCAAGACAGGTACTACGTAATCATATTGGATGATAAATAACCTAGCTTAGGCAGCTGATAGTCTACCAAACCTTATTTTTTAGGTATTGTTAGATTAATTTGTATTTTAAGAATAATGACTAAAGGATTTCACCCCAAATACAGTATAAATGTGTGAACGGTGTTAGAGTTATAATGTAGTGGCAACCCACTAACAGAGGGGGGCGGGACTAAACATTCCAGGGTGAAGGGGACTGAGAAAACGGGTAAAAAAAAAGCCTCCTAAAGGTGGGCGGAGCAAAGTGCCTTTGTGTGTCAAGGGGTATAAAACAGTATGGGTTTTTGGCGCCAGAGCTCTCCATGAAAAAAAATACAGATAATTCTTGCTGGTTGTGGACCTTGAATCTTTTATGATTAAAACCAGAGCCTTACAACCTCTGGTAATGATTCAAGCTTAGGTTGAATTAGAGATAGAAATTCTCGTGACAGGTATTCTTTCTTAAAACTGCATTGTTGGTTAAGGGCTTGTAAGCATTTCACTGTAAGGTGTTGTATTCGGCACATGTGACAAATAACATTTGATTTGATTTGATAGCGTGAGTCGGCATGGTTGGTTGCTGTCTCTTGTCTCTCCGTGTCACTCCCTCACACTCACAGTAGACTACACACACAGCACGGCCCCTGCTAGAGCCTCACCTCTCTCTACCTCCTCTCCCTCGTGCTTTATCAACTCCGGTTAATAAAGTAGCTTAAAATGGACTTTTCTGCTGCTTCTCTCACTCGGATTGGACTGGGTCTGGATCCAACCAGGTCTAAACTGAACGGTCTAGTTGTCCTCGGGTCCGTTCGGAACGGGTCTCTAAATTAAAAAAATTTATTTATGCATGTTTCGGAACAGGTCCTACTTTTTGGACCAGTGAAGGCCTCTAGCGTGCATGTGTGTCCAGTCTGTGGACCACACAGTCCTCTCCTCTCCCTCTCTGCAGAGGGTCCCGTTCCCTGGCCCCTAGACCTTACATAGTCATAAAGGGAGACAATTACAAACACAGCCTCAAAGCCCCAGGTAATGGAGCTGTTGCTTCCTGCCGTGTAGTGATAAGCAGGAGTTGCTGTGAAAGTGAGAGAACTCTCTGCCATGTCTTCCCTATGGGGCAGCAGCCATTTTGGTTCCAATCAGAGCCCGACAGAACAGAGACGCTGGGCCTGTAATTAAGCTGCTGCTAGGATGAGAGGAACATCATCAGTGGACCAGGAAACCACTGGAGGTCTGGGTTAAGCATGTGGTCAAAGCTATTCGCTGCTCTGGCACCCCAATGGTGGAAAAAGCTCCCCCACGACGCCAGGACTGCGGAGTCACTGACCACCTTCCGGAGACACTTGAAACCCAACCTCTTTAAGGAATACCTGGAATAGTATAAAGTAATCCTTCTTCCCCCACCCCCCATAAAAAAAAAAAAAAAGTGGTTGTCCCACTGGCTATCATAAGTTGAATGCACCAATTTGTAAGTCGCTCTGGATAAGAGCGTCTGCTAAATGATGTAAATGTAAATGGTGGGAGCCCACACACAGACAGACAGGCAGACATACAGACAGACACACACACATACTGATAGAGACACAGAGGGACAGGGGGAAGGAGAGAGCCAGAGGCTGATGGAAGAGAAGAGAAAGGAGAAAGAAGAGAAGAGAAGTGAAGAAGAAGAAGAAGAAGAAGAAGAAGAAGAAGAAGAAGAAGAAGAAGAAGAAGAAGAAGAAGAAGAAGAAGAAGAAGAAGAAGAAGAAGAAGAAGAAGAAGAAGAAGAAGAAGAAGAAGAAGAGAAAGGATCATTTAGATGAAGAGAAGAACAAGTGAACCAGAGCACACAAACATAGTGTAGCCTGTTTACATATTTACAACAAACAAAAATCCACCCTGTTGTCTCTCCCCACAGTCTATAAGGTAATGGAGGTAATGGAGAACCACAAAGGCAAACACATCCAACACTATTTAACATGAAGCCATCAACCACCCCCTCAGTCTTTGAACACCCCTACCTACCCCACTACTCTCTGTGATTGAGATGATCCTGGTGTCTGCTGGGAACAAAGAGCCACTTACCCTGGTTAACACATTCAACACATTCACACAACACACGTAGGCTCACAGTCATAACAAACAGCATGCTATCTGTCACTAAGAGAACATAGCCAAGGGATGGGGGAGCGTGTGTTGTGTTGTTGTCTGCGTTCCAAATGAAAACAAACACAGGCAAGGACACACACACACATGCATGCACACGCAAACACACTCACACACGCACACACAGCCTCTGAGTCATTTGGAAAAAGGCTCAGAGACATGCTTCTACCTCCAGGCCATCAGACTGTTGAACAGCTAACCCTAGCTCGACCAAGACACTATCCACTTTATATTGGAAATACAGTCATACTTGACATGCACATTCATAATTTATACCGCACTCTTAGAAAAAAAGGTGCTAAGTAGAACCATATAGGGTTTTTTGGTTTGTCCCCATAGGGGAACCCTTTTTGGTGCTAGGTAAGGAACCCTTTTTGGTTCTATGCAGGGTTCTTCATAGAACCCCCTGTAAATGATTTTACATAGAACCCTCTATGAATAGTTATTCTTAGAAGCATCTACGAAGGTTCTAACAAGAACCCTTTTAACCACTAACTAGTGTTGTTAGGAAACTCCTGTTTCACAGGCCACATCAGGCCTGCAAGTCACATTATGCTGGCTGGCAGAGTGATATGCAATTCCTATTGGAATCCAGCCAAAGTGAGGATGTCCACAATTGGACATTCTTTATCACCTGCAAACTGCATTCAGAATGACTGCCAAGGTAGGGAAGATAGGCTAATGGGAACACCCAAATAATCAAAACTCAAACAACCATCTCAGTAAGGGTTGCAATAAGTCCAACTACTAAGAGATTGGATTAGTTTAGAAAAATCATGTTATTTATCTTTGTGTAGCATAAGATTAATCAAACAATCAATGTAAATGCAAAAATACAGATTGCAACAAACAATTCTGAAAATCAACCTGCAATAGAACATGTGCGTGTGTGTTTGTGTGTGTGTGTGTATGCATGCTGTGTGATTGCATGCACATGCTTGTGTGCATGTGTGCATGTAGGGCCAGATCTCTGTCTCTCTAATGACGTGTGTGGAGCCTGTCTCCAGAGAGGGCCAACTTAATGACAGTCCTCTCCCCAGGCCCCGCTGCTCTGAGGGGGGAACCAAAGTCCCCCTTCACCCAGGGCCGGGGGTTGAGGGGTAACTCATTACTCATTATGCGCAGTCACAAGAAAGGACATGACACTGTCCGTCACAAAGTCATACTGTAGAACCCTTTAATTGAAGGTTCAATAAATAACAATACTCATAAGGTTCTAAATAGAACCAGTATGGTGCTATAAAGAACCCTTTCCTAAGGTCCCCTTAGCAGTCTCTGCTACCACGCTAACATTGCCTTTAAATGTCAGTCACGCTGTAACGCTGAACTTCCCTTTTGTATGGTTCTTTATAGAACCTTTATGGATAATGGTTCCATAAAGAACCTTTCCCAATCTGAAAGGTTCTTTGTAGATCCTTTTGAATAATTTTTTTGTAGATTCTGGTCACCCATATTATATTATTCAAATACCATCGGTGTTATTGTGTTAATTGACAAGTTGAATCAACTGCTAGAAGAGCTGTGGGTCCCCAAGGAGAGTATTGAGAACCACTCACTGATTTAGTCAAGCTGTCTCAATTCACACAAAACCATACATGAGTCTTTCACAAGACACCATCACTAGTCATAGTCACCACATGTAATGGCATAACACAACACATTAAATAAACTGGAATGACACTCTAACTCACGGTTGCACAAAAAGAGCTGTGTGCAAACCATGCCCCAAAATATTCGAATGAACCGAATGTATGAACATTCTTATCATACAGCCATGAAGATGGCACTGTTCATCCATACAGTCTGAGGTTCATGCACTGTACTGTAAGTGGGGGTATTACAGATTTGTATATGATTATATGATGTACAGTATCATAATAGTAGGTGCATAGTAGTATTTTATACACACGTGCACACATTTCACACCCACACCAACACAATGTTGTGCTGTTTTACCTGAGAGTGAAGGTGTGCTGGGGAGCGAGGCCTGGCTGGTGGACAAGTCCAGGTTGGGGTGAAAGGTCAGCTGACAGGGTGGTTCCAGATCCTTCCAGAAGCACAGTGACACTGTGAGGGAGGAGGCACTGAGCCTCGGCCGTGAAGGTCAGGGAGAGGAGCTGGCCGTAGCTCAGGAGATGGTTCCCCAGGAACTTCTCTACAGGAGCAGAGAGAGGGGGGAGGGAGGGAGACAGACAGACAAAAAGGGTTAGAGGATAACCAGGCAGGCTTTTAGCTATCTCACATCCTGTCAGAGAGAGAGAGAGAGAGAGAGAGAGAGAGAGAGAGAGAGAGCGAGAGAGAGCGCGAGAGAGAGAGAGAGAGAGAGAGAGAGAGAGAATAAGTACAGAGGGGAGAGGTATACAATCAGTAGGGATAGAGAAGCAGAATGGGATTTGGTAATGCACAGCAGATGTGGGATCTTAACTGAGTGTTTGTGTGTTTCACAAGTTTAACTGGCGTTTGGTGTTTATGAGAGAGAGAGTGTGTGCGTGTGTGTGTGTAGTAGAGTGCGAAGGCCAAGGCTCTTGTAGCTCACAGAGATCACAGTGGTAGTCAGGCTGTAATTACCCTTCATTTTATCTCTGGCACATTACAGCATATTAACACCACTTCAAAGAACTACACACACACACGCACACGCATGCACAGGCACACACTCTCCAAACCAGCACACTCATTGCATACACAATGATCAGCAACCAGGGAACCCAAATACACTTGAATAAAAAGAACACATGGGAAAAACTATCCCTGAAAAAAAAAAACTTCTGGGTGGGTGAGGCGGAGGATGCAGAAGATCCTGTCTGCAGAAATATGTAAAAATGAAGCAATGAGATAGATAAGGAAAGGTGGACTGGCATTTCATCATTCAAGATTGATTGCAGCAATAAAAACAGTAATCCACCTTAAAAAAGGCAGACATTTTTCAGTAAGGCAATTCAAAACAGCATAATCTGCCACAGTATGAATGATACTGCAGCAGACCTGGGGCTCTATTCAATCTGCATCGCTGAAGAGTTACAGATTGCGCAATAGAAATGTAAAGGTAATTTCCGATTGAATCAACATATGCAGCGTTTACCGTGAATGCAGTCTCTGCTACCACGCTAACATTGCCTTTAAATGTCAGTCACGCTGTAACGCTGAACTTCCGCGATACGGATTGAATATAGCCCCTTGATTCCAATACTATTTGACATTTTTCAAACGCTTTGAGCATTTGCTTTAGCCTCCCTGGAGGTTGACTGGGCTTGCACTTTTGGGACTTTTATATTGGTTCAATTAAATAGTATTTTAACCCAGGTCTGTGCTTCAGTAGTGCAGCCTCCACTGTTAGTCTGTGTGGCTGGCTGGCTGGCTGAGGTAGTGCGTTTTGAGTGTAAGGGTGTGTGTCATGTATCCTGGTCTCTCCTGGTGGTGTCAGGGCTGCAGTGGACACACACACACAGCTGTCCGCTCTCCTCACAGTCACATCTGATCTGATCCAGGACAAGCCCTTATCACCCCCACCACGCCGGATGACTGCTCTCTGGGCAGATTTGTCATGTTTTCGCCTGACCTGCCCCAGGTTGACGTACTGGGTATATGGGCTGATGTGCTTTTGGTCGACTTTCTCTGACCCTTTTGTCTGACAAGCGGTACATTTTTGCTTTGGATATTCAAGAGGTGATTCACGTGGTACCCTTAAAATCTATGTCAGACCTACGTCAGGGACACTCAATCCCAAATCAACCCATAAGCACTTGCGTATATCTAAGAGGTTTGAGTAAGTGAGTAATATGGTGTAGCTTCCACCTAACCTCTCAGATGGCATGGTGTAGATACTGCCATATTGCTTATACTCATCCAGTCCTCTCAGATCTACATAAGTCCCCATGGGGGTTTGATGGTGGGATCAGGCAGGAAAATGTTTCACAGGATGAAAGACTCAGCACTGCCCCCTCTGGTTGGTCCTCTAGTGTCTTATTATGACTCACCCCCAGAAACCCACTGGGTGACTGGAACTCTCACTGTGATCACATCAAGATGGCATTCTACCATTAAAATAGATTTTATATTCATTGCTTTAGCACAGGAGAGTAATTGAAAAGAGACAACAGCTCTAAATGTGGACCTCTGTGTGAGTCAAAGAATGACAGTGTTTCTGATTGCACTCAGAGAGGATGTGCGTGAAAGCAGTGAGTGTGTGTGTTTATTTGTGTGTGTATGTTTGAGTGTGTGTGTGTTTTAGATCAATCCTTCACTTTCTTTTCTCTGTGTGTCTGTGATGTGCTCAACCTGAACCCCACTGACCTCCTTTCAGTGACACACAAAGTCCCCGTCACGATGCCTGACACCCCAGTCACATTTAGTGAATAGTAGAGGAGCCCTGAGATCAATCGAAGGTTTAGACTCTCCAAACCAATTAAATAAACTCCATTTCAATTAGATAACCGCCGTCTCACACAAACAACTTTAAGTCCCATGGAGGCCTGTAACTTACATCGACCACTGTGCAGCAATACCTGAACAGACAAATAACTTCACCAAGCGGAGAGAGAGAGAGAGAGAGAGAGAGAGAGAGAGAGAGAGAGAGAGAGAGAGAGAGAGAGAGAGAGAGAGAGAGAGAGAGAGAGGGAGAGAGAGAGAGAGAGAGAGAGAGGGGGAGAGAGAGAGGGAGAGAGAGAGAGAGAGAGAGAGAGGGAGGGAGAGAGAGAGATAGAGAGAGAGAGAGAGAGAGAGAGAGAGAGAGAGAGAGAGAGAGAATCCAGTAACCTGCTCTACATAGTCTGTAGCAGCGGTTCCCAACTCCAGTCCTCCATTACCCCCAACAACACACATGTTTGTTGTAGCCCTGGACAAACAACACCTGATTCAACTCATTGAGGGCCAAATGATTAGTTGACAAGTTCAATCAGGTGTGCTTGCCCAGGGCTACGATAAAAATGTGTGCTGTTGGAGATACTCAAGGACTGGAGTTGGGAACCACTGGTCTACAGGTGCAGCACAGCCAGGGACATGATTACATGGAGAACAGGCAGAAAGGCTAGACCACCTGGTACACAGAGACATTCAGGATCTATTAGACCATGCTACACCCTAGTAACACATACAACGTTAGCTTTAAAAAATAATAGAGTCTGAAATGGTCATGTAAAGCTAAATCAGAGTGAGCTGAGTCAGTGATGTTGTTAGGCGGTGATCAGAGAGGTGGTTTCTCTTGAACGTTCTTGACTCCAATCAGGGATCAGGGATCTTGAACGTTATGGGACTCATATCCAATCAGGGTGAAGGTTAGTACTGAACGTTCTGGGGCTCACATCCAATCATGGATCAGGGTGGTGGTTTGTCCTGAACGTTCTCGGACTCACATCCAATCAGGGATCAGGTTTTTGCTTATCCTGAAAGTTATAGGGCTCACATCCAATCAGGGATCAGGGTGGTGGTTTGTCCTGAAATGTATGGGGCTCACCTCCAATCAGGGATCAGGGTGCTGGTTTGTTCTGAAAGTTCTGGGGCTCACATCCAATCAGGGTGAAGGTTTGTCCTAAACCTTCTAGGGCTCACATCCAAATCAGGGATCACGGTGGTACTTCTATGGCTCACATCCAGCCCAGAGGCAGCCAGTCCAGGAAGCTTGGCAGGAATATCACTGCAGAGGACGTATGCTGAAAACTGTCCCTCTCTCTTTTTCTCTCCCTCGTCATTTTGTGCTGTCCCTTCCTCTCTTGGGGACATCCCCCCTTGGTTTTCTGGGTTAGCAGCATGGTCTGGTGTAGATATGAATATGATCCTGGACCATGTCAGGCACTAAGGCACAGGTGGCTGGTTCTGGATGAGGGGTGTTAGCTACCTGTTGGACCCTTGAGCATAGAGGATTGGAGAGGAGAAGCATGTAACCTGAATTGCCATGTCAGTGATTAGCAGGGCTGTAGAGGAAAGTGGTTTTGGCTTGGAATCCATGATAGACTCTGGCAGCTTCACTCAAGTGGTCAATCTGTTGACAAGTGCTGTGTCATCGTAGGAACGTGACCTTTCTACTATGTCTCAACTAGTAGCAATATTTTCTTGGCCAAGAGGAAGAGGACAAGTGTGGTGTTAAATTAAATGGAAAGAGGACCATGTAATCACAAACGCGCTCTTTCTTTTTCTCTCTCGCTTTCGGTTTTCACTTTCGCTTTCACTCTCTGTAACTCCCTCTCAGCCTTCTCTGTCTCTTTGAAAGACTCCAGCTGAACTTCCCTGGATAATGCTCTGAGTGATCCTCCATTGTATATCGAGGATTGTGTTCCTTGGCACTGCAGTGTCACCTGGTACTTCTAGAAGCCGGGTAGAAACACGTCGATCCCCAATACTTCTCTCTGTTCTCATTACAGTAAGACGCCAACTGATCTGATTCTAGACATAGCCAGGCGAAGAAAGAGACACACTGAAATAGGCGACAAATAGATTAATAAGAATCAGAGAAATTGCTTTCCCTCTCCGTGTTGTTTGGTAGCAGAGCATTGTCACTCAGAATTATCTGGCGCTTTAACGGGAAACGCTGCAGGAGGATTACAGCACAAACAGAGAGAGGGAGAGAGAGAAAGAGAGAGAGAAATCCTGTGCATATCCTTGCAGCCTGCCTCTCTGCTCTAATCTTTAAAGTAACTGAGGGAAAAAAAAGTCAGGGAGAAAATGAGGTCATTTAAAGCGACGGCGGGGCAATAGATCTCCATATTTTACTACACTGCGAAACAAGTGCTGTGCCGGCAAGATAAGGGGATGGGCTTGAACACAAATCACTATGTGGTGGCCTGCAGAGACACTGGAGTGATGGACGAGCTTCAAGAAAACAGAAAACTAAACATATAAATAAATAAACAATCTAAACACATCCAAGTTGACTTAACGACATATAAGAAAATATCCCCAGAACGGACCCAGTTGTTTTCCCTCCCAGGAGTCTTCTGTGATCTAAGGCTTTTCATGCTTGGGTTCTTAAAAAGACGCCTGTCTAAATGAACTTGTTTTTTGTGATCAGACGGTTTGAACATACAACCTTCAGGGTGTGTTGGTAGTTAATGGGATTTCCGCTATTTCTGCTTCTCTATATCCCTGTTGACTGTTGCTTCGCTAGGCTTGGTCCTTGGTGCAGTGAGTGGCCACCTTGAGCTTAGGAAGGCTGATTTCCACTTTGTTGTTCTTCCAGCATGGCCAAGACATCCAATTCCATCAGGCCTATTCTCTCCTACTGTGGCTCCAGATATATAGGCTATGTCCCAGATGGCAAACTATTCCCTATTTAGTGTACGACCTTTGACCAGGGCCCATAGAGAATAGGGTGACATTTGGGATGCAACCATAGAGGGAGCCCCTAAGTCCTGTAGCGGGGCCAGCTATAAATCGTATATGCTAATGATCATGATAAGAGTCTGCTGTGAGAAAATGGTGTCGCAGTTAACTGCTTTATGACCTTATGGGGCAATGCTATGGGGAATTGTTTAATCAAACAAAGGAATTATCTTGAGCAGCAAGCCAGGGGTATTACAGGTGGCAGACGGTAATATGATTGACATATTCACATGTCTGAGCTCTCTCCAAGCACAATCTTCATGTATTTGTTCCTCATCCCGGAAACGCACACACTTCTCCTATAAACTCTAGGGCCCAGAGTTTTTCTTGGTCATGTATTATGGTCTGGAAAAACTCTAGGTCCTACTTATATCTCACCTTACAGTTGACATTAGCTCTGTGTGTGTGTGTGTGTGTGTGTTCGGCTGTGTCTCTCTCACCTGGAGCTCTGTAGAAGCCCAGGTCGTCCTCACTGAGTGGTAGCAGGTAGACCTCCCCTTCCTTCCACAGCAGAGGGTACTCCTGTCCCCCAGAGAACTGTCCAGACCAGCCATCTGGGTCTGCAGAGGGGGGGACGATGACAGGATGATAACCACAATATAAGGGGTTCACAATTCACAAATAGTTATTAGGTGAATGCAGTTCTTTCAAGATAATCATGATTGGCTGAATACCTTCAAGGAAGTCAGAAGTGATGTTGACAGCTGCATGGCGATTGGAGGATCTGCAGGCCAATGAGTGTCCGAAGCAGAAACATGACATGCAGCCAGCTGGGTTGTTCTCCAGCAGGTTGAAGGAGCCTGGCTTGCACCTGCACAAACACACACACAACACATGCACAAAGCACATCATCATGATATGCTTCGTCACTGCAGCTTGTTGAGGCTAATCTCTCCATATTGTGGAGCAAGCTCAGAGAGCATCACTAGGCCCTGTGAGTCAGGTCGTATGAGACCACCTGCCAAGTGAACATGTGTTGCTGTCTGCGCTGCAGTGTTGGGGCATAGGGAGGTAGCCAAGGCCAATCACCCCTCAGCTAGTCTCACACTGTGATACACTATCACAACCTCCAGACAGACCATAGAGGAGACAAGTTGTGTGTTGTGTTTGTGTGTGTAGAGGAGCGATGTGTGTGTGTGTGTGTTTGTGTGTGGGAGAGTGCATGAGGGGGATCTGTGTATGTGCGTGAGTGGGGTTCAGAAACAGGACTACGTAAGTCACATCAGGGGAAAAGGTGTGCTTGTTCAACGGAGCATGAAATAATACACAACACAACAAAATAAACAAGCTAGAAAACAAGCAGAAATAATTCAACACAGGAGATCGTCTCATGGCTGAGTGTTTTCCTAATATCAAACTAGTGATTTGTTTGTGTTTTGTCTGTCTGATCATGTAACTTTTAGAGAGCAGAACAATAATTATAAAAACATGGGTGTAGAGAAGATTGGGTACAGACAGAAAGTCTAAAATAATCATGTTCCCCTCAGTCCTTTCAGAAGCATTTTCACTAAAAGGGCCAGAGAATACACTATTTATTTGTTTATTTGTCAGGGACCATGTACAACACGCCATTGCACCAGATTTAGCTAGATAGCTAATTTCCATCCTTAGTCCCTGGTTGATAATGTATGTGTCCTGACTGTCTATGAATAAAAGTCTACTAAAATACCATTTACACCGTGTATAATACTCTGGGAAAAATGTACTTGTCTTTTAGCATGAACCTGTTTTCAATGGGTTACCATGCTGACTCAAAACAGTTTGTCAAAGAGCGGTGCCATAAAATGTCAAGAGATATTTTGTTTAACAATGGCAGCGGGCGGAATCAAGGTACTGTACTACTGTACTAACAATATGAAGCAGAACCAAGTGTTAGCTACCATTGTTAACTGATGAAAGAGCTAGACAATACAAACTGTTACCATGGTAACCGTGAGGTATTATGTTATTTCGGGTGACGCAGTAGCATATCATGGGTCACCTGTCACATGGCTATTTTTCCTTTATCTTTTTTGAAGAAAGAAAAGCACAATATAAAAGCCACCTGTCACACGCCTGTCCCTCCACGTTTTCCTTGCAGTGACAGCCACCGTCCAGCGTAGAGCAGATGCCAACACTGCCCCTGGGTTCACAGTCACACGACCTGAGGAGAAACGATACCAATATCCTGTTGAGGTCAAAGTTCAGCCAGAGGTCAAACTGGTTATGACTGGGGCCATAATGTCATGGGACACTTAGGTTAAGACATAGATAAGAATGTCGGAATTGATATTTGGTTGAGCATTTGGTTGAGTGACTCTTTGTTTCAGTGTACACATTGCAGGGTGGCACGAAGCATAGCGGTTAAGCGCGTTGGGTCAGTAAACGGAAGGTTGTTGGTTAGAATCCCAGAGCTGACTAGGTGAAAAATCTGTCGATGTGCCCTTGAGCAAGGCACTTAACCCTAATTTGTCACACCCTGATCTGTTTCACCTGTCTTTGTGCTTGTCTCCACCTCACTCCAGGTGTCGCCCATCTTCCCCATTATCCCAAGGGCATTTATACCTGTGTTCTCTGTTTGTCTGTTGCCAGTTCGTCTTGTCTCGTCAAGCCTACCAGCATGTTTTTCATACTCCTGTTTTCTTGAGCCCTGTTTTCTAGTTTTCCCGTTTTTGATCTTTCTGCCTGCCCTGACCCTGAGCCTGGCCCTGACCCTGAGCCTGCCTGCCTGCCGCTCTGTACCATACGGACTCTGCCCTGGACTACCGACCTCTACCTGCCCTTGACCTGTCCTTTGCCTGCCCCATGTTTATATAATAAACATCTGTTATCCGAACTGTCTGCATCTGGGTCTTTTCCTGAGCTGTGATATAATTAAGAGTGTCTGCTAAAATGTACACATTGTTTCCTTGATTAATTATGCTGATAAGGGTTGTTTAGTCTTCACTTACTCTTTTCCACACACATTCACACGCTGAAAATAGCCTGATCACCAACCGTGATTGGTTAAGTGAGGCCGCTGCTATGTCAATCAAAAGCTTTGTTCTACGAAAACATGTTTAATCATCTTCATTGATTGATTGTTTTCCTCCAGAACTCTAACACAGAATCAATATTTTAATGAGGTTGCTATTAAGAATAATTCAATTATCCCCTGGACAGGCTTCTACTCTGTTCTGCTCTACTGGACTGCATAATTCACACCTCACTTCACTTCAGAACACTGGTAGACTGAGGTAGGGATGGAGAGAGAGGAATGAGGGACAGGGATAGAGGGAGAAGGAGAGAAGTATAGAGAGGGATGGAGAGGGATGGAAGAATGGAAAAGGGAAGCAGAGAGTTTGTGTGTGCATGTCTGTGTGAGAGAGAAAAAGGAGAAATCATACCATGCCCACACACCTGTACATATCTGTGTGTCTCTCTATATTCTCAAGTGTATGTCTAGCGTCATTGAGTGTCTGTACTATAAACCAGTGTATCTGTGTACATAGCCATTGCTGTGATTCCGTACCTCAATGTGTTTGTCCTTCCTATCTCTCTTTCCAGTGTGAATGACTCAGCTAAACTCCTTGCCATTCAACAAGCACAGCACTTACACAAATGACTGATGATTGGCTAAGAGAAATTGATGATAAAAAGATTGTGGGGGCTGTTTTGTTAGACAGCGCGGCTTTTGACATTATCGATCATAGTCTGCTGCTGGAAAAACATATGTGTTATGGCTTTAGACCCCCTGCTATAGTGTGTATAAAGAGTTACTTGTCTAACAGAACACAGAGGGTGTTCTTTAACGAAAGTCTCTCAAACATAATCCAGATAGAATCAGGAATTCCCCCAGGGCAGCTGTCTAGGCCCCTTGCTTTTTTCCATCTTTACTAACGACATGCCACTGGCTTTGAGTATAGCCAGTGTGTCTATGTATGCGGATGACTCAACACTATACACGTCAGCTACTACAGCAACTGAAATAACTGCAACACTTAACAAAGAGTTGCAGTTAGTTTCGGAATGGGTGGCAAGGAATAAGTTAGTCCTGAACATTTCCAAATCTAAAAGCATTGTATTTGGGTCAAATCATTCACTAAACCCTAAACCTCAACTACATCTCATAATGAATAATCTGGAAATTGAGCAAGTTGAGGAGACTAAACTGCTTGGAGTAACCCTGGATGTTAGACTGTCATGGTCAAAGCATATTGACACAACAGTAGCTAAGATGGGGAGAAGTATGTCCATACTTAAGCGCTGCTCTGCTTTCTTAACAACACTATCAACAACGCAGGTCCTACAGGCCCTAGTTTTGTCACACCTAGACTACTGTTCAGTAGCGTGGTCAGGTGCCACATTGTGATATTGTTGTATGGTGGTATTAAACATTTTGTATTGTAGATAGGTGGTTGTGTAATAATGTCATATGATGTACTGTTTTATATTTTGTTTTATATTTAATGTAAGTGCTTTAAAATGTTTGGACCCCAGGAAGAGTAGCTTCTGCCTTGGCAGCAGCTAATAGGGATCCCTAATAAATACAAATACAAAATACCAGGTGGTGTCAAAGACTCTAGCCACTCTAGTCATAGACTGTTCTCTCCACTACCAGAGGGCAAGCGGTACCGGGGCGCCAAGTCTGGGACCAAAAGGCACCTTAACAGCTTCTATCCCCAAGCCATAAGACTGCTGAACAGTTAATCAAATGTCATCCCGGACAATTTATATTGACCCCCTTTATTATTTATTGCTTTATCTTAATTGTTTTGCACTGACTCCCTTGCACTGGCTCTATGCCCACTAACTAGACTCTCCCCATACACTTTAAAAAAATTAAATAATAATTTCACCTATATTTAACCAGGTAGGCCAGTTGAGAACAAGTTCTCATTTACAACTGCAACCTGGCCAAGATAAAGCAAAGCAGTGCGATAAAAACAACAAAAACACAGAGTTACACATGGGATAAACAAAAACATACAGTCAATAACACAATAGAAAATCTATATACAGTGTGTGCAAATGTAGTAAGTTATGGAGATATGGCAAAAAATAGGCCATAGTGCAAAATAACTACAATTTAGTTTTAACACTGGAATGATAGATGTGCAGAAGATGATGTGCAAATAGAGACACTGGGGTCCAAATGAGCAAAATAAATAACAATATGGGGATGAGGTGGGCTAATTACAGATGGGCTGTGTACAGGTGCAGTGATCGGTAAGCTGCTCTGACAACTGATGCTTAAAGTTAGTGAGGGAGATAAGAGTCTCCAGCTTCAGAGATTTTTGCAGTTCGTTCCAGTCATTAGCAGCAGAGAACTGGAAGGAGTGGCGGCCAAAGGAGGTGTTGGCTTTGGGGATGACCAGTGAGATATACCTGATGGAGCGCATACTACGGGTACTAGTACGCATACAGTGAGGGAAAAAAGTATTTGTACGTTTGCCAACTGACAAAGACATGATCAGTCTATAATTTTAATGGTAGGTTTATTTGATTAGTGAGAGACAGAATAACAACAACAAAAATCAAGAAAAACGCATGTCAAAAATGTTATAAATTGATTTGCATTTTAATGAGGGAAATAAGTATTTGACCCCTCTGCAAAACACGACTTAGTACTTGGTGGCAAAACCATTGTTGGCAATCACAGAGGTCAGACGTTTCTTGTAGTTGGCCTCCAGGTTTGCACACATCTTAGGAGGGATTTTGTTCCACTCCTCTTCTGCAGATCTTCTCCAAGTCATTAAGGTTTCGAGGCTGACGTTTGGCAGCTCGAACCTTCAGCTCCCACCACAGATTTTCTATGGGATTAAGGTCTGGAGACTGGCTAGGCCACTCCAGGACCTTAATGTGCTTCTTCTTGAGCCACTCCTTTGTTGCCTTGGCCGTGTGTTTTGGATCATTGTCATGCTGGAATACCATCCACGACCCATTTTCAATGCCCTGGCTGAGGGAAGGAGGTTCTCACCCAAGATTTGACGGTACATGGCCCCGTCCATCGTCCCTTTGATGCGGTGAAGTTTTCCTGTCCCCTTAGCAGAAAAACACCCCCAAAGCATAATGTTTCCACCTCCATGTTTGACGGTGGGGATGGTGTTCTTGGGGTCATAGTCAGCATTCCTCCTCCTCCAAACACGGCGAGTTGAGTTGATGCCAAAGAGATCGATTTTGGTCTCATCTGACCACAACACTTTCACCCAGTTCTCCTCTGAATCATTCAGATGTTCATTGGCAAACTTCAGACGACCCTGTATATGTGCTTTCTTGAGCAGGGGGACCTTGCGTGCGCTGCAGGATTTCAGTCCTTCATGGCGTAGTGTGTTACCAATTGTTTTCTTGGTGACTATGGTCCCAGCTGCCTTGAGATCATTGACAAGATCCTCCCGTGTAGTTCTGGGCTGATTCCTCACCGTTCTCATGATCATTGCAACTCCACGAGGTGAGATCTTGCATGGAGCCCCAGGCCGAGGGAGATTGACAGTTCTTTTGTGTTTCTTCCATTTGCGAAATATCGCACCAACTGTTGCCACCTTCTCACCAAGCTGCTTGGCGATGGTACTCCTCATATATAGCCTCATTATTGTTTTTATTGTGTTATTATTTCCTTTTTTATTTTGCAAATATTTGTCTTCGCTTTTTTAACTCTACATTGTTGGGAATGGGCTCGTAAGTCCAATTTGTAAGTCGCTCTGGATAAGAGCGTCTGCTAAATGATGTAAATGTAAATATAAATGTAAGTAAGCATTTCACTGTAAAGTCTACACCTGTTGTATTCGCCGCATGTGATCAATAAAATTGGATTTTGATTTGATTTAAGCATGGGCCATGCTGTGATATGAATATTTCCAGCACCTTGAGTCACCAGGCAATCCAGGAAATTGATTTGTGCCAAATATTAAGGTCCAACAGACAGAGGCTGGTGCATCATGCAGGAGGTACGGTAGGAACAATTTGGTGGTAAGAGAGGAGTAGAGACTGTTTACTGTATCAAGGCGATAGTAATGACATTGAAAACAATGGTATTACTAATAGTAGCAGGCAGCAGTAGTGATGAATTAGCACCAACAGCAGTAGAGTTGTTGCAAACTGGAATAGGCTCTAAACTTTGGTATTCTGTTCAGCTCCAACCCTGGTGTAAACCTCAACACTACTGAAACAGCCAAGGACAGGGTCAGTATGAATGTGCTTCATGGCTTAAACCACTGCAGCATGTCAAAGTAAATACACACACGATAGCCAATATATGTATTAAACATTAACACACAACCATTCAAGGTCGCGTTTAGGAGGGTGCAACGTACTAAACATGCAGATAGAAATGTAATGAATAAAGCTGACATTATTTATTTTTTCTGCATGTCAGAGGCATGTCTATTCTACTCAATATATCTGAACGTTCCACATCCTTGTGGCCTACTGAACGTAGTCGTTGGGTAGAGGCATACAGACAGAAAAACAACAACATAATTCTCTTTAAATGCATTGGTTTACTCTCCCTCTGTCTTCAAAGTGTTTCTTTATTTTCTGTGTGTGTGGTATGTGAGTGTGTCTGTGGGTGTGTTGCGTACCTGCAGCCGCCAGGGCTGAGCGAGTGGAAGCCGGGTTGACAGGTGTCACACTTCTCCCCCGTCACACTGGGTCTGCACATACACATCCCCTCTGCACCACACTGCAGACTCACAGAACCTAAGAGAGAGAGAGAGAGAGAGAGAGAGAGAGAGAGAGAGAGAGAGAGAGAGAGAGAGAGAGAGAGAGAGAGAGAGAGAGAGAGAGAGAGAGAGAGAGAGAGAGAGAGAGAGAGAGAGAGAGAGAGAGAGAGAGAGAGAGAGAGAGAGAGAGAGAGAGAGAGAGAGAGAGAGAGAGTGAATAAGTACAGAGGGGAGAGGTATACAATCAGTAGGGATTGAGAAGCAGAATGGGATTTGGTAATGCACAGCAGATGTGGGATCTTAACTGCCAGCGCCCACACTGTTGCTATTACAAAGCCATTGTGCTTTCTTAGTGGTCCCTAAGTGGAAGAGGTAGACTGCACACACCAGAGGAAGGACACTTGATCATAGACCTAAGGAGCCTGGCCACAAACCACATTATTACCATGATGATAATGATGATGAGTGTATGTATGGGATATAATGCATTATCGACCTCCCGCACAACAAACTGCCATCATCCATATTGAGTGCCATTAGAAAATTAACTTTTTCCACATTTTGTTGTGTTACAGCATGAATTTAAAATGGATTAAATTGAGAGTTTTTGTCACTGGCCTATACACAATACCCCATAATGTCTAAGTGGAATATTTACAAATTAAATAAAAATGAAAAGTTGAAATGTCTTGAGTCAATACGTATTCAACCCCTTTGCTATGGTAAGCCTAAATAAAATCAGGTGTAAACATGTGCTTAACAAGTCACATAATAAGTTGCATGGACTGTCTAGCAGTGCTTAATTTGTGCCGGATCTTTTTGGAATGTTTCATTCCGGGACCTGTTTGGCCAGATCCGATACCTCTCATGGGATGAAAAATGATTTTCACTTTTTGCAATTAAAAATTCTAATAAAAACGATCAAAGTTAATTGGAGATGCCTCTTCGTTAGTTATCCTAATTCCCCACCTCCCAGCCCGGGTCTGATATTGTACGAGTTGATTCGGCTTGGACCGGCCCGGGCTTATGGTTTGAACAACATTGTAACCTATATTTGAGACAAAAGCATGTCTGTGTGAGAAGCACACCTGTGTCTCTCACAGAACTGGAACGAGATTCACTTTCTATGATCTCTCTCCATCTCTCTGCTCTGATAGACATGAACCTGCAACTCTCATCTCTCCAGCGTTGCACTTCATCATTTATTCCTTATAGAATCATAGCCGTACGAAGGGTTCTGGAGGAGCTGCAGCAGCCCTGATCAATTGAAATTTGCCAAAGTTATAGAGTTACTGCTGTCTGTTCAGAAATACGTTAAATAATTCAGAATAGCCTACTACACCATGAGAAAGCATATAACTTAGCCACAGAGGATCAACAGCTTCTTTCAAAAAATATTTGCCTAGCTGTGGAGTGTAGCCCAATAACAAGGCGCAGTCCACAGTTGAGAAAGTGCGGCAAATCTGTCAGTGAAGAACAGCATGCAGACAAAACAGGCATTTTCTATACTTAAAATACAATCTCTGGAAAACAGGTTGGAAAGCAAATGGCTCCATCTGTAAAGAGAAGACTCTAATCTGAGAGGCTTTTGGCAAGAGCGCATCGGCCATCACCAGCGAGTGAGCTGCATGTCATTGGGTGAGTCAGTGAAACTGGAAAGCATTTTTAGGACTATAATTTCCTCCTCATATTGTAGCCTACAATATGTGTCTCCACACACCTAGGCCTAGGCTAGTGATGGATTCAAGACAAGGTTGTTTTTATTGATCTCAAATTCTCAGTTTGTCATTTTGATAATTTTTGCAGTATTATGGTGCTTTCATGACAACTGGAAACTCTGAGAAAATCGAGGTCGAATCATGATGTCAGTGATCTTCAGGTTTGAAAGTCGGAGCTTTAGAAAGAGGCCTGAGTTCCCGACTTGGAATTCCGAGTTGGATGACCGCTCAAAACTAATTTTCCCAGTCGGAGCTAGTTTTTTCCCCCCGAGTTCCCAGTTGTCTTGAACGCACTGAAGTCGGAAGTCTGGGATTTCCCAGTTCCAAGTTCCCATGTTGTGAACGCGGCATTAAAAAAGATTATGCCAAAGTCTCCAGTCATGTAAAATGATGGACAATTGCATGAAATGCGTTTATAAAAGGCCACATGTTTCCCAGACCCTACGCCAATAAAACAGAGACATGGTTGTTGAAATCATTCATGTTCATTTCTGTGGCCTTCACCAAGTGAGTTCTTAGGTGGATATGATCATTATAATTGAACCATTACATATATCTTAAGGCCTTGAAACTTATGGCCTAAAGGCCACATCTGTTAGGCCTACTGCTGCTAGGTAGCTCTCTCTCTGCTCTCCCCCTCCCCTCTGTCTGTCCTTGATTGCAGGAGTGAAGTCTGGTGTGCGGGAGTCAGGGTTCCAGCTGCAGCTCATTCACCATAATCACCTCAGCCTTTAAGACCCGGTCAAACTTTCCACTCATCGTCAGATCATAGTCAAGACAACCATATATTTGGAACCTGACTCCTGCCTCCGCTTCACTCCTGCCACCACCATCCTGCTCTCCACTATCGGGCCTCTCCTTTGGACTCACCACGGACACTAGGACATTACGGTACCACACCTGCCCTGACCTGGATCTGTACCCTCCCTGTAACCTGGACTTGCTCTTTCCCATTTATTGGAAACCTGGACTATTGAACATTATAATAAACCTGTTAAAACTTCTCTGGCTTGGTGTACTTGTCTGCATTTGGGTTCTATCCAGTTAAATCATAACAGTATGATCTGACCAACATGAACCCAGCAGACAGTAGCTCGGATACCACCCCAGAGTGCACTCAAATTTGGACTGCCATAGCCAATCAGGGCATTCTACTTGGCCAACATGATACCCTGTTTAAGACGATTGCTGAGGACAGTCAGGTGCTGCTTAATCAGGTTCAATTACTCACCAATCAAGTGTTTGCCCTTACTACCCCTTCAGCCCAGATCAGAGAGCCTTTTGTTCCTGCTCCAGAGCGCTATGACGGGAACATGGGAACCTGTGGCGATTTTTTGACTCAATGCTCGTTAGTGTTTGAACAACAGCCCCTCACCTACGCCTCAGAAAGAGCCCGTATTGCCTACCTTATCAACTCTACTAGCGGTTCCGCTCGTGCCTGGGGATCCGCGGTCTGGGAGAGTCAGTCGCACATTTGCAACGCTTTACGTGGCCTTCACCACGGAGATGAGGAAGGTTTTTGATCACCCCGTACGAGGCAAGGAGGCTGCGAAACGGTTGTTTTCTCTTCGGCAGGGGGCTCGTAGTGTGGCGGAGATGGCAGTGGAGTTTCGGACTTTAGCAGCAGTGAGTGGTTGGAATGACGAGGCATTACAAGGAGTGTTCATCAATGCTTTGTCTGAGACTTTAAAAGATGAATTGGTGTCATATGATGAATCGCCTACGCTGGATAATCTTATTTCACTCACTATCAGGTTGGATAATCGGATTCGGGAGCGCCGCCGGGAGAGGAGTGTTAGTTCCAAGCAACCTGTCTGTCATCAACAAACTCCTCCTGCATCGTCCCTACGGAGAGAGCCGTGTCGTCCCGAGTCGATACGAGGAGCACTGAACCCGAAGCCATGGAGGTGGGTCGTGCACGGTTGTCCTCAGAGGAGCGTGCACGTCGTATTCAGGCTCGGGTCTGCCTGTATTGTGGAGAAGCTGGTCATTTCGTTCCTTCCTGCCCAGTTCGTCCGGGAAAAGGGCCGGCTCATCATTTATGGGAGAAGTTTTGGTGAGCCGAGCAGCGGATTCTTCCTCTTCTCCCCGCATTCTGCTCCAGGCATCCCTCCAGTGGCAGTCCCAGAATTTCTCTGTTAGTGCGCTGATTGATTCTGGTGCCGACGAAAGCTTTTTGGATAGAGAGTGGGCTCAACAAATGGATTTGGAGACTGTTCCTATGGACTGTCCGCTGCAGGCTAAGGGTCTAAATGGACAATTGTTGACCCGCATTACCCATCAGACTGTTCCTGTTTGTCTTAGAGTGTCGGGAAATCATCAGGAGAACATTCAATTCCATATTATCGACTGCCCACAGACTCCCCTGGTCCTTGGTATCCCCCTGGCTCATAAAACACAATCCACACATTGATTGGGTGACAGGTAGCATTGTTTCATGGAGCACATTTTGTCATGTGAATTGTTTGTGTTCTGCTCAGACTCCTGCCAGTACTGTGCCTCAACCTCCACTGGAGTCCATGGATCTTTCTGCTGTTCCTGACGTGTATCATGACCTGGCATCCGTTTTCTGCGAACACAGAGCTACTTCTCTTCCTCCTCACCGGCCTTACGACTGCGCCATTGACCTCCAGCCAGGAGCCCCGCTCCCCAGCAGTCGCCTGTACAATCTCTCCCGGCCGGAGACGGAGGCTATGGAGAACTACATTCGGGACTCCTTGGCGGCAGGTATTATGCGTCCTTCCTCGTCACCTGTAGGAGCGGGGTTCTTTTTTGTTGCTAAGAAGGATAAGACCCTCAGACCCTGTATTGATTACCGTGGACTTAACAACATCACCATTAAGAACAAGTATTCTCTGCCTTTGATTAATTCGGCTTTTTCCCCTCCTTCATGGTGCTACCATCTTTACGAAACTGGATCTACGAAATGCGTATCACCTGGTGCGCATTCGTAAGGGTGATGAATGGAAGACTGCCTTCAACACACCCCTTGGGACATTTTGAGTATCGGGTTATGCCTTTTGGGTTGTCTAATGCCCCTGCTGTTTTTCAGGCACTAGTCAATGATGTCCTTCGGGACATGTTGAATCGGTTTGTTTTTGTCTATCTGGATGATATCTTGATTTTCTCAGAGTCCTCCCAGGAACATGAACTGCATGTGCGCCAGGTGTTGCAAAAGGTTGTTGGAGAACAAACTGTTTGTGAAGATGGAGAAATGTGAATTTCATGTGTCTGAGACCTCTTTTTTGGGTTACATCATAGCTCAGGGGGAGCTGCGGATGGACCCAGCTAAGATCTCTGCTGTCACGGACTGGCCAGCTCCCTCTACCCGCAAACAACTTCAACGATTCCTGGGGTTTGCGAACTTCTATAGGAGGTTCATCAAGGACTACAGCCGCATTGCGGCGCCACTCACCGCTCTCACCTCCATCTCACGACCGTTCACTTGGAATGAAGGGGGCCGAATCAGCGTTCGAAGAACTGAAACATCGCTTCGCCTCGGCTCCCATTCTGATGCAGCCGGACCCCGACCGCCAGTTTGTCGTGGAGGTGGATGCATCCGACACTGGGGTAGGTGCAGTGTTGTCACAACGTTCTCCTGAAGATAACAAACTGCATCCCTGTGCTTTTCTCTCAAGGAAACTTTCTCAGGCAGAGAGGAATTATGATGTTGGAAATCGTGAACTGCTCGCCGTTAAGCTGGCTCTCGAGGAGTGGCGACATTGGTTGAGGGGGGCGGAACAACCCTTCATCGTGTGGACGGATCATAAGAATCTGGCTTACCTCCAGTCAGCGAAGCAGCTCAACCCCCGTCAAGCCAGGTGGGCACTATTTTTTGGGAGATTCAATTTTTCTCTGTCTTACCGTCCTGGGTCACGCAACGTCAAGCCTGACGCCCTGTCTCGTGTTCATTCGGCTGTTGATACTGGTAGTAACCCTGAACCCATTTTGCCTCCTACCTGCAGTATTGCAGTCATCACATGTGACATCGAGGGGATTGTTAGACAGGCTCAACATCATCAAGCTGACCCTGGGAGGGGTCCTCTAACCGGATGTTTGTCCCTGAGTCTGCTCGCTCCCAGGTACTTCAGTGGGCTCACTCGTCTCCCCTTACCTGTCACCCTGGAGTTTCGCGGACCCTTGACTTTGTGCGACGGAAGTTCTGGTGGGCCACGATGGAGGCGGACACTGAGCCTTCATTGCTGCTTGTACGGTATGTGCACGAAGTAAAAACTCCACCCAGGCCAGCGCTGGTCATCTACGACCTCTACCTATACCCAGCCGGCCCTGGTCGCATATCGCTATGGATTTTGTCACTGGACTTCCCCCCTCATCTGGTAAGACTGTCATTCTTACGGTGATTGATCGCTTTTTCTAAGTTCGCTCATTTTTTTGGCCCTACCTAAACTGCCCACTGCCAGAGAGACGGCTGATATTTTGGTTGAACATGTGTTCCGCTCTCATGGTCTACCCACGGATATTGTCTCTGACAGGGGTCCCCAGTTTGTCTCCCAGGTGTGGAAAGCTTTCTGTAAAGCTTTGGGCATTACATCCAGCCTGTCCTCTGGATATCACCCCAGACCAACGGGCAAGCCGAGAGAGCGAACCAGGAGATGGAGACCGCACTTCGCTGTGTCACTGGGCCAAACCCTGGGTCATGGAGCTCCATGCTCCCCTGGGTGGAATATGCTCATAACACCTTGACTAACGCTTCCTCTGGTTTGTCTCCTTTTCTGTGTGCTCTGGGTTATCAACCTCCCTGTTCCCTTCCCAAGAGAGGGAACTTGCGGTACCCTCGGTGCAGTCCCACATGCGCCGCTGCTGCAAGGTCTGGAGGAAGGCCAGGGTAGCTCTGTCCCGAGCTTCGGCGTACATGCAGAGGCAAGCCAACCGTCACCGGTCCCAGGCTCCCGGTTACTCTCCTGGTCAAGAGGTATGGCTGAAGTCACGGGACCTTCCATTGAAGGTGGAGTCGAAGAAGATGGCGCCTCGTTTTATAGGACCGTTCAAGATACTGTCTATTGTTAACCCCCTGCGCGGTTAAGCTACAGCTTCCTGCCTCCCTACGGGTTCATTCCACCTTTCATGTTTCCCAGATTAAGCCTGTGTCGGTTAGCCCTTTGTGCCCGCCCTCTCGTCCCCCTCCTCCGCCCAAGATCGTGGGTGGGGGTCCGGTTTACACTGTCCGGCGACTTCTGGATGTTCGCCGCCGGGGTCGTGGTTTCCAGTACCTGGTGGATTGGGAGGGTTATGGTCCTGAGGAACGTTCCTGGGTGCCCAGGAGCTTCATTGTGGATCCTGCTCTGGTTCGTGAGTTTCATAGGTTACATCCTGATAAACCCTGTCGGCCGCCAGGTGGCGTCCGTAGAGGGGGGGTACTGTTAGGCCTACTGCTGCTAGGTAGCTCTCTCTCTGCTCTCCCCCTCCCCTCTGTCTGTCCTTGATTGCAGGAGTGAAGTCTGGTGTGCGGGAGTCAGGGTTCCAGCTGCAGCTCATTCACCATAATCACCTCAGCCTTTAAGACCCGGTCAAACTTTCCACTCATCGTCAGATCATAGTCAAGACAACCATATATTTGGAACCTGACTCCTGCCTCCGCTTCACTCCTGCCACCACCATCCTGCTCTCCACTATCGGGCCTCTCCTTTGGACTCACCACGGACACTAGGACATTACGGTACCACACCTGCCCTGACCTGGATCTGTACCCTCCCTGTAACCTGGACTTGCTCTTTCCCATTTATTGGAAACCTGGACTATTGAACATTATAATAAACCTGTTAAAACTTCTCTGGCTTGGTGTACTTGTCTGCATTTGGGTTCTATCCAGTTAAATCATAACAGTATGATCTGACCAACATGAACCCAGCAGACAGTAGCTCGGATACCACCCCAGAGTGCACTCAAATTTGGACTGCCATAGCCAATCAGGGCATTCTACTTGGCCAACATGATACCCTGTTTAAGACGATTGCTGAGGACAGTCAGGTGCTGCTTAATCAGGTTCAATTACTCACCAATCAAGTGTTTGCCCTTACTACCCCTTCAGCCCAGATCAGAGAGCCTTTTGTTCCTGCTCCAGAGCGCTATGACGGGA
This sequence comes from Coregonus clupeaformis, assembly GCF_020615455.1. Taxonomy (NCBI): domain Eukaryota; kingdom Metazoa; phylum Chordata; class Actinopteri; order Salmoniformes; family Salmonidae; genus Coregonus; species Coregonus clupeaformis. The sequence continues at coordinate 9,311,459 of NC_059218.1, read as the reverse complement.
ACATGGGAACCTGTGGCGATTTTTTGACTCAATGCTCGTTAGTGTTTGAACAACAGCCCCTCACCTACGCCTCAGAAAGAGCCCGTATTGCCTACCTTATCAACTCTACTAGCGGTTCCGCTCGTGCCTGGGGATCCGCGGTCTGGGAGAGTCAGTCGCACATTTGCAACGCTTACGTGGCCTTCACCACGGAGATGAGGAAGGTTTTTGATCACCCCGTACGAGGCAAGGAGGCTGCGAAACGGTTGTTTTCTCTTCGGCAGGGGGCTCGTAGTGTGGCGGAGATGGCAGTGGAGTTTCGGACTTTAGCAGCAGTGAGTGGTTGGAATGACGAGGCATTACAAGGAGTGTTCATCAATGCTTTGTCTGAGACTTTAAAAGATGAATTGGTGTCATATGATGAATCGCCTACGCTGGATAATCTTATTTCACTCACTATCAGGTTGGATAATCGGATTCGGGAGCGCCGCCGGGAGAGGAGTGTTAGTTCCAAGCAACCTGTCTGTCATCAACAAACTCCTCCCTGCATCGTCCCTACGGAGAGAGCCGTGTCGTCCCGAGTCGATACGAGGAGCACTGAACCCGAAGCCATGGAGGTGGGTCGGCACGGTTGTCCTCAGAGGAGCGTGCACGCCGTATTCAGGCTCGGGTCTGCCTGTATTGTGGAGAAGCTGGTCATTTCGTTCCTTCCTGCCCAGTTCGTCCGGGGAAAAGGGCCGGCTCATCATTTATGGGAGAAGTTTTGGTGAGCCGAGCAGCGGATTCTTCCTCTTCTCCCCGCATTCTGCTCCAGGCATCCCTCCAGTGGCAGTCCCAGAATTTCTCTGTTAGTGCGCTGATTGATTCTGGTGCCGACGAAAGCTTTTTGGATAGAGAGTGGGCTCAACAAATGGATTTGGAGACTGTTCCTATGGACTGTCCGCTGCAGGCTAAGGGTCTAAATGGACAATTGTTGACCCGCATTACCCATCAGACTGTTCCTGTTTGTCTTAGAGTGTCGGGAAATCATCAGGAGAACATTCAATTCCATATTATCGACTGCCCACAGACTCCCCTGGTCCTTGGTATCCCCTGGCTCATAAAACACAATCCACACATTGATTGGGTGACAGGTAGCATTGTTTCATGGAGCACATTTTGTCATGTGAATTGTTTGTGTTCTGCTCAGACTCCTGCCAGTACTGTGCCTCAACCTCCACTGGAGTCCATGGATCTTTCTGCTGTTCCTGACGTGTATCATGACCTGGCATCCGTTTTCTGCGAACACAGAGCTACTTCTCTTCCTCCTCACCGGCCTTACGACTGCGCCATTGACCTCCAGCCAGGAGCCCCGCTCCCCAGCAGTCGCCTGTACAATCTCTCCCGGCCGGAGACGGAGGCTATGGAGAACTACATTCGGGACTCCTTGGCGGCAGGTATTATGCGTCCTTCCTCGTCACCTGTAGGAGCGGGGTTCTTTTTGTTGCTAAGAAGGATAAGACCCTCAGACCCTGTATTGATTACCGTGGACTTAACAACATCACCATTAAGAACAAGTATTCTCTGCCTTTGATTAATTCGGCTTTTTCCCCTCCTTCATGGTGCTACCATCTTTACGAAACTGGATCTACGAAATGCGTATCACCTGGTGCGCATTCGTAAGGGGTGATGAATGGAAGACTGCCTTCAACACACCCTTGGGACATTTTGAGTATCGGGTTATGCCTTTTGGGTTGTCTAATGCCCCTGCTGTTTTTCAGGCACTAGTCAATGATGTCCTTCGGGACATGTTGAATCGGTTTGTTTTTGTCTATCTGGATGATATCTTGATTTTCTCAGAGTCCTCCCAGGAACATGAACTGCATGTGCGCCAGGTGTTGCAAAGGTTGTTGGAGAACAAACTGTTTGTGAAGATGGAGAAATGTGAATTTCATGTGTCTGAGACCTCTTTTTTGGGTTACATCATAGCTCAGGGGGAGCTGCGGATGGACCCAGCTAAGATCTCTGCTGTCACGGACTGGCCAGCTCCCTCTACCCGCAAAACAACTTCAACGATTCCTGGGGTTTGCGAACTTCTATAGGAGGTTCATCAAGGACTACAGCCGCATTGCGGCGCCACTCACCGCTCTCACCTCCATCTCACGACCGTTCACTTGGAATGAAGGGGCCGAATCAGCGTTCGAAGAACTGAAACATCGCTCGCCTCGGCTCCCATTCTGATGCAGCCGGACCCCGACCGCCAGTTTGTCGTGGAGGTGGATGCATCCGACACTGGGGTAGGTGCAGTGTTGTCACAACGTTCTCCTGAAGATAACAAACTGCATCCCTGTGCTTTTCTCTCAAGGAAACTTTCTCAGGCAGAGAGGAATTATGATGTTGGAAATCGTGAACTGCTCGCCGTTAAGCTGGCTCTCGAGGAGTGGCGACATTGGTTGGAGGGGGCGGAACAACCCTTCATCGTGTGGACGGATCATAAGAATCTGGCTTACCTCCAGTCAGCGAAGCAGCTCAACCCCGTCAAGCCAGGTGGGCACTATTTTTTGGGAGATTCAATTTTTCTCTGTCTTACCGTCCTGGGTCACGCAACGTCAAGCCTGACGCCCTGTCTCGTGTTCATTCGGCTGTTGATACTGGTAGTAACCCTGAACCCATTTTGCCTCCTACCTGCAGTATTGCAGTCATCACATGTGACATCGAGGGGATTGTTAGACAGGCTCAACATCATCAAGCTGACCCTGGGAGGGGTCCTCCTAACCGGATGTTTGTCCCTGAGTCTGCTCGCTCCCAGGTACTTCAGTGGGCTCACTCGTCTCCCCTTACCTGTCACCCTGGAGTTTCGCGGACCCTTGACTTTGTGCGACGGAAGTTCTGGTGGGCCACGATGGAGGCGGACACTCGAGCCTTCATTGCTGCTTGTACGGTATGTGCACGAAGTAAAAACTCCACCCAGGCCAGCGCTGGTCATCTACGACCTCTACCTATACCCAGCCGGCCCTGGTCGCATATCGCTATGGATTTTGTCACTGGACTTCCCCCTCATCTGGTAAGACTGTCATTCTTACGGTGATTGATCGTTTTTCTAAGTTCGCTCATTTTTGGCCCTACCTAAACTGCCCACTGCCAGAGAGACGGCTGATATTTTGGTTGAACATGTGTTCCGCTCTCATGGTCTACCCACGGATATTGTCTCTGACAGGGGTCCCCAGTTTGTCTCCCAGGTGTGGAAAGCTTTCTGTAAAGCTTTGGGCATTACATCCAGCCTGTCCTCTGGATATCACCCCCAGACCAACGGGCAAGCCGAGAGAGCGAACCAGGAGATGGAGACCGCACTTCGCTGTGTCACTGGGCCAAACCCTGGGTCATGGAGCTCCATGCTCCCCTGGGTGGAATATGCTCATAACACCTTGACTAACGCTTCCTCTGGTTTGTCTCCTTTTCTGTGTGCTCTGGGTTATCAACCTCCCTGTTCCCTTCCCAAGAGAGGGAACTTGCGGTACCCTCGGTGCAGTCCCACATGCGCCGCTGCTGCAAGGTCTGGAGGAAGGCCAGGGTAGCTCTGTCCCGAGCTTCGGCGTACATGCAGAGGCAAGCCAACCGTCACCGGTCCCAGGCTCCCGGTTACTCTCCTGGTCAAGAGGTATGGCTGAAGTCACGGGACCTTCCATTGAAGGTGGAGTCGAAGAAGATGGCGCCTCGTTTTATAGGACCGTTCAAGATACTGTCTATTGTTAACCCCTGCGCGGTTAAGCTACAGCTTCCTGCCTCCCTACGGGTTCATTCCACCTTTCATGTTTCCCAGATTAAGCCTGTGTCGGTTAGCCCTTTGTGCCCGCCCTCTCGTCCCCCTCCTCCGCCCAAGATCGTGGGTGGGGGTCCGGTTTACACTGTCCGGCGACTTCTGGATGTTCGCCGCCGGGGTCGTGGTTTCCAGTACCTGGTGGATTGGGAGGGTTATGGTCCTGAGGAACGTTCCTGGGTGCCCAGGAGCTTCATTGTGGATCCTGCTCTGGTTCGTGAGTTTCATAGGTTACATCCTGATAAACCCTGTCGGCCGCCAGGTGGCGTCCGTAGAGGGGGGTACTGTTAGGCCTACTGCTGCTAGGTAGCTCTCTCTCTGCTCTCCCCTCCCCTCTGTCTGTCCTTGATTGCAGGAGTGAAGTCTGGTGTGCGGGAGTCAGGGTTCCAGCTGCAGCTCATTCACCATAATCACCTCAGCCTTTAAGACCCGGTCAAACTTTCCACTCATCGTCAGATCATAGTCAAGACAACCATATATTTGGAACCTGACTCCTGCCTCCGCTTCACTCCTGCCACCACCATCCTGCTCTCCACTATCGGGCCTCTCCTTTGGACTCACCACGGACACTAGGACATTACGGTACCACACCTGCCCTGACCTGGATCTGTACCCTCCCTGTAACCTGGACTTGCTCTTTCCCATTTATTGGAAACCTGGACTATTGAACATTATAATAAACCTGTTAAAACTTCTCTGGCTTGGTGTACTTGTCTGCATTTGGGTTCTATCCAGTTAAATCATAACAACATCAGGCCTGCAAGTAGGGTTGCAAAATTACACAAACTTTCCCCACTTTTTCCCCCCAGTAATCTTCCAACCACGATTTCTGGAAAATCTGGGAAATTTCCCAGAATTTTGCAACCATAACTGTAAATCTAATTATGCTGCCTTGCAAAGCGACGTGCAATTCCTATTGGAATCTAGCCAGCATTAGGTTATCCAACAGTTTAAATTTGTATTCACCCGCATCCTGCATTCATAATGACTGCCAGGGTTAAGAACAGTGGGAGGAAACTACCTAAGCCATTTAAACTGGAACAACCATTTCAGTAATGGGTGCAAAAATACAATGATTGGATTAGTTTAGAAAACATTTTTTTTATCTTTGTGTAGCATAACATTTAATCAATCAATCACTCAATGTATATACAAAAACGCAGATATTAACAACAATTCAAAAAAGTCTACCTGCAGTAGAGCATGCTGGGAAAAAAGTTCATATGTTATCTTAAAAAAAAAATTAGTTGGTGTGACTTCTCATTTAGTTTTGAGTCAGCACCACATATACATTTTAAGTAATAATTACTTTTCATTGACTTTGAGTACAACTTACTAGAAGTATTTGAGTAAAAAATGCCTTGGGGTTTACAGTGCACCCTCTTGCGCTCACATTTTGCTCCGGCACCTCCCGATTTACAAATTAAGCACTGCTGTCTTGCTTTCATTTAGGTGATTATTAGCGAGATGGATGGTCAAGATACTGAATGAATGTAGGTCCATTATCATTTCTACACAGTTTTGATTTGGTTTTGTCATTTTAACCCTGCTGTAGAATATAGAAACCACCAAGCTGGTGTGTCTCTAATGAACAGTTAGAATAATCATTGATTACATTCAATGGGTTCAGTTAGATTAAAGGGAGGCTGAAATGACTGATTTAACCTCAGTTTCAATCCTCTTAATTAGGAAATGTGACTGTGTTAGCATATGAGAAGTGTTTGTACATTCACTCTGCCGAAACAGTACCCAGTTACAGTCACTAACTCTTCTAGATAACTTGAAACAGTCTAACCTGGGCCCTTATCCACAAAGTGTCTCAGAGTAGAAAATTGGTCATACGTGCTTAGAATAAAAACATTTTACCCCTACTCTTATGGGTATAAATAAACACTATGCACAAACACTCTTAAGTCATAAGAGTCACACCTAGTCGACAGATATTTAGGACACCTCATGAGCGGTTCTAACCCGTTAACAGATACCAGCAGGTGTCTTGATAACAGAAATATGCAGCAAGTCAGTGGTTCATGCGCCATATGCAATTTCTTTGGAGTTGTTAATATAATGTTTTGATATTTATATATGATCAATCCATAAATAATCGAAATCTTTATTCAACAGTATATCTTGTGCCTTGGACAATGATTTCACATGATATGCCTAAATACTTACAGTGGGGGAAAAAAGTATTTAGTCAGCCACCAATTGTGCAAGTTCTCCCACTTAAAAAGATGAGAGAGGCGTGTAATTTCCATCATAGGTACACGTCAACTATGACAGACAAATTGAGAATTTTTTTTCCAGAAAATCACATTGTAGGATTTTTAATGAATTTATTTGCAAATTATGGTGGAAAATAAGTATTTGGTCACCTACAAACAAGCAAGATTTCTGGCTCTCACAGACCTGTAACTTCTTCTTTAAGAGGCTCCTCTGTCCTCCACTTGTTACCTGTATTAATGGCACCTGTTTGAACTTGTTATCAGTATAAAAGACACCTGTCCACAACCTCAAACAGTCACACTCCAAACTCCACTATGGCCAAGACCAAAGAGCTGTCAAAGGACACCAGAAACAAAATTGTAGACCTGCACCAGGCTGTAGGTAAGCAGCTTGGTTTGAAGAAATCAACTGTGGGAGCAATTATTAGGAAATGGAAGTCATACAAGACCACTGATAATCTCCCTCGATCTGGGGCTCCACGCAAGATCTCACCCTGTGGGGTCAAAATGATCACAAGAACGGTGAGCAAAAATCCCAGAACCACATGGGGGGACCTAGTGAATGACCTGCAGAGAGCTGGGACCAAAGTAACAAAGCCTACCATCAGTAACACACTACGCCGCCAGGGACTCAAATCCTGCAGTGCCAGACGTGTCCCCCTGCTTAAGCCAGTACATGTCCAGGCCTGTCTGAAGTTTGCTAGAGTGCATTTGGATGATCCAGAAGAGGATTGGGAGAATGTCATATGGTCAGATGAAACCAAAATAGAACTTTTTGGTAAAAACTCAACTCGTCGTGTTTGGAGGACAAAGAATGCTGAGTTGCATCCAAAGAACACCATACCTACTGTGAAACATGGGGGTGGAAACATCATGCGTTGGGGCTGTTTTTCTGCAAAGGGACCAGGACGACTGATCCGTGTAAAGGAAAGAATGAATGGGGACATGTATCGTGAGATTTTGAGTGAAAACCTCCTTCCATCAGCAAGGGCATTGAAGATGAAACGTGGCTGGGTCTTTCAGCCAGTCTCCAGATCTCAACCCCATAGAAAATCTTTGGAGGGAGTTGAAAGTCCGTGTTGCCCAGCGACAGCCCCAAAACATCACTGCTCTAGAGGAGATCTGCATGCAGGAATGGGCCAAAATACCAGCAACAGTGTGTGAAAACCTTGTGAAGACTTACAGAAAACGTTTGGCCTGTGTCATTGCCAACAAAGGGTATATAACAAAGTATTGAGAAACTTTTGTTATTGACCAAATACTTATTTTCCAACATAATTTGCAAATAAATTCATAAAAAATCCTACATGTGATTTTCTGGATTTTTTTTCTCATTTTGTCTGTCATAGTTGACGTGTACCTATGATGAAAATTACAGGCCTCTCTCATCTTTTGAAGTGGGAGAACATGCACAATTGGTGGCTGACTAAATACTTTTTTCCCCCAATGTATAACAAATAGGCTAATAAATAAACATGTTGTTCTTTCTATTATTTTATTACCTACATTATGTTATTTCAAGTTATCCCGTTGGAGCGCAATATCACGTTGTTAAAAAATATTCCTAAATTGGGCATGCCTATAAATTGGGCAATTGAAGGCATCTAGGGCTTATGTTAATTTTCATTGTGTTCGATGAAAATGAGAGAACTTTCAAACGTTGCTTGCAACATCGTTTGCAACATTATCGGCAAGTGTCTTGATGCCGACAGTGCCAAAGCGATTTAGAATTGTTAAACGGGAGTGACGAGTGTGTTGATATAACGGTAATATTGTCAAAATTATGCTTTTAACAACCATCAGAATTGGTAATAAAAAGGTTATGCATGCCAACATATTAGGCAATAATTAAGAGAAGTGATTGTGTCAGGCAAAATTATATCAAACGTTTTACCATTGCAACATTAAGATGTACAGTCACATTCACTGTGGTTGTCTGAAGCGTGTTATAGAGTTCACAGCTGGCGATACCTCAACGCGATTGATTATCCCCATCATTTGCAACAATGTCAATGAGCATCATCACTATCTTTCCTTTGCAGTACTTCAAACTTTCGTGAAACTTTTATGAGTTGATTTTACTCATGGCTCAAAGTTTGTCTGGATATCCTAAAACCTACTCTGAGCTGGGAGTTGTTGTTCTTGTCTTAAAACAGGTTTTATCAGGATTCCTAGGACCTTTTCTGAGATGCTTTGTGGATAGGGTCCCAGGTCATCCGGAAGAAACTTATTTCGCCAATTAGCTTTTCATGTGACAATATTTTTCTCATTAAATGCTTTCAATATTTTTATATGAATTTTTAAAATGTATAGTTGGTTTGAGGTTTTTAAGTCATTGACATTTGGAGCTGTTGTAATTAAAAAATATTGTCCCATGTACATTGTGCAATTTACTGATGGTCCCTAACTAGGGATATCCAAAGTCAACGCAAATTTACCACAGTCAGTGTGCGTTCCACACCCACGTGTTGGACATTACCATCGTGTCGCATGCAGCTGCACTCCAAATGGATGATTGGGTGCTGCCATATGTGGGCATGTGGGCAGGATTTAAATAAACCCAACCTTAGGAAAACAGTCTCGCAAATCTCAGTTTTGGGCGGTACTGACTTTCTGACCAAAATGATCCTATTTACATTTCGTAATACATTTTGGGATATCACTTTACATTAAGTTGCCCCTATTACTATGTAACTAACACAGTAATAACTGCATTAACAACATAGTAGTTAAATATGTTTTACTATGTAATTACATGGTAATAGGGTTGTTGCAGAATCAGCTATTGCACAATTCGAACAATGAATGTGTAAGTACACATTGACTTGCTGAAGGTTATTCCACGTGTAACTACTGATGTTTTTACACATTTTATTGTTCCACTATGTAACTAATGTTTTGTAATTACACATTTGAAAGTCACCTGTGAATTACCATGTCAATAACTTGAACCAAAATCTGACATAGAACTACAAGGTGCCACTCACTACCGAATCCACATGTAATACCAGGGTTGATAAAAAGGTTAGGACCTGGTAACAACAACTATAACAAGGCATATCCTGTCATTAAGTACTGGTCATTATGACCTGGCTCAGAGGCTATACGGAATCAAGTGTAATGTAAGAACAACGTAGTTACGTAGGATATACTTGTAATTATCATAAACCTACCCAGGAGCAAGCAACTTAATGTAAAGTGAAACCCAGTAGAGTATAACTTTTATTGTTACAATGTAACAACTTTTGCAGACAACTGGCTATCCAGGATAAATTACTAGACAGGAGAATTACAATATTACAATCTTTAACAACCAACTCTGTAATTACAATGTTGTTACAAAATATATACCTGTACTTACAATGTACTTACCAAGGAGCAAGTAACTTCATGTAAAGTGAAATGAAATTTGAATTACTTTGTAGTTACAATGTAACAACCTTTGTAGACAAAAGGCTAACCGGGAGACAGGAGAAGTAGACAGACAAAAGCAACCATATGGCCTCAGCAAGGTTGACAGAAAATAACTACCACTTAACAAAAATATACACACAACATGCAACATGTAAAGTGTTGGTCCCATTTTTCATGAGCTGAAATAAAAGATCCCAGAATATTTCCACACACAGAAAGTTACTTTCTCTCACATTTTTTTCTGACATTTGTTTACATCCCTGTTACTGAGCCTTTTTCTCATTTGCCAAGATAATCCATCCACCTGACAGGTGTGGCATATAAAGAAGCTGATTAAACAGTATCATTACACAGGTGCACCTTGTGCTGGGGAAAATAAAAGGCCACTCTAAAATGTGTAGTTTTGTCACACAACATAATGCCACAGAGCTCTCAAGTTTTGAGGGAGTGTGCAACTGGCATGCTGACTGCAGGAATGTCCACCAGAGCTGTTGCCAGATAATTGAATGTTCATTTCTCTATCATAAGCTGCCTCCAATGTCATTTTAGAGAATTTGGCAGTACGTCCTCATAACTGCAGATCACGTTTAACCACGCCAGCCCTGAAACCCACATCCGGCTTTTTCACCTGTGGGATCGTATGAGACCAGCCACCCGGACAGCTGATGAAACTGTGGGTTTGTACAACCAAAGAAAAACTGTTTCAGGGAAGCTCATCTGCATGCTCGTCGTCCTCACCAGGGTCTTGACCTGACTGCAGTTCGTGTCGTAACCGAATTCAGTGGGAAAATGCTCACCTTCGATGGCCACTGGTACGCTGGAGAAGTGTGCTCTTCATGGATGAATCTCGGTTTCAACTGTACCGGGCAGATGGCAGACGGCAGAAAGCGTTTGGGCGAATGGTTTGCTGATGTCACCGTTGTTAACAGAGTACCCCATGGTGGCTTTGGGGTTATGGTATGGGCAGGCATAAGCTACGGACAATGAACACAATTGCATTTTATCGACAGCAATTTGAATGAGATCATGAAGCCCATTGTCGTGCCATTCATCCGCCGCCATTACCTCATGTTTCAGCATGATAATGCAAAGCCCCATGTCGCAAGGATCTGTACACAATTCCTGGAAGCTGAAAATGTCCCAGTTATTCCATGGCCTGCAGACTCACCAGACATGTCCCCCATTGAGCATGTTTGGGATGCTCTGGATGGACGTGTACAAAAGCGTGTTCCAGTTCCCGCCAATATCCAGCAACCCCGCACAGCCATTGAAGAGGAGTGGGACAACATTCCACAGGCCACAATCAACAGACTGATCAACTGATCAACTATGCGAAGGAGATGTGTCGCGCTGCATAAGGCAAATGGTGGCCAAACCATTTGGTTTTCTGATCCACGCCCCTACCATTTTTTAAAGGTATCTGTGACCAACAGATGCAAATCTGTATTCCCAGTCATGTGAAATCCATAGATTAGGGCCTAATGAATTTATTTCAATTGACTGATTTCCTTATCAACTGTAACTCAGTAAAATCTTTGAAATTGTTGCATGTCGCATTTATATTATTGTTCAGTGTAAATGTAATTACATTTGCCAAAATTAACTAGATAATTACTCATGCCTAAACAGAAATAAATAAAATAATTCAAAATACTACAGCAGGGAGCATGAGTTGGCCACAGAGGATCATTAGCTTCTTTTAAAAATGCTAGGGACTGTGTATTTGGGAAGCGTGCGTGGCAAATAGCCTACCAAATACACTACATGACCAAATGTATGTGGACACCTGCTTGTCGAACATCTCATTCCAAAATCATGGGCATTAATATGAAGTTGGTCCCCCCTTTGCTGCTTTAACAGCCTCCACTCTTCACTCGGGCCTCCCGAGTGGCGTAGCGTTCTAAGGCACTGCATCGGCCGCGACCGGGAGACCCATGAGGCCCAGCATCTTCCAGGATAGGGGAGGCCGGGATGTCTTTTCGTGCTCTAGCGACTCCTTGTAGCGAGCCCAGCGCATGCACGCTAACTTGGGTCGCCAGTTGTACGGTGTTTCCTCCGGCTGGCTTCCGGTTTAAGCGAGCAGTGTGTCAAGAAGCAGTGCGGCTTGGCAGGGTCGTGTTTCGGAGGACGCATGGCTCTCGACCTTCGCCTCTCCCGAGTCAGTACGGGAGTTGCAGCGATGGGACAAGACCATAATTACCAATTGGATATCACGAAATTGGGGGGTAAAAGTACCAATATTTTTATTTTAATACCCTTCACTGGAACTAAGGGGCCTAGCCCAAACCATGAAAAACAGCCCCAGACCATTATTCCTCCTCCACCAATCTTTACAGTTGGCACTATGCACTTGGGCAGGTAGCGTTCTCCTGGCATCCACCAAACCCATATTAGTCTGTCAGACTGCCAGATGGTGAAGCGTGATTCATCACTCCAAAGAACGTGTTTCCACTGCTCCAGAGTCCAATGGCGGCGAGCTTTACACCACTCCAGCCGACGCTTGGCATTGCGCATGGTGATCTTAGGCTTGTGTACGGCAGCTCGGCCATGGAAATCCCTTTCATGAAGCTCCCGAAAAACAGTACTTGTGCTGACGTTGCTTCCAGAGGCAGTGGGTGTTGCAACCGAGGACAGACAATTTTTACGTGCTACGTGCTTCAGCACTCAGCGGTCCTGTTCTGTGAGTTTGTGTGGCCTACCACTTCGCGGCTGAGCCGTTGTTGCTCCTAGATGTTTCCACTTCACAATAACAGCACTTACAGTTGACCGGGGCAGCTCTAGCAGGGCACAAATGTGACGAACTGACTTGTTGGAAAGGTGGCATCCTATGACGATGCCACGTTGAAAGTCACTGAGCTCTACAGTAAGGCAATTCTACTGCTAATGTTTGTCTATGGAGATTGCATGGCTGTGTGCACAATTTTATACACCTGTCAGCAACGGGTGTGGCTGAAATAGCCAAATCCACTAATCTGAAGGGGGGTCCACATACATTTTGTATATACAGTGTTTCCGGGAAATATTCAGACCCCTTGAGTTTTTCCAAATTTTGTTACGTTAAAACCTTATTCTAAAATTGATTCAATTGTTTTTTTCCGCTCAATCTACCCCATAATGACAAAGCAAAAACAAGTTTTTATAAATTTTTGCACAAAAAAAATAACAATAATGAAATATCACATTTATATAAATATTCAGACCCTTTACTCAGTACTTTGTTGAAGCACCTTTGGCAGCGATTACAGCCTAGAGTCTTCTTGGGTATGATGCTACAAGCTTGGCACACCTGTATTTGGGGAGTTTCTCCCATTCCTCTCTACAGATCCTTTCAAGCTCTGTCAGGTTGGATCGGGAGCGTATCTGCACAACTATTTTCAGGTCTCTCCAGAGATGTTCAATCGGGTTCAAGTCCGGGCTCTGGCTGGGCCACTCAAGGACATTCAGAGACTTGTCCCAAAGCCACTCCTGTGTTGTCTTGGCTGTGTGCTTAGGGTCGTTGTCCTGTTGGAAGGGGAACCTTCGCCCCAGTCTGAGGTCCTGAGCACTCTGGATCAGGTTTTCATCAAGGATCTCTCTGTACTTTGCTCCATTCCTCTTTCCTTCGATCTTGACTACCTCATGGCTTGGTTTTTGCTCTGCAATGCACTGTCAATTGTGAGACCTTATGTAGACAGGTGTGTGCCTTTCCAAATCATGCCCACAAGTGGACTCCAATCAAGTTGCTTGAACATCTCAAGGATGATCAATGGAAACAGGATGCACCTGAGCTCAATTTTGAGTCTCATAGCAAAGGGTCTGAATACTTAATAAGGTATTTCTGTTTTTTATTTGTTATACATTTGCAAACATTTCGAAAAACCAGTTTTTGCTTTGTCATTATGGGGTATTGTGTGTAGATTGATGAGGAAAATAATTAATTGAATCCATTTTATAAGGCTGTAACGTAACAAAATGTGGAAAAAGGGAATGGGTCTGAATACTTTCAGAGTGTTGCTGATTTTTTCGTTGCGATCACTGAAAAGCTGTTAAATAGACCTAGGCGTATAGCAACAATTCAAAATACCATCATAGGGAAAACATAGTTTAGAAAGCAAGTGGCTATTGCTGAAAAGGGAAGACAAAGAAAATACTCTAATCTGTCTCTAGCAGACCTGAGATGACTATATTTTTAAATATGTTTTGTGGAAAGTAATACTTTTTTGGGCGGCACAAATAGTTATGTTGGAGGTGAGTACAACTATTTGAATACATATCCGAAAAAAGTACTACTTTTTAAAACTATTTGATTACAGACCTGAGAAAGCAACTACTTTTAAAAAAACGATTTGAATACATCATGGTCAATAGTGTCAAATGCAGCACTTACATCCAAGAGTACAAGGACAGAGAGCTGTTTGGCATCTAAGATCATTTACCACTTAACTAAGGCTGCTCTGTGCTGTGGTGGGCATTCAAAAATACAGTTGGCACTTAAAAAATCATTTAGCTGTTTGAAAACCAATTTCTCCAGAATTCTGCTTAAGAATGGAAGGTTGGAGATTGGACGAAAATAGCTTAGAGCTGAAGAATCTAGATTACTTTTCTTCAGATGGGGATTCACAATAGCAGTTTTCAGTGCTTTTGTGAACAGAGAGTGATTAACAATAGCTTGCACTTCTTCAGATATGCAATTAAAAACGGTTTTGAAGAAAGTGGTGGGGATAGGATCGAGAAGGCAGGTAGAAGGCTTAAATTGTGCTATCACATTCCTGAGCATGTCTGTGTCAACCAGGGAAAATAAATCCATAGTAATTAAACTAACTGTTCTAGTTTTTGGTTCTTCATAAGATATTTGGCAGCCATCAAATAAATATTTTTGTTTGTTTTCAAATAACTTGCATATATTCAAATACCTTCAAATATTATTTGTTTTTCTGAGACGTAATTAAATATCAAAGGAAATAGTTGCCAATAGTTGCCTTTAGTTGATTCTCTATATTCGACTACCTCGAATATTTGAAAAGTTGGTATTTTCAAATAAACTACAGAATACAATTATTTTCTGACCAGGTCTGGTCTCTAGTTATCAAAATGTTCCCAATTGAGTGAACATTGGCCATTGGCAATTAGCCATATCCCCGGTGAGTGCATGCATATTCACTGTCTTTATCATTGGATCAGTACCACTGGAAAGATTTTTGGGGGACTATTATTTCCTCCTCCAGGCAAGATGGAGGTCATATTGTACAATTTGTGTCTCCCCTTTTTGGTAGGCCTAGATTACAGTGCCTTGCAAAAGTATTCATCCCCCTTGGCGTTTTTCCTGTTTTGTTGCATTACAACCTGTAATTTAAATGGATTTTTATTTGGATTTCATGTAATGGACATACACAGAATAGTCCAAATTGGTGAAGTGAAATGAAAAAAAAGAACTTGTTTCAAATAATTCTAAAAAATAAATAACGGAAAAGTGGTGTGTGCATTTGTATTCATCCCCTTTACTATGATGCCCCTAAATAAGATCTGGTGCAACCAATTACCTTCAGAAGTCACATAATTTGTTAAATAAAGTCCACTTGTGTGCAATTTAAGTGTCACATGATCTGTCACATGATCTCAGTATATATACACCTGTTCTGAAAGGCCCCAGAGTCTGCAACATCACTAAGCAAGGGGCACCACCAAGCAAGCGACACCATGAAGACCAAGGAGCTCTCCAAACAGGTCAGAGATAAAGTTGTGGAGAAGTACAGATCAGGGTTGGGTTATAAATTTTGGGGGGAAACTTTGAACATCCCACGGAGCACCATTAAATCCAGTATTAATAAATGGAAAGAATATGGCACCACAACAAACCTGCCAAGAGAGGGCCGCCCACCAAAACTCACGGACCAGGCAAGGAGGGCATTAATCAGAGAGGCAACAAAGAGACCAAAGATAACCCTGAAGGAGCTGCAAAGCTCCACGGCAGAGATTGGAGTATCTGTCCATAAGACCACTTTGAGAGGTACACTCCATAGAGCTGGGCTTTAGAGAAGAGTGACCAGAAAAAAGCCATTGCTTAAAGAAAAAAATAAGCAAACACGTTTGGTGTTTGCCAAAAGACATGTGGGAGACTCCCTAAACATATGGAAGAAGGCAATTTGTAAGTCGCTCTGGATAAGAGTGTCTGCTAAATGATGTAAATGTAATGTAATGTACTCTGGTCAGATGAGACTAAAACTGAGCTTTTTGGCCATCAAGGAAAACGCTATGTCTGGCGCAAACCCAACACCTCTCATCACCCCAAGAACACCATCGGCAGGGACTGGGAAACTGGTCAGAATTGAAGGAATGATGGATGGCGCTAAATACAAGGAAATTCTTGAGGGAAACCTGTTTCAGTCTTCAAGAGATTTGAGACTGGGACGGAGGTTCACCTTCCAGCAGGACAATGACCCTAAGCATACTGCTAAAGCAACACTCGAGTGGTTTAAGGGGAAACATTTAAATGTCTTGGAATGGCCTAGTCAAAGCCCAGACCTCAATCCAATTGAGAATCTGTGGTATGACTTAAAGATTGCTGTACACCAGCGGAACCCATCCAACTTGAAGGAGCTGGAGCAGTTTTGCCTTGAAGAATGGGCAAAAATCCCAGTGGCTAGATGTGCCAAGCTTATAGAGACATACCCCAAGAGACTTGCAGCTGTAATTGCTGCAAAATGTGGCTCTACAAAGTATTGACTTTGGGGTGGTGAATAGTTATGCACGCTCAAGTGTTCTGTTTTTTTGTCTTATTTCTTGTTTGTTTCACACAACAACAACAAAAATTGCATCTTCAAAGTGGTGGGCATGTTGTGTAAATCAAATGATACAAAAATCCATTTTAATTCCAGGTTGTAAGGCAACAAAATAGGAAAAATGTCAAGGGAGGTGAATACTTTCGCAAGCCACTGTAGATGGTTGCATCCAAGACAAGGTTGTTTTTATTGATCTGTTTGTCAGTGTGAACAGAATAGACTACTGATATGTTTCTTATTAAAAAATGTGTTGCTTATGTCTCCAGTCATATAAAGTGTAGTAGAATTGCATTAAATGTTTTTATAAAAGGTGAACATTTTCCCGTTCAAAGAAAGGAGAAGAAACATATCTGATTAGGCCTGCTCCATGTCACTACGCATTCAGACATGCATTGTTCAGAACAGTCTGTTTTTCTAGCATTGATTGAGTTATATTATCAGCCTAAATTATGACTATGCAATCTACTCATCACATTAGGAATAGTAGCCTATTTTAAATATGTCTGCAAATACGATGATAGAGGCCCAATTGAAAAAATTGCTTCCCCAAACCTGAAACTCACGTGCCGCCTATGGATGTCGACACTTGAAGTCGGCCTTGTTGTGACTTGATAGCGTGTATTATGCATCTATTTCACGTTGCACTGTATGTGCCGCTCCAGAAGTAAATGAGTCAATTCATGATGAGGTTGAGTAGTGGTTGACATTGTATATGCCATTCCACAGACCTTTAAACCTAATATTTAATTTTTGCTTGTTTTTGCTGTTCTCCAAATAGCATTTTAGAGTTTTAAATTGTGAAGAAATGCAGTAAATGAGCTTCAACTTCCCCAAAATTGCCATACCCTATAGGTTTAGCTGAATTGACGCCACTGGCTAGCTAGCTAGCTAAGGACATTCGTGAATAATGGGGAAATTCTAGCTAGCTAGCTTTACCACCACCCTGTATTAGTACGTATGACTAACTAAAATTGTTATTGCTTTGAGTCTGAAATAGGCAATTTAATTGAATGGTGTGAAAATGAATGGAAAATATATCCTGTATTCTTATTTCTCCTTGTTAGCCTATTTTCTGCAAAGGTTGTTACATTGTAACTACAAAGTAATTAAAACGTCACTTCACTTTACATTAAGTTGCTTGTACCTGTGTAAGTACATTGTAAGTACAGGTATATCTTTTGTAACAACATTGTAATTACAGAGTTGGTTGTTAAAGATTATTACATTGTAAGTAAAATGTAACGAAATGGGTTCAAACTAATTTTCTCCTGTCTCCTAATTTCTCCTGGTTAGACTGCAAAGGTTGTTACATTGTAACTAGAAATGTTGTTAAATTGGAACTACATTGTAATTATAAAGGTTATACCCTACTGGGTTTCATGATACATTAAGTTGCTTCCTCCTGGGTAGGTACATAATAATTAAGTATATCCTATGTAACTACATTGTTCTTACTTTACAGTTGATTCGGTATAGCCTTTGAGTCAGGACATAACATAGGAATAAACTAAATGAAAATTACTAGTAGTTATTGAAAGGGTGTGGTGTGTTACAATTGATGTTACCAGGTTCTAGCCTATTTATCAACCCTGGTATTACATGTGGATTCAATGGTAGTGGCAGTTATTAACATGGTAATTCACAGGTAACTTTCAAATGTGTAATTACAAAACATTAGTTACGTAGTGGAGCAAGAGAATGTGTAATAACATCAGTAGTTACACATGTGGAATAACCTTCAGCAAGTGATGTGTAATTACACATTCCTTGTTCAAATTGTTTAATAACTGATTTCACAACAACCCTATTACTATGCAATTACATAGCAAAATCTATGTAACTACTGTGTTGTTAATGCAGTTATTACTGTGTTAGTTACATTGTAATAGAGACAACTTAATGTAAAGTGTTACCAATTTCTACACTAGAAAAAATGTTTCTGACTCATATTGATGCCACATAGGCCGTTTTCAACCAGAGAAGTAGTTTTTTGGGGGTTCAGTTGCTCTTTAATGATCAATAACAAGTTACAGTGACGGATTGAATAAGAATGAATGAATGACAATGAATGAAACATTGATTGAGTGAATAAATGAATGTTCATAATGCCACAATATGAAACAGTCTAAAATAGATGGTTTACCTATGGCGTTACAGTCGCAGGGCCTGCATAGGTCCTGTGGTGACCGTCGGTAGTGGTTCTCTTTGCAGCGTTCACAGTGCGGTCCATCAGTGTGGTCCCTACAGTCCACACAGCGCCCCCCACTCCCTGTGCTACGGTACTGCTCCGCATCGAACACACACGCATCCGCTCGCCCACTGCAGTTACACTCTGAGGAGAGAAAAAGGAGGAGGTGGGGGGGGAGAAGAGTGGGGAAATAGGGAGAAGAAAAGGGGAGAGGGAAAGAGCGAGAGGGAGAGGGAGAGAGAGAGATAGAGAGTGAGATGTGGGGGCAGAAGAGAGCGATAGGGTAATAGCAGCGAGAGAGAGATGGGAAGGAGAAGAGAGGTAGAATGAGATGGGGGAGGAAAAACGAAAGAGAAAGGGTGGAGGTTATGTTTATGAGAAATTATGTGTGTGGGATTGTATCATAATTTACAGGCTGGTTACTAATGTCAATTCACACGGGCAAAATGAGCAGCCAATCCCTTAGTCATGGGGCACCGCGATAACTTTAACACATGTTTGTACAAGAGACAATTACTCAGGCGATAATCTCCTATCACAGGGCTCCGTTAAAATACGCTGCATGCATTTCCTCTCCACCGCAGTGTTCTGCTGTCTGCCTATCTGGCTTCCCGAGGGGGGATTGTAGGAAATTACCAATTTTATTACACATCAAGCTCTCTGTTGAGTTTGCAATAACCATATGATTATTCCTCCCTGATGCTGGAAGATAGGATAGGCTTCATTCTATTTGCCTTTTGCTCCACAGTGTAGGAAAAGAGTGTATCAGCAGTTAGAGTATATTGATTGCTAGAGAGTAGGCATATTCACTAGACTCTCAAGATCATCAAGGACATAAAGCAGGGCTGCATCCACACCTTATCACGTGTCATTCTCAAGTTATAGGATTCGGGCCTAAGTGCATACAGGTGGGCATACAGCAAGATATGAAAGTCTGATTTGTAAATCACTCTGGATAAGAGAGTCTGCTAATGACTCAAATGTGAAAATATAAGATATAATACAACCTACAGTCAACTATTTATTAATTTTGATTTGACATTTTGCAGGATGAAATCTCTTGAGATGCACCATCTCGTTTTCAAGATTACATGTGTTGATTTTTGTTTACTGTTTATGTAGCAGACGTGATGGTATGAGATTAAAAAAGCCTTAAAGATGATCATGAGTGATAATGTTTGTGACTGCAAACAGATTGAGTCTGCCTGAGTCATTACACATGTATTCAAGGCAGGTAGCTCAGGTGCACTGATTAAAACCGCTTCCTAACTAGGAACTGGATAGTGTGCTAAACATGACACTTAGGGCTGCTAAGTAACTTCGTAAGAAGCAGAAGGATGTTGTGACAACCATGAGTGTGTGCGTGCTTGCATGTGTGTGTGAACTTTGCTCAACTCTCTCTCTTGGCTGAGAAAATATAGTCCTTTTCAATTACAGTGTTTGTGTTCTGACAAGCAGGGCCGTATGGTGCTAGTTCCAGACACATGCCTTAGACGGCAGAGAGGCGAGAGAGAGCTTGGCCCGGCAAGCTGCGTCAAAATGAGTTTCTATCTCACTGGATACAGAGGGTGGAGTTACAAAACAGAGAGCGTTTTGGGATGCATTTTTATTCCTCTCGTACTTTCACATACAGCGCATCTTTTCTTTTTTGTAGGGAGTTGTATTTATTGAATAATATATTCACTTCTTCCACAGTACATGCAGCAGTCTATTTAAGAATGCCATCTGTTATGTACAGAGACTGAGGCTTGCATCCCAAATGGCACTCTATCAAAAGTAGTGCACTATATAGGGATTAGGGTAGCATTTGGAACACAGCCTGAGTGTAATTCAAACAATCTTGTTGCTTAATAGAATCTAGCATAAAAACAATTCACGAGGCGCCTTTCCTTTATAGGTTTATCCATCCAACCAATTACAATTCCTCCTCAGCAGCATTCAAAGGAGCCTTTCACCGCTCAGCGCACAACGCGATAATCCTGAACCCCAAACATGCATGCACGGACGGACAGTACACATGTGCACATGGAATTAATCTTCATTATGGTACACCAACATCTTACAGATGTTACATTTACATATAAGTTCAATATTATTACAGTAGGTATGCTTTGTAAATACAATAATATATGCCATTTAGCAGCCACTTTTATCCAAAGCGACTTACAGTCATGCATGCATACATTTTTACTTACAGGTGGTCCTGGGAATCAAACCCACTATACAAGCATTGTAAAGGCCATGCTCTACCAACCAAGAGCCCTCCCCAAGACCCCTTCCCAACGATGCAGAGTTTAAATGATAAAAAATAATAAATAAATTGTGACACAAGAAGTTATATCCAGGGAGTACCAGTACCAGATCAATGTCCAGGGGTACGAGGTAATTGAGGTAGATACTGTATGTACATAAAGGCAGAATGTAGCTGTGGAATCGGCCTTTGTGGCTATGGAAGGTAGTGGAAACCAGACGGGAGGCAAGAGAGATGAAGAAGTGAATGAGTTTTTGGTGGCGTTATGGTTTGCATACTATCACAAACAAAATACTAGGGTAGTGAATTCAGCTGTAAGCTAGCAAGGAAAGTTAGCCTACAGTTAAGGCTGGAAGCTACCGGTATCGTCTTGTAGTGTTCTAGCCTGTCCCTTATGGAAAAGCAACATTAATTTCACGTGAACACGTGATCTCGTGTGATCATTTGATTTAATGTGAAGTTAATGTGATAACATGAGACAACGTGAAGCAACATGTGAGAAAATGATCTCGTGATGCAAAATGTGAAAACGTAACCCAGGATTGTAAACTGTCATGGTCAAAACATGTTGATACAACAGTAGCTAAGATGGGGAGAAGTCTGTCCATAATAAAGCACTGCTCTGCCTAACAACACTATCAACAAGGCAGATCCTACAGGCTCTAGTTTTATCGCACCTAGACTACTGTTCAGTCATGTGGTCAGGTGCCACAAAGAGGGACCTTGGAAAATTAAAATTGGCTCAGAACATGGAGAGCTAATATTAATAATATGCATGTCAATCTCTCATGGCTCAAAGTGGAGGAAAGTTTGACTTCATCACTACTTGTTTTTATAAGATGTGTTGACATGCTGAATGCACCAAGGTGTCTGTTTAAACTACTAGCGCACAGCTCGGACACCTATGCATACCATACAAGACATGTTACCAAAGGTCTCTTCACAATCCCCAAGTCAAGAACAGACTATGGGAGTCGCACAGTGCTACATAGAGCCATGGCTACATGGAACTCTATTCCACATCAGGAAACTGATGCAAGCAGTAGAATCAGATTTAAAAAACTGGTAAAAATACACCTTATGGAACAGCGGGGACTGTGGAAAGACACACACACAGGCACAGACACACATACACATGATAAGACATGCACTCTACACACAGGTACACATGGATGTTGTATTGTAAATATGTGAGAGTGGAGTAGTGGCCTGAGGGGACACACTAAATGTATTGGGTAAAGTGTTTTGAAATGTAATGTCATCTAATATTTTTAATTGTGTATATACAGTTGAAGTCAGAAGTTTACATACACTAAGGTTGGAGTCATTAAAACTCGTTTTTCAACCACTCCACACATTTCTTGTTAACAAACTATAGTTTTGGCAAGTCAGTTAGGACATCAACTTTGTGCATGACACAAGTAATTTTTCCAACAGTTGTTTACAGACAGATTCATTCACTTATAGTTCACTGTATCACAATTCCAGTGGGTCAGAAGTTTACATACACTAAGTTGACTGTGCCTTTAAACAGCTTGGAAAAATTCCAGAAAATGATGTCATGGCTTTAGAAGCTTCTGATAGGCTAATTGACATAATTTGAGTCAATTGGAGGTGTACCTGTGGATGTATTTCAAGGCCTACGTTCAAACTTAGTGCCTCTTTGCTTGACATCATGGGAAAATCAAAATAAATCGGCCAAGACCTCAGAAAAAAAATGGTAGACCTCCACAAGTCTGGTTCATCCTTGGGAGCAATTTCCAAACGCCTGAAGGTACCACGTTCATCTGTACAAACAATAGTACCCAAGTATAAACACCATGGGACCACACAGCCGTTATACCGCTCAGGAAGGAGACATATTCTGTCACCTAGAGATGAACGTACTTTGGTGCGAAAAGTGCAAATCAATCCCAGAACAACAGCAAAGGACCTTGTGAAGATGCTGGAGGAAACAGGTACAAAAGTATCTATATCCACAGTAAAACGAGTCCTATATCGACATAACCTGAAAGGCCGTTCAGCAAGGAAGAAGCCACTGCTCCAAAACCGCCATAAAAAAGCCAGACTACGGTTTGCAACTGCACATGGGGACAAAGATTGTACTTTTTGGAAAAATGTCCTCTGGTCTGATGAAACAAAAATAGAACTGTTTGGCCATAATGACCATCGTTATGTTTGGAGGAAAAAGGGGGAAGTCTTGCAAGCCGAAGAACACCATCCCAACCGTGAAGCACGGGGGTCGCAGCATCATGCTGTGGTGGTGTTTTGCTGCAGGAGGGACTGGTGCACTTCACAAAATAGATGGCATCATGAGGAAGGGAAATTATGTGGATATATTGAAGCAACATCTCAAGACATCAGTCAGGAAGTTAAAGCTTGGTCGCAAATGGGTCTTCCAAATGGACAATGACCCCAAGCATACTTCCAAAGTTGTGCCAAAATGGCTTAAGGACAACAAATTCAAGGTATTTGAGTGGCCATCACAAAGCCCTGACCTCAATCCTATAGAAAATGTGTGGGCAGAACTGAAAAAGCGTGTGTGAGCAAGGAGGCCTACAAACCTGACTCAGTTACACCAGCTCTGTCAGGAGGAATGGGTCAAAATTCACCCAACTTATTGTGGGAAGCTTGTGGAAGGCTACCCGAAACGTTTGACACAAGTTAAACAATTTAAAGGCAATGCTACCAAATACTAATTGAGTGTATGTAAACTTCTGACCCACTGGGAATGTGATGAAATAAATAAAAGCTGAAATAAATCATTCTCTCTACAATTATTCTGACATTTCACGTTCTTAAAATAAAGTGGTGATCCTAACTGACCTAAGATAGGGAATTTTTACTAGGATTAAATGTCAGGAATTGTGAAAAACTGATTTGAAATGTATTTGGCTAAGGTGCTTGTAAACTTCAACTGTAACTGCCTTAATGTTGCTGAACCCCAGGAAGAGTAGCTGCTGCCTTTGCAGCAGCTAATGGGGATCCATAATAAATACAAATACAAAAACAGTAATGGTAACCTGAAGGTTTTGTTTAGTTCCCGGTTTGTTCCAGAGACATCCCTAGAACGTTGTGTTATGGTCCCCTGATGGTTTTTCTCTAGTTGCAGTAAAAATGGGTAAATCTACAACGAGTTACTGTATTTGTACAGCTAAATTCAGGTGTTTATGTTGGAGGACAGTATGCTGCAATATGCGGATTACTTGGGACTCAACCTAAGTTGGGATTTAGAACTGACAAACTCTTGGTTTCTAGCTACCTGAAGTTCCTGCTGCACCACCAGGTCTGGAGACATTATGGAGATAGGCAAGAATACATTTCTGCACTTTGCTTAAAGTTGCATAAAAAATTAAGTCAATAAATACAACAATTTCAAGGTGTTATTTCTATAAAATGACAGTATGCTACTGTATTCTGATTTCAAGTAGTGTAAAATACATCTATAATTTTGTACTGTAACAACTCTTGGGCTTTAAATTGGATTTTGAACTCATAACCTCTTGGTCGCTAGCAATCAGAAAAGTCCTGCTACAGTGCAGCTACACCAAAAGCTGTGAATGAGATATGGCCACAGATTTATTGGCAAGAGCATAACATCAACTTAAAACTAGCAGTGCTCAAGGACACTTGACATTAATTCTTTGAGGATTTGAACTTGCAACTTCTTGGTTGGGAGTGCATCAATATTTCTGCAATGCCACCAGGTTCATACTTATTCCAACTACTGTATATATAAAGTATATAACAAAAATGGTTAGGGAACAGTGTTGTTACCTATATAAGGTAAGGATCATCACTGCACTAGGTGGGGCCAATGTACTGGTGGGGCTCATTAGCATATTTGGGGTCTTGATCAAATACAAAAGCTGAGATTTACTTTGAAGTCCAAAGTGAAGGAATACAGGTAAAATCAGCTACTGACAGACATTGTGGTGTAGTAGGAAGATTGTATTGCCGTGAACCAAGCGGTTGTGAGTTCAAATCCCACTTAAGGACATTTTGAATTATTACTGTATAAATAAACATACATAATGTAGTCGTGTGTTAAATATGTAAATTGGAAACACTGGATGTTAATATCACTGTGTGTGTATCATGAAAACACATTTTGTTTGCAGGGCTTCACCTGTGAAATCTAATGTGACATTTTGTGAATGGTTATGCGATCACGTGAAACGTCCTGTGAAATATCATCACATGTGAAGTGTTCCAAAAACACATGGTTTCACAAGTGAAATATCATCACATGTGAAATGTTCCACAAACACATATTTCACATGACTTTACATGTGAAAATCTACATCATCACGTGAAGTTTTCCAAAATATGGTTTCACATGATTTCACATGTGCAAAACATATGGAAATATCACATGTGAAATCATGTGATTTTCCACATGTAAAATCATGTGGTTTTTCCATAAGGGGTGTAAGGACATTGTTTTGCGAACAGTAATAAACAGTTTCAAAATGTGTACATGCTGTGTTGCATTATTCAAGTGTGTTAACTTCGGTGCAACATGAGTTGAACCAGATTTTTGTATCGAAAAAGTACCAAAGTTTCAGTATACCGTGCAATATTAGTACTTACTAACTATAACCCCCCCCAAGGGTGACTTAACAAATCTACAGTACTCACTCATACACTGGTTGGCAGAGTCTCCGGTGGCCCTGGCCCATGGCCTGTCCTGATAGAACGGATGACACTTCTGGCAGTCCACCCCAGCTGTGTGATGCTGGCAGTCACACACCAGAGCCCCCTGCTCGTCCAACACACACTCACTGCCATGACCATTACACTTACACCTGCGGGATAAAGATGGAGAGGTGTGTGTGCACGCAGACACATTTACAAATATACACACACTTGTATGGACACACACTCATACGCATGCACACACATGCATGCAGAGGACACACGCACACATTTATGCACGCTCGCTCGCACGCCCACACATATACACTGAGGGAAATTAATAGAGAATAGGACAGAGTGGTGGAGAATAGGTTTAAAATGAGAAGGTTTTTTCACTGTGAGGACTTGTCACTTCCCATTACCCTCAGTTACAGATACATCGCCTGGGATAAGGTGGAGATTTTATCCCCTTCAGTGGCTACTGCTCTGCACTGCTCAACTCCCCTGTGTGTTCAACTCTCATCTGCACAAGCTGTCCCTAAGCATAAACAACTACACATCAAGTTATACCTCTCCTTTCCAACCAATCGAGAAAATACAATTTCCTGTGACTAGAAGACACAATTTATCCATGGTAATTTAATGATCGGGAATGTATTGCTAATAGCTGTTATCTCAGGCCATATCTTTATTGTGACACAGTGAGGATGATAGTGTCTGATTCTCCTTATTATGTACACTCTTTCATTGGTTCTGTTGAGTGCTTATCTGCGTCCTGAATGGCAACCCTATTCCCTATCATATAGTGCAATACTTTTGACTAGAGCGCTATGGGTCCTGGTAAAACGTAATGCATGAATTAGGGAGTAGGGTGCCATTTGGAACTCATTCTCTGTCATTGGTTCTGTAGAGGGACATTCTGTGAGGGGAGAGGGGAGCTCAACACTGTGCCTGTCCCTGTCAGATTTAGCCAGCTGTCCCAGATCCAGACTCGTTATGCTAACGGCTCCGAATCAGTTATTTCTGTTTCTGTTGTTGTTGTTGTTGTTGTGACAAGGAAGTTGTGAGCCAGGAAGTGAAAAGTGCCCCCAACCACCAAATCAGATGTCTCTATTAGCAGACTGAGGAAAACTTGACAACCACAATAATGAATATGGCACAGATATAGATCAAATAGCAGCTCAGTACTCCATCAGTTCTGGATCATTTCTTTTTACTATTTTGAGTTATTATATTCCACTAGCTGAACATTAAAGCCAACACATTGACGTACCCTGGCACTTATTGTGTCCATTCATTTAGTGTGAGAATTGGCCAAGTGCTAGCACTGCTATGGCCAATCCAATGAGCTAAGCTAAGTATACTACGCTAACCAAACAAGTGGTCAGATTGCCCCTCGCCGTTCCCTCAGGTGTCATGGTGACATTGTTGGGTCATTTGTCAGATTGTCACGCCTCGCTGTGATCATAACCATTTATGACAGGTGTCAGATCCTGTTGAAGCAGTGGGTGAAGGCTTCATCTCAATTACTTAATAACGTCCATGTTATCCTGCCGTGCCTATTGACATCCTGTCTGTTCTGCCCTCTTTTTGTTGTTCCTTCTCATTACTGTGAGTAATAAGCCCAGGGACCAGCAGACATGGGGCCGGGTTTTCAGTTTTGGAATTATTTCAAATAGTATTTGAACCCAGGTCTAGGGACCAGAGGAACAGAGACAGAAAAGAGACAGCGACAGAGGCTATGTTTCTATGTAACAATCTCCTGTCCTGGACCATGCAGGGCTTGCGCTGAGACTGTTCATCATGTAAACAGGATACAGAGAGGGAGGAAATGTTCGCCATGTGTGTTTTATTATCTATCAAATGGGCCACTATTCCAAGCTGGGTTGTTGTTTCATAGTTGAGTCTGTCTGAGAAAGGAGCAAACAAAACAAAGATAAATCAAAACTACACAGCAAACATCCTCTCTCTCTCTCTCCCTCCCTCCCTCCCTCCTAGGCTTTTTGGCTAATGTCGAGCTCCAGCAGTGACCACAATCCCCGGTGGATTGAGAAAGAGAAAGAAGTAGAGAAGAGTGAAGGAAAGGCGTGATAGTTTTGTCTCTCTTTGAAGTTTTTGGAGGGAGTATCCACGATTACAGACAAAGGCCTCTGAGGACCAATCAGATGTCAGGTGTGTGTTACCTGGCTCCCACAGAGAAATCAGAGATGGCGTAGAAGTAGGATCGCAGCACCTTGGCGTCCTTGAAGAACTCGTCTCCAAAAGTGTTGAGCCTATCCAGAGAGATCAGCAGGTCGGTGGCTGTCACCCACTCCTATATAAAGAGAGACAGAGAGAAGGAGACGGGGATGAGGAAGAGGCTTTGGAGGGATGTTGACTGTCACCTACTCCTACAGAGAGGGACAGAGAGGAAAGGAGGGTGAGGAGGAGGGGATAAAGGGGTTGGAGGAAGGTGATGGACTGAGATGGAGAAAATAGGAAAGGTAAAAGACAGATTCAGGTAAGGTCAGAAGGTGGAGGAAGAAGAGGACGGGAGAGAAAGGAGGGGGAGAAGGATAGAAAGTGCATGGGAGTGAAGAGAGACAAGCCATGGACATGTAAAGAGGGGTAGAGTGGGGTGTGAAAGAAAGAAAATGAGAAATATTGAGATATAAGAGAAAAAAAGAAAGAAGAAATCAAGGATAAATAGAGAGGAAATCAGCAGTGGAGATGGAGATCACATAAATTAGAGAGGAGACTTGGCACAGTAATCTCAGACAGTGTAACAGATCATGTTTGGCAGCACACACCAAAGCCATAGCATACCAGATACGATGAAAGCACCGTGGAGGAGATGAATTGGAACAGTTAAATAGAACAAAACGAGAGAGGGGGAAAGAAAAGCGAGAGGAGAGAGCAAAGAGAGAGGAGAAGACAAACAGCAGGACATATCCTTATGGGAGAAAAAACATGAAATTCACATTTGAACACGTGAACACGTGATCTTGTGTGATTTCATGTGAAGTTAATGTTAATAACAAGTGACAACATGTGAAGCAACATTTGACAACATGTGATAACATAAAACTACACATGATAACATTAGAGCACATGTGAGAGAGAACATGATCTCATGAAATTAATGTGAAATAAATATGACAACATCGGGATGCAAAATTTCAACATGTGATACCATGAAACTACACATGAAAACCCAGTTGTGAAATATATATATATATATTTTTTTTTGGGGTGGGGGGTAGATCAGCTTTAATATTGCAGATAGATTGTAACTTCCATCAATGTAATTGTCTGCATCACTTCCAATCCCCCATATGTTTATTTTTCTCCCAAATATATATATAAACACACATACATACATACATTTCTATATGTTTTTGTTAGAATGCATTTCTGCACTTTGCTAAAAGCTGCCCAGAATCAAGTAAATAATTGTCCAATTATCACCACCAACATAAAACTAGCAGTGCTCAAGTACTCCTGACTTAGAGTATACATTAATTATTTGAACTTGTAACCTCTTGGTTGTGAGTGCACCAATGTTTCTGCCGTGCCACCAGGTTCATACTTATTCATACTATATTCTGCAAAAATGAGAGTACAGTTAGGGTACAGTGTTGTTCAGTGTTGTAGTACTTGAGACCGGTCTTGGTCTCGAGACCACATATTGAGTGTATCGGTCTTGTCTCAGTGTCGGATAAATTTTTACTCGATCTCGACTCGGTCTCAGATAGCGAGGACCAGTCGAGACCAGCGGAGTAAAAAAGTATTATAATTATCAGCTTCCATTCACTTAACGCATAAAAACGCTTTGCCAGGCCAAATATATACACTCCTTTCCTGAAACAATATCTTATCGCCTATTGAAACCTGGTTTTCCTACTTTACTCATAACATTACTGTCCTTTACTTTCGTTGAAAAATATAATACAATAGAGAAATCATGCATAAAGTAGCCTACACAGTCGCAAAGCATGTGAAATATATTCACATGCTTGCTACACGGATACAGTCTTAGAAAAAAAGGTGCTAAGTAGAACCATACAGGGTTCTTCGGTTTTTCTCCATAGGGGAACCCTTTTTGGTGCTGGGTAGAACCCTTTGCATGGGGTTTTATCTAGAAGCCTCTATGTAGGGTTCTTCAAAGAACCCCCTGTATATGATTCTACCTAGAACCCTCTATGAAGGGTTCTACCAAGAACCATTTTATCATCTAAAGGTTCTTCCTAGAACTGCCTATGAAAGGTTCCACCAGCCTTCCCAAGTGGAAAAATAGTATATTTAAATATACTTAAATCATACTTCATTGACATATTTTAAGTGTATTTAAAATTATCTAAATTGGAACAATTTTACACTGCCTTTTTAAAGTATTCAGACCCCTTGACCTTTTCCAGATTTTGTTACGTTACAGCCTTATTCTAAAATGGATTAGATTTTTTAAAAATCCTCAGCAATCTACACACAATACCCCATAATGACAAACTCTTCGGCCTGAATGCCAAGCATTACGTCTGGAGGAAACCTGGCACTATCCCTACGGTGAAGCATGATGGTGACAGCATCATGCTGCAGGGATTTTTTTCAGCGGCAGGGACTGGAAGACTAGTCAGGATTGAGGCAAAGATGAACGGAGCAAAGTACAGAGCGATCCTTGATGAAAACCTGCTCCAGAGCGCTCAGGACCTCAGACTTGGGCGAAGGTTCACCTTCCAACAGGACCACAACCCTAAGCACACATCCAAGACAACGCAGAAGTGGCTTCGGGACAAGTCCCTGAATGTCCTTGAGTGGCCCAGCCAGAGCCCGGACTTGAATCCGATCGAACATCTCCGGAGAGACCTGAAAATAGCTGTGCAGCAACGCTCCCCATCCAACCTGACAGAGCTTGAGAGGATCTGCAGAGAAGAATGAGAGAAACTCCCCAAATACAGGTGTGCCAAGCTTGTAGCGTCATACCCAAGATGAATCGAGGCTGTAATCAATGCCAAAGGTGCTTCAACAAAGTACTGAGTAAAGGGTCTGAATTCTTATGTAAATGTGATATTTCCGTTTTTTATATTTAATACATTTGCAAAAATTTATAAAAACCAGTTTTTGCTTTGTCATTATGGGGTGTTGTGTGTAGATTGATAAGTGGACAAAAGAATTTAATCAATTTTAGAATAAGTCTGTAACCTAACAAAATGTGGAAAAGGTAACGGGGTCTGAAGGCACTTTTCTGTACTTTCTGAAAGCACTGTAAATACATTTAATGCATTTAATGTCCATTTTATTTGTATTATATTAGCATTTAGTTTTTTTTATACATTTAAAATTATCTAAATGTGGACACTTTTTAGTACTTAATGTATATTCGATAAAGAGAAAAACAAATATACTTTGAATACGCCTTAAGTACATTTTATGTGTATTTCTCATCAATAAGAAATATACTAATATGGTATTTGAATTTGAACTCCTGAATTTTCTTCTTTTTTTAAAAAGTATATTTACAGTTGATGTTGGAAGTTTACATACACCTTAGCCAAATACATTTCAACTCAGTTTTTCACAATTGCTGACATTTAATCCTAGTAAAAATTCCCTGTCTTAGGTCAGTTAGGATCACCACTTTATTTTAAGAATGTGAAATGTCAGAATAATAGTAGAGAGAATTATTTATTTCAGCTTTTATTTCTTTCATCACATTCCCAGTGGGTCAGAAGTTTACATACACTCAATTAGTATTTGGTAGCATTCCTTTAAATTGTTTAACTTGGGTCAAACGTTTTGGGTAGCCTTCCACAAGCTTCCAACAATAAGTTAGGTGAATTTTGGCCCATTCCTCCTGACAGAGCTGGTGTAACTGAGTCAGGTTTGTAGGCCTCCTTGCTCGCACACGCTTTTTCAGTTCTGTCCACAAAAGTTCTATAGGATTGAGGTCAGGGCTTTGTGATGGTCACTCTAATACCTTGTATTAAATACCTTAATTCATTTTGGCACAACTTTAGAAGTATGCTTGGGGTCATTGTCCATTTGGAAGACCCATTTGCTTTAATTTCTTGACTGATGTCTTGAGATTTTGCTTCAATATATCCACATAATTTCCCTTCCTCATGATGCCATCTATTTTGTGAAGTGCACCAGTCCCTCCTGCAGCAAAGCACCCCCACAGCATGATGCTGCCACCCCCGTGCTTCACGGTTGGGATGGTATTCATCGACTTGCAAGCCTTCCCCCTTTTTCCCCCAAACATAATGATGGTCATTATGGCCAAACAGTTATATTTTTGTTTCATCAGACCATAGGACATTTCTCCAAAAAGTAAAATCTTTGTTCCCATGTGCAGTTGCAAACCGTTGTCTAGCTTTTTTATTGCGGTTTTGGAGCAGTGGCTTCTTCCTTGCTGAGCGGCCTTTCAGGTTATGTCGATATAGGACTTGTTTTACTGTGGATATAGATACTTTTGTACCTGATTCCTCCAGCATCTTCACAAGGTCCTTTGCTGTTGTTCCGGGATGGATTTGCACTTTTCGCACCAAAGTACGTTCATCTCTAGGAGACAGAATGCGTCTCCTTCCTGAGCAATATGATGGCTGCGTGGTTGCATGGTGTTTATACTTGCATACTATTGTTTGTACAGATGAACGTGGTTCCTTCAGGCGTTTGGAAATTGCTCCCAAGGATGAAACAGACTTATGGTGGTCTACAGTTTTTTTCCTGAGGTCTTGGCTGATTTCTTTAGATTTTCCCATGATGTCAAGCAAAGAGGCACTGAGTTTGAAAGTAGGCCTTGAAATACATCACAGGTAAACCTACAATTGACTCAAATGATGTCAATTAGCCTACCAGAAGCTTCTAAAGCCATGACATAATTTTCTGGAATTTTCAAAGCTGTTTAAACTGTCAACCTAGTGTATGCAAACTTCTGACCCACTGGATTTGTCATAGAGTGAATTATAAGTGAAATAATCTGTCTGTAAACAATTGTTGGAAAAATGACTTGTGTCATGCACAAAGTAGATGTACTAACCGACTTGCCAAAACTATAGTTTGTTAACAAGAAATGTGTGGAGTGGTTGACAAACAAGTTTTAATGACTCCAACCTAAGTGTATGTAAACTTCCGACTTTAACTGTATATTGTTTCAAGTATACTTTCACAAATACACTTCTACTAATTAACCACATTAGCAATTGTGATTAACTGTGTTTAGGTTTACTTGCTTAACCAAAGCAGTTTCTCAGACAATGTTAACATGCTATTTGCAAAGCAGTTGTGGCTGGAACTGCAATTTACAAGTAACACATTTGAGAACAGTGCGCCATTGACATTTCTGACTTCAGTTGTTCACATTACAATTATAAATTAATATTTCAATAAAATGTGTAATCTCTAAAATGTTATGTGTAATTAAAAGAACAACATTAAATCAGTTTGAAAATGAAAATCAAAACATTTGAATAAG
This sequence comes from Coregonus clupeaformis, assembly GCF_020615455.1. NCBI lineage: Eukaryota > Metazoa > Chordata > Actinopteri > Salmoniformes > Salmonidae > Coregonus > Coregonus clupeaformis. The sequence goes on along the minus strand of NC_059218.1, from coordinate 9,278,760 downwards.
CTAAATATGAGGAACAATATCATATTATAAATCAAAACTTCAACTGCAGAAAAGGATGCTAGGGAAAATACAAATTTTTGTGCACATGCGTTTTTTAAAGTTCACTTCAAATATATTTTGTGGACATTTAAGTTCAAAATAATTTTTTGTAAGTATACTTAAATATATTTTCTTGAGATATGAAAACGTATACTCTCAGAAAGCATGTTCCTCAGCTGTGCAATAAACAATCGTTATCATTGTCAACTTTCTCTGCACTCTTCTGAACAGGAATTCAGAAAGTACTTCAAAACTCATTATTGTCACTGAAACTACAGTGCCTTGCAAAAGTATTCATATCCCTTGGATTTACTCACATTTTGTTGTCACAAAGTGGGATTAAAATTGATTTAATTGAAATGTTTTCTCAACAATCTACATTAAATACTCAAATGTCAAACATATATTAAACATTCTAATAATATACTTCAAATACGTGATGTATTTTTCTAGTATATCTTAAATATACATTAAATATGCAATCATAACACTTCAATACACTTATTAAAAGTGTACTTTACATTCATATTTTTTTCAGTCTTTTAGTATATTATAAATATTCTATCATCAACCTTCAATACACTTATTAAAAGTGTACTTTAAATTAATTGTTTTCAGTCTTTAAGTATACTATATGCTCACTATCATTACATTTAAACACACTCATTAAAACTGTACCTCAATTTCAAACGCTTTAATTATAATTTAGTATATTCATTCAAAATACACTTGGAGTTGTTTTTAATTTGAAGCGTTTAAAAAAAAAATGAAACTCTGCTTGTGAGTGATCAAGTACACTATACTTTTGCCTTGCAAAAGTATTCATACCCCTTGTATTTCTTCAAAATTTATTGTGTTAAAAAGTGGGATTAAAATGGATTTAATTGTCATTTGTTGTCAACAATGAACTCAAAATACTCTTTAATGTCAAAGTAAAAAATAAATAATACAAATTAGATAACTAAAATATAGTCATTTTATATGTTTTCAGCCCCTTTGATTAGGCAAGCCTAAATTAGTTCAGGAGTAAAATTTGACTTATTAACAAATCACATAATATATTACATGGACTGACTAACCCTTCCCCTGTCACCCATACAACATCTGTAAGGTCCTTCAGTCAAGTATTGAATTTCAAGCACAGATTCAACTACAAAGACCAGGGAGCCTTTTGAAAGCCTCATAAAAGGGCAGTGATTGAAAGATCCGTAACAATATCAAATCAGACATTGAATATCTCTTTAAGCATGGTCAAGTTAATAATTATGCTGTGGATTATGTATTAAACCACACAGACATAGAAAAGACACAGTTGTCCTTGAATGAAACTTCTCAGGGATGTTACCATGAGGCCATTGGTGATTGTAAAACAGTTACAGAGTTCAATGGTCGTGAAGGGAGAAAACTGAGGATGGATCAACAACATTGTAGTGACTCCACAATAATAATTTAAATGACAGACTGAAAAGAATAATACAAATATACAGAAAACAAATATTCCAAAACATACATGTTCTATGCAACAAGGAACTAAAGTAATACATCACAGCTGAGGAACATGGTTCCTGAGAGTATACTTTTTCATTTCTCAAGAAAATATATTTAACTTAAATATCCACCAAATATATTTAAAGTATACAGTGAGGGAAAAAAGTATTTGATCCCCTGCTGATTTTGTATGTTTGCCCACTGACAAAGAAATGATCAGTCTATAATTTTAATGGTAGGTTTATTTGAACAGTGAGAGACAGAATAACAACAAAGAAATCCAGAACAACGCATGTTATAAATTGATTTGCATTTTAATGAGGGAAATAAGTATTTGACCCCCTCTCAATCAGAAAGATTTCTGGATCCCAGGTGACTTTTATACAGGTAATGAGCTGCGATTAGGAGCACACTCTTAAAGGGAGTGCTCCTAATCTCAGCTTAATACCTGTATAAAAGACACCTGTCCACAGAAGCAATCAATCAATCAGATTCCAAACTCTCCACCATGGCCAAGACCAAAGAGCTCTCCAAGGATGTCAGGGACAAGATTGTAGACCTACACAAGGCTGGAATGGGCTACAAGACCATCGCCAAACAGCTTGGTGAGAAGGTGACAACAGTTGGTGCGATTATTCGCAAATGGAAGAAACACAAAATATCTGTCAATCTCCCTCGGCCTGGGGCTCCATGCAAGATCTGACCTCGTGGAGTTGCAATGATCATGAGAACGGTGAGGAATCAGTCCAGAACTACACGGTAGGATCTTGTCAATGATCTCAAGGCAGCTGGGACCATAGTCACCAAGAAAACAATTGGTAACACACTATGCAGTGAAGGACTGAAATCCTGCAGCGCCCGCAAGGTCCCCCTGCTCAAGAAAGCACATATACATGCCCATCTGAAGTTTGCCAATGAACATCTGAATGATTCAGAGGAGAACTGGGTGAAAGTGTTGTGGTCAGATGAGACCAAAATTGAGCTCTTTGGCATCAACTCAACTCGCCGTGTTTGGAGGAGGAGGAATGCTGCCTATGACCCCAAGAACACCATCCCCACCGTCAAACATGGAGGTGGAAACATTATGCTTTGGGGGTGTTTTTCTGCTAAGGGGACAGGACAAAAATCACTGCATTAAAGGGACGATGGACGGGGCCATGTACCGTCAAATCTTGGGTAAGAACCTCCTTCCCTCAGCCAGGGCATTGAAAATGGATGGGAATTCCAGCATGACAATGACCCAAAACACATGGCCAAGGAAACAAAGGAGTGGATCTAGAAGAGCACATTAAGGTCCTGGAGTGGCCTAGCCAGTCTCCAGACCTTAATCCCATAGAAAATCTGTGGAGGGAGCTGAAGGTTCGAGTTGCCAAACGTTAGCCTCGAAACCTTAATGACTTGGAGAAGATCTGCAAAGAGGAGTGAGACAAAATCCCTCTTGAGATATGTGCAAACCTGGTGGCCAACAACAAGAAACGTCTGACCTCTGTGATTGCCAACAAGGGTTTTGCCACCAAGTACTAAGTGATGTTTTGCAGAGGGGTCAAATACTTATTTCCCTCATTAAAATGCAAATCAATTTATAACATTTTTGACATGTGTTTTTCTGGATTTTGTTGTTGTTATTCTGTCTCTCACTGTTCAAATAAACCTACCATTAAAATTATAGACTGATCATTTCTTTGTCAGTGGGCAAACGTACAATATCAGCAGGGGATCAAATACTTTTTTCCCTCACTTTAAGTACAAATACTTTTTTCCCTCAGTGTAAGTACAAAAAAAGTGTCCCAATTTAGATAATTTAAAAATGTATTTAATATACTTAAATGCTAATAAAATACAAATAAAATTGACAATAAATGTACACTGCTCAAAAAAATAAAGGGAACACTTAAACAACACAATGTAACTCCGAGTCAATCACACTTCTGTGAAATCAAACTGTCCACTTAGGAAGCAACACTGATTGACAATAAATGTCACATGCTGTTGTGCAAATGGAATAGACAACAGGTGGAAATTATAGGCAATTAGCAAGACACCCCCAATAAAGAAGTGGTTCTGCAGGTGGTGACCACAGACCACTTCTCAGTTCCTATGCTTCCTGGCTGATGTTTAGGTCACTTTTGAATGCTGGCGGTGCTTTCACTCTAGTGGTAGCATGAGACGGAGTCTACAACCCACACAAGTGGCTCAGGTAGTGCAGCTCATCCAGAATGGCACATCAATGCGAGCTGTGGCAAGAAGGTTTCTGTGTCTGTCAGCGTAGTGTCCAGAGCATGGAGGCGCTACCAGGAGACAGGCCAGTACATCAGGAGACGTGGAGGAGGCCGTAGGAGGGCAACAACCCAGCAGCAGGACTGCTACCTCCGCCTTTGTGCAAGGAGGAGCAGGAGGAGCACTGCCAGAGCCTTGTAAAATGACCTCCAGCAGGCCACAAATATGCATGTGTCTGCTCAAACGGTCAGAAACAGACTCCATGAGGGTGGTATGAGGGCCCGACGTCCACAGGTGGGGGTTGTGCTTACAGCCCAACACCGTGCAGGACGTTTGGCATTTGCCAGAGAACACCAAGATTGGAAAATTCGCCACTGGCACCCTGTGCTCTTCACAGATGAAAGCAGGTTCACACTGAGCACATGTGACAGACGTGACAGAGTCTGGAGACGCCGTGGAGAACGTTCTGCTGCCTGCAACATCCTCCAGCATGACCAGTTTGGCGGTGGGCCAGTCATGGTGTGGGGTGGCATTTCTTTGGGGGGCCGCACAGCCCTCCATGTGCTCGCCAGAGGTAGCCTGACTCCCATTAGGTACCGAGATGAGATCCTCAGACCCCTTGTGAGACCATATGCTGGTGCGGTTGGCCCTCGGTTCCTCCTAATGCAAGACAATGCTAGACCTCATGTGGCTGGAGTGTGTCAGCAGTTCCTGCAAGAGGAAGGCATTGATGCTATGGACTGGCCCGCCCGTTCCCCAGACCTGAATCCAATTGAGCACATCTGGGACATCATGTCTCGCTCCATCCACCAACGCCACGTTGTACCACAGACTGTCCAGGAGTTGGCGGATGCTTTAGTTCAGGTCTGGGAGGAGATCCCTCAGGAGACCATCCGCCACCTCATCAGGAGCATGCCCAGGCGTTGTAGGGAGGTCATACAGGCACGTGGAGGACACACACACTACTGAGACTCATTTTGACTTGTTTTAAGGACATTACATCAAAGTTGGATCAGCCTGTAGTGTGGTTTTCCACTTTAATTTTGAGAGTGACTCCAAATCCAGACCTCCATGGGTTGATTTGATTTCCATTGATAATTTTTGTGTGATTTTGTTGTCAGCACATTCAACTATGTAAAGAAAAAAGTATTTAATAAGATGATTTCATTCATTCAGATCTAGGATGTGTTATTTTAGTGTTGCCTTTATTTTTTTGAGCAGTGTTTTTAATATTTTTTTCAATTTAGATCATTTTAAATATACTTAAAATGTATTAATGAAGTATTATTGAAGTATATTTCATTATTTTAGTTTTTCCGCTTGGGGCAGCATACTGTATTAGCGGCAGCCTATCAGAGCATTGCAGTTGTGGCTTTCAGCTAGCTCTTTTTGGTCTCCCAGAAGAGGGAGTCATCCCAGATCATCTACAGATCACTGATGGAGCTGGTGGAATGAACGCCAGTGATTGACTTGTCAATTTATAAATGTTTTGTGTGAAGGAAATGGCGTCCTTTGATAGGGCAAGATATATGTTAGAAGAAATACAATATTATCATAAGGCGAAACAAACTTGGAATATGTAGGAGGAATGGAGTGGAAAAGAGAGGCAGAGAGGAAGAGGGTGTGCTTGAGTCGGGTAGGCAGGTAGCCTAGCGGTTAAGAGCATTGTGCCAGTAACCGAAAGGTTGCTGGTTCGAATCCTGGAGCCGACTAGGTGACAAGTCTGCCGACGTGCCCTTGAGCAAGGCACTTAACCCTAATTGCTCCTGTAAGTCTCTCTGGATAAGAGTGTATGCTAAATGACTTAAATGTAAAAATGGAGGAAAATAGCGAGATGGTTTGTTGAAGACGAATGGTAGAAGGTCTAAGCAGAGTGAGTGGTACACCGGATCAAGGTCTGGAGGAGAAATGGAAGTGTGTGAGGTCAAATCCTGGTGTTTTGTATGACAGGGTGGCATGAGTGGTGAAACAGAAGAGTCATTGACTGTTCTTTTGCTTTTTGATGTTGAGTCTCTGCCCTACAAAGTGATGTTAGGATATTTCAGTTATCCCGTACGAGCTCATGTGCAGAATACATTACGTTGTTACAGGTGTCAAACTTATGGGCATGTGGCAGCTGTGTGTAGGAGGGAGGTTCCTATGTGTGAGAAGTGTGCAGAAGGGCATGAGACAAAGGAATGTGTAGCATTAGGGATAGAAGCGGTGTGTTAATTGTTGACCTGATGAAGGACTAAATAGGTTTAAATAGTGGAGTAGGGTGGTGAGTTTTGTAGGGTTAGATGGTAGGGTATTTGTTGTTTTATTTTCCTTTTTTCAAGCAAAGTATAAGGGAGTATTTAATATACTGGGTAGATGAATGTACCATTATACTACATTATCTGCACATGTACCCTAAAAGGTACCAACCAGTACCATGTGAGTTCCTATGTGTACCTCTGAAGGTACCTTTGAACTTTTTGTACACCAGGGAACAACAATGTACCTTAAATGTACTCTTATTTTTGAGAGTGTGTGGATGTACACTGAGTGTACAAAACATGTTCTTTCCCTGACATAGACTGAACAGGTGAATCCAGGTGAAAGCTATGATCCCTTATTGATGCTAGGGATGCTGGCCCATGTTGACTCCAATTCTTCCCACAGTTGTGTCAAGTTGGCTGAATGTCCTTTGGGTTGTAGACCATTGTTGATACACACGGGAAACTGTTGAGCGCAAAAAACCCAGCAGCATTGCAGTTCTTGACACACTCAAACCGATGCACCAGCTACCTACTACCATACCCCGTTCAAAGGCACTTCAATATTTTGTCTTACCCAACACCCTCTGAATGGCACACGTACACAATCCATGTCTCAATTGTCTCAAGGCTTAAAAATCTGTCTTTAACCTTTCTTCTCCCCTTCATCTACACTGATTGAAGTGGATTTAACAGGTGACATCAATAAGCGGTCATAGCTTTCACCTGGATTCACCTGGTCAGTCTATGTCATGGAAAGAGCAGGTGTTCCTAATGTTTTGTACACTCAGGGTACGCGATCGTATACGAATGTAAGCAAGGTTCTTTCGGTCAATTTGCAGTCTACAATTATCTGTATATTATTATGTTCCGGCCAACCTGAACATCCGCTCAAGAACAAATCAGCCCTCGGCTGAATCTAGTTGATTATCCCTGCTGTATGATTTTACTACTTTTTCACGTAGTCAGCCTAACACATAGTAAATACTTGAGTGTAACAGCTCTTGTTGGTTGTCGAAACCAAATAGAAATGTGGTAGATTTTTCTCTATTGCAAGATAGAAACATAGTAAAAAGACTACAATATTGTTAACAAATAATAGTACATTTAAATTAAATTAAAACACACACACACACACACACACATACATTCATGCTACAAACACATCACAACTGCTTCTACCCAGGGGTGTCATGCACCCCAAAGATCTGAGGGGCACAAAGTACGTGAGGATGGTTGGAGATGTTTGCATTTTTCAAACACCTGAAACAGCCTTACCCTGCATTCTAGAGCCATAATCATTTTCTGCATTTCTAAACATACCTCTTGAGGTGTCTGTATCCTCCTGACTGGTGGTTCTATTTTATATATATTTATATATATTTCTATTTTATATATAGGACACACCTACTCATTCAAGGGTTTTTCTTTATTTTTACTATTTTCTACATTGTAGAATAATAGTGAAGACATCAAAACCATGAAATAACACACATGGAATCATGTAGTAACCAAAAAGTGTTAAACAAAAAATATATTTTATATTTGAGATTCTTCAAAGTAGCCACCCTTTGCCTTGATGACAGCTTTGCACACTCTTGGCATTCTCTCAACCAGCTTCATGAGGTAGTCACCTGGAATGCATTTCAATTAACAGGTGTGCCTTGTTAAAAGTTAATTTGTGGAATTTCTTTCCAACCAGTTGTGTTGTGACAAGGTAGGGATGGTATACAGAAGATAGCCCTATTTGGTAAAAGACCAAGTCCATATAATGTCAAGAACAGCTCAACTAAGCAGAGAGAAACGACAGTCCGTCATTACTTTAAGACATGAAGGTCAGTCAACCCGGAAAATTTCAAGAACTTTGAAAGTTTCTTCAAGTGCAGTGTTCCATCAAGCGCTATGATGAAACTTGCTCTCATGAGGACCGCCACAGGAAAGGAAGACCCAGAGTTACCTCTGCTGCAGGGGATAAGTTCATTAGAGTTAACTGAACCTCAGATTGCAGCACAAATAAATGCCTCAAAGAGTTCAAGTAACAGACACATCTCAAAATCAACTGTGCAGAGGAGACTGCGTGAATCAGGCCTTCATGGTCGAATTTCTGCAAAGAAACAATTACTAAAGGACACCAATAAGTTGAAGAGACTTGCTTGGGCCAAGAAACACGAGCAATGGACATTAGACTGGTGGAAATCTGTCCTTTGGTCTGATGAGTCCACATTTGAGATTTTTGGTTCCAACCGCCGTGTCTTTGTGAGACGCAGAGTAGGTGAACGGATGATCTCCGCATGTGTGGTTCCCACCGTGAAGCATGGAGGACGAGGTGTGATGGTGTGGGGGTGCTTTGCTGGTGACACTGTCTGTGATTTATTTAGAATTCAAGGCACACTTAACCAGCATGGCCACCACAGCATTCTGCAGCGATACACCATCCCATCTGGTTTGGGCTTAGTAGGACTATCATTTGTTTTTCAAGAGGACAATGACCCAACACACCTCCAGGCTGTGTAAGGGCTATTTTATCAAGAAGGAGAGTGATGGAGTGCTGCATCAGATGACCTGGCCTCCGCAACCACCCGACCTCAACCCAATTGAGATGGTTTGGAATTGAGTTGGACCGCAGAGTGAAGGAAAAGCAGCCAACAAGTGCTCAGCATATGTGGGAACTCCTTCAAGACTGTTGGAAAAGCATTCCAGGTGAAGTTCGTTGAGAGAATGCCAAGATTCAAGGCAAAGGGTGGCTACTTTGAAGAATCTCAAATATAAAATATATTTTGATTTGTTTAACACTTTCTTGGTTACTACATGATTCCATAGGTGTTATTAAATAGTTTTGATGTCTTATAATATATAATAATATAATAATAATAATAATATAATATGCCATTTAGCAGACGCTTTAATCCAAAGCAACTTACAGTCATGTGTGCATACATTTTTACGTATGGGTGGTCCCGGGGATCGAACCCACTACCCTGGCGTTGCAAGTGCCATGCTCTACCAATTGAGCTACAGAGGACCACCCGTCTTCATTTTTATTCTACGATGTACAGTGAGGGAAAAAAGGATTTGATCCCCTGCTGATTTTGTACGTTTGCCCACTGACAAAGAAATGATCAGTCTATAATTTTAATGGTAGGTTTATTTGAACAGTGAGAGACAGAATAACAACAACAAAATCCAGAAAAACGCATGTCAAAAATGTTTTAAATTGATGTGCATTTTAATGAGGGAAATAAGTATTTGACCCCTCTTCAAAACATGACTTAGTACTTGGTGGCAAAACCCTTGTTGGCAATCACAGAGGTCAGACGTTTCTTGTAGTTAGCCACCAGGTTTGCACACATCTCAGGAGGGATTTTGTCAACTCCTCTTTGCAGATCTTCTCCAAGTCATTAAGGTTTTGAGGCTGACGTTTGGCTACTCAAACCTTCAGCTCCCTCCACAGATTTTCTATGGGATTAAGGTCTGGAGACTGTCTAGGCCACTCCAGGACCTTAATGTGCTCTTCTTGAGCCACTCCTTTGTTGCCTTGGCCATGTGTTTTGGGTCATTGTCATGCTGGAATACCCAACCACGACCCATTTTCAATGCCCTGGCTGAGGGAAGGAGGTTCTCACCCAAGATTTGACGGTACATGGCCCCGTCCATCGTCCCTGTGATGCAGTGAAGTTGTCCTGTCCCCTTAGCAGAAAAACACCCCCAAAGCATAATGTTTCCACCTCCATGTTTGATGGTGGGGATGGTGTTCTTGGGGTCATAGACAGAATTCCTCCTCCTCCAAACACAGCGAGATGAGTTGATGCCAAAGAGCTAAATTTTGGTCTTATCTGACCACAACACTTTCACCCAGTTCTCCTCTGAATCATTCAGATGTTCATTGGCAAACATCAGATGGGCATGTATTTGTGCTCCCTTGCGGGCGCTGCAGGATTTCAGTCCTTCACAGCGTAGTGTGTTACCAATTGTTTTCTTTGTGACTATGGTCCCAGCTGCCTTGAGATCAATGACAAGATCCTCCTGTGTAGTTCTGGGCTGATTCCTCACCGTTCTCATGATCATTGCAACTCCACAAGGTGAGATATTGCATGGAGCCCAAGGCTGAGGGAGATTGACAGTTATTTTGTGTTTCTTCCATTTGCGAATAATCGCACCAACTGTTGTCACCTTCTCACCAAGCTCCTTGGCGATGGTCTTGTAGCCCATTCCAGCCTTGTGTAGGTCTACATTCTTGTCCCTGACATCCTTGGAGAGCTCTTTGGTCTTGGCCATGGTGGAGAGTTTGGAATCTGATTGATTGATTGCTTCTATGGACAGGTGTCTTTTATACAGGTATCAAGCTGAGATTAGGAGCACTCCCTTTAAGAGTGTGCTCCTAATCTCAGCTCGTTACCTGTATAAAAGACACCTTGGAGCCAGAAATCTTTCTGATTGAGAGGGTCAAATACTTATTTCCCTCATTAAAATGCAAATCAATGTAGAAAATTTTTGACATGCGTCTTTCTGGATTTTTTTGTTGTTATTCTGTCTCTCACTGTTCAAATAAACCTACCATTAAAAATATAGACTATATCATATATTTGTCAGTGGGCAAACGTACAAAATCAGCAGGGGATCAAATACTTTTTTCCCTCACTGTATATATGTGCAGTATGTACATGCTTTTTCTTTTTTAACAGGACAAATCTAAGGGGGCAGGTGCCCCTGTACCCCTATGGGCTTGACACCTCTGCTGCTACCAGACTTTGACTTACTATTGCTAATACTGCACAATGTAAACACTAGACCCCAATCCTCCCTTCCCTGATACATGTGTATGTATTGTACTAAATTGTGCCTTCCTGTATTATAATTATGCTATAATATTCATTCTATTCTACTGAGCCATTTACTTTATGTTAGTATTCTTGTCTCTTATTAATTATTATTGTTGTTGCATTGTCGAGAAGGAACCTGCAAGTAAGCATTATGTTGGACAGTGTATACCATGTGTATCCTGTAAATATGACTAATACAACTTTAAACTAAACTTCTGTACATTATTTGGAGTACGTAATATAAAATGCATCCTTAACTTAACGTCCTCTCGAGTTAGTCATTCTACCCCCAAAAAGCTTCACAACTACTATAGTTTTGTGTAATCTATCACTTTTTTATAAAGTACTACTGCAGTAAAAATGTATACCCTATACATCTTTAAAAGGACTGCCTCAGAGAAGAGGACTATTATTCTATCAGGCTGTCTATGAGCCATTGTGTATAGTTAGGAGAAGATTATGGCCGGCCACCTGTGAGTTAGCGAGCAGTCAGCCACTTGAAGTTGGAGAGTCAAAGGGTCAAGGAGCTTGTTTGGAACATGTGGTGGGAATCTAGAACACATGTGTTCCAGGACCCCTTTAATCCTTAAAGGGGCAGAAACAGTAGGACTCCTGGACCTTGGTGACTTCTGTGGGTCAGTAGGATCAGACCTTGGTCAGACATGGGTCAAATGTATGGTAGCACTATGGATGGGTACTACTGCCTGGAGCTGGATCAGATGTTCAGGACCAGGTCAACATAACAGGGAAAGGCGCTGAGAATTAGACCAAAACAATAATGGAAAGCGGTCATTTGTAATACACTAGATGACCAAAAGTATAAGGACACCTGCTCGTCGAACATCTCATTCCAAAATCATGGGCATTAATATGGAGTTGGTCCCCCCTTTTCTGCTAAAACAGCCTCCACTCTTCTGGGAAGGCTTTCCACTAGATGTTGGAACATTGCTGCGAGGACTAGCTTCCATTCAGCCACAAGAACATTAGTCAGGTCGGGCACTGATGTTGGGCGATTAGGCCTGGCTTGCAGTCGGTGTTCCAATTCATCCCAAAGGCGTTCGATTGGGTTGAGGTTAGGGCTCTGTGCAGGCCAGTCATGTTCTTCCACACTGATCGACAAACCATTTCTCTATGGACCTCACTTTATGCACGGGGCATTGTCATGCTGAAACAGGAAAGGGCCTTCCCCAAACTGTTGCCACAAAGTTGGAAGCACAGAATTGTCTAGAATGTCATTGTATGCTGTAGCATTAAGATTTCCCTTCACTGGAACTTAGGGGCCTAGCCCGAACCATGAAAAATAGCACCAGACCATTATTCCTCCTCAACCGAATTTTACAGTTGGCAGTATGCGTTCTCCTGGCATCCGCCAAACCCAGATTTGTCCGTTGGAATGACAGATGGTGAAGCGTGATTTATCACTCCAGAGAACGCATTTCCACTGCTCCAGAGTCCAATGGTGGCGAGTTTTACACCACTCCAGCCGATGCTTGGCATTGCGCTTAGTTATCTTAGTCTTGTGTGCGGCTGCTCGGCTATGGAAACCCATTTCATGAAGCTCCCGAGGAACAGTTCTTGTGCTGACATTTCTTCCAGAGGCAGTTTGGAATTCGGTAGTGAGTGTTGCAACCGAGGACAGACGATTTGTATGCGCTACTCACTTCAGCGCTCGGCGGTCCCATTCTGTGAACTTGTGTGGCCTACCACTTTGCAGCTGAGCCGTTGTTGCTCCTAGACGTTTACACTTCACAATAACAGCACTTACAGTTGACCGGGCAGCTCTAGCAGGGCAGAAATGGACTGACTTGTTGGAAAGGTGGGATCCTATGACGGTGCCATGTTGAACGTCACTGAGCTCTTCGTTAAGGCCATTCTACTGCCAATGTTTGTCTATGGAGATTGCATGGCTGCGTGCTCGATTGTATACACCTGTCAGCAACGGGTGTGGCTGAAATAGCCGAATCCACTGATTTGAATGGGTGTCCACATACTTTTGTATATATGTATGTGAACAACATCCTTTGTAAAGATAATGTGGTTAATCAGTAGCAGTCTCCTTTATTCTCTCTCTCTCTCTCTCTCTCTCTCTCTCTCTCTCTCTCTCTCTCTCTCTCTCTCTCTCTCTCTCTCTCTCTCTCTCTCTCTCTCTCTCTCTCTCTCTCTCTCTCTCTCTCTCTCTCTCTCTCTCTCTCTCTCTCTCTCCCCCTTCACACCTTGCATTTCCTTTTCTCCACCATTCATTCTGCTACCTCTCTCTCCATCCTCCCCCTCTCTCTCGCTCTCTCCTTCCTCAGTTTCCTCAGGGAGCCCTTGAGGAGGATGTGTGTTTGGGTGCCGTCTGTTTCACAGCAGCACGTTGCAAAGCAGAGTGGAGCTGGCAGGCTATTGTTTTGGGGTCTGCTTATCGACTTCGGCCCTGCTTGACATAGCTCCGCTCTTGCTAATGGGGTTTGGACGCTGCCGAACGACCCAGTGCCCAGGGGCTGTCGGTGGAAGCATACGCTCATTCTTCACGTGCTCACGCCTGCCCACCGCTCCCGGTACCATTGTGAATGGGAGGGTGGGGGGAAGCAGGAAAGGAGAGGTGGGAAGGAGAAAACAATATGCCAGTGGAGCAAGCGTCTTCAACCAAGGCTTGAGGAGGAATTTGAACAGAGCAGTGAACGAATACAGGAGACAGTTTATTCTCATTCAGGTTAGGAAGGGAATGATGGGAAACAAAACAGAAAACGTATCGCTATACGCTCCCTCGCTCTTGTTTTGCTCCGCACCTCTACAGCAGGGTTAGAGGAGAGCAAAGCATTTGGGAGACACAGTTAGTCTCAGAACTTTTTTCCCTCTCTTTGTCAGAAGTTTGAGAACAGCTTGGTGCTGGATCACAGAGACAAATCAATGCAGTGCTGCCAAACCGAGTAATCTGATTGGTCGATGATAAGCATCCAGCTTCGGCACCAAATCTATAATGATATCTCACTGCAGTCACTTCCTGACATGTGATCCATTCTGACCAATGATCAACAGCCAAAAACAGGTGATCAGTGATCCATCCACCTTTATTGCTGTTAAATATAGCCCCACATCTCCAGAGGCGAAAGATAAGGAACAGAAGTAAGGGAGAGGAGACACTTTTGTCTTAGATCAAGGATGATTCTTATTTATGCTTGTTTCTCTCTCTTTCTCTCTCAATCCCGCTCTCTCTCTCTGTGGTGTCAGACAATGTAATCGTCCAAAAATAGAGTGGTATCATAAATGACACTCTACCATATAAATTACTCAACCTTAAGTATGGGTGGCCTTGACTATAAAGGTGGGAATGTTGTAGGGACATTTCCCAAAACAGACTTGATCTCAGGGTTTTTCTCTCTGCTCAATAGGAGTTAACAGGAAATGAAGGAGGATATATTATAGTTAGACCAGAACAGCAGACAGACAGACAGCTAAGCCTGGTCCATCGTCACTCAGCCCCATTTAATCCTACAGAAGTAACCCAATATGATGAACCATAGTAGGCCCGAGGCCTGGGCAGTGGGTGACTCTGCACTCAAAAAAATGCTGGGTTAAAAACAACCCAATTTGGATAAATATTAGACAGAACACATGTTGGGTTGTTAGGTTATTGATGATGGGTTATTGAGCTATGACCCACCGGGTCAGATCATAGTACTGGAGGCGTGGCTTAGTTGGCCACCTGTGAGAGTAAGTTTGTACACTAAAAGTACAAATTTGTATTCAATATTTTTGCACATTACATATTTTTTGCAGTTCTTTATATGATAACTGATGATCAATGGACCCCACCTCGGTCGGTAATTCGACCATACTTAATAGAAGTTTAGATAGCTGGCCTGTAGACTAATTTACCAATCAAAAAAAAAATAGTAATTGAGTGACTCAATTTCTAAATTGCACCTTGTTGATTGTATTCTTCTAACGCTAAAGAGTAAGTTGAGAGCCCGACTGAGTTCCAAAGAAATATACTGAACTCAAATATAAAGGCAACATGCAACAATTTCAACGATTCATTAGGCCCTAATCTATGGATTTCACAGCCATGGATGGGTCTGGGGTGCCAGATCCAGCCAATTAGAATGCGTTTTCCCCCACAAAAGGGCTTTATTACAGACAGAGTACCACAGTGTGAGTCATAATGAAAATAAAATCTAGCGGTCAAACAGGGAAATGATTCCATTCATTTTTTCAACATAAATTTTTTCCATAGGGGATTTTAGAAACACTTCAAATAAGGGCTGTGTTTCACATAGGCCTACCCTGGCGTGACGGTTTGATAACCATGTAAATCTCTATAGGACAAGGTGACTTTTGTCAATATATTCGCCTGTATTCACCCCTCAAAAATGAAAGAACTATAAATGCCATGATGATCTGGATGAGACAGATAAGAATCTCTGGATTAACTATCTAATGTTAGTTAAATGAAATAATTAATACATTGGCTACCTTTCTTTCAATGGACAATTCTGTGAACTGTCTTGTGCAAGTTTTAAATTGACACATTTACATTTACGTCATTTAGCAGACACTCTTATCCAGAGCGACTTACAAATAGGTGCATTCACCTTATAGCCAGTGGGATAACCACTTAACAATGTTTTTTATTATAAAAAAAAAAAATTGGGGGGGATTGTAAGCCTACACAAAACACAGCCCTTGTTTTAACCTTTTCATGCATGAGTTTCAAATATATCTAACGGTCGCCCCAGTGTGAGTTTTTTTATGCACTCACTTGGACATAATGTTGTAAGGACTGTGTTTGTGCAAAATGTTTCTGTGAAAAAACAGTGTTGCCAGCTCAAAAGCTGACTGTTGCGTCAATCAAAACTGGACGTTCAAAATAAGCGTTCTAATCACACTGGTTTGAGTGTATGCTGCAGGGACCACTGTAGAATGATCACACCCGTGTATTGGTATGCGTCAAAGGGTTAAGTGTTTCTAAAATCCTCTATGGGAAAAATTAATGGTGGAAAAATTATTGGAACCATTTCCCTGTTTGACCGCTAGGTTTTCTGGGTATTATGACACCTCCACTGTGGGTCTCTATACTCCTCAGTTTCATCAGCTGTCCAGGAGGCTGGTCTCAGACGATCCCGCAGGTGAAGAAGCCGGAAGTGGAGGTATATATATTTTTGTTCAGTATATATATATGTTATTATTATTATTTTTATTTATTTTTGGTCCCGGCATGCCAGTTGCCCATCACTGCCCTAAACCCACTCCAATTTGCATACTGCCCCAACAAAACCATAGACGAAGCAATCTCAAAGCACTCTACACAGCCCTCACCCACCTAGATAAGAGGAATATCTATGTGAGAATGCTGTTCATTGACTACAGCTCAGCGGTCAACACCATTGTCCCCTCCAAGCTTGTCAACTAGCTTAGGACCCTGGGACTGAACACCTCCCTCTGCAATTGGATCCTGGACTTCCTGATTGGCCACCTCCAGGTGAAGACGGTAGGGAAAATCACCTCTGCCACGTTGACTCTCAACATGGGGAACCCACAGGGGTGTATGCTTAGTCCCCTCCTGTACTCCCTGTTCACCCACGACTGCGTGGCCACGCACGACTCCAACACCATCATCAAATTTGGTGACGACACAACGGCGGTAGGCCTGATTACCGGCGACGATGAGACAGCCTACAGGAAGGAGGTCAGTGACCTGGCAGTGTGGGGCCGGAACAACAAGGAGCTGATCGAGAACTACAGTAAACGGGGAGGCGAGCACGCCCCCATCCAGATCGATGGGGCTGGAGTGGAGCGGGTCGAGAGCTTGAAGTTCCTCAGTGTCCAAATCATTAAGATCTTAAAATGGTCCACACACACGTGCACAGTCGTGAAGAAGGCGCAACAGTGCTTCTTCCCCCTCAGGAGGTTGAAAAGGTTTGGCATGGGGCCCTCAAATCCTCAAAAAGTTATACAGCAGTACCATTAAGAGCATCTTGATTGGCAGCATCATTGCTTGGTATGGCAATAGCACCGCCCTCGATCACATGGCGCTACAGAGGGTGTTGTGCGTACAAAAATACTAATTCTTAAAATATAACCTTTCGTGACAATATCATGAGGCTGTATACCTCAACAGCTAAGTTTTCAGTAAATACCTGGTTTGCAGGCCATATCAGGTAAGTCAATTATGGAAGTCACATTATGCTGGCTTGTGTAATGATATATAATCAGTATTGGAATCCATCCAGAGTCAGGATTGCCAGCAATTGGAAGGTTAAATTGCCCACAATCTGCATTTAGAGTCACTGCCAAGTGACAAAGGAGACTATCTTAACCATTTAAACTGGAGCAACCATCTCAGTAATGGGTGCTGTAAATCCAACTACTTGGATTGGATAAATTTAGAAAAATGTATGTTATTTATCTTTGTACCACACAAGATCAATTTCAATGTAAAAGCACATCTATTGATACAAACAATTCTAAACATGACCCTGCAATAAAGGTCAATTTATTTGTTTTTTCCAAAATGGAACAAAAATATAAGTCAAATTTAGTTACAATTTTATATTATAACAAATTAAAACAATAAGTAATATATCCAACTTAAGTTAATCCAAAAAATAAAATAACAATAAATAAATAAAACTCTGCATTCAATAAAAAAAACAAGTAACAATCATCTGTCCATCAATTAGTTAGTCAGTCAGTCAGTCGTGGTTGGTCTGGTGGCGTGGTTGATGGTGTGTATGTGTCTTTGTGTTGAGGGATGTGAAGGGGTGGGGTCTGGGCTACAACCTGCAACCTGCAATAAATATGATAATGATGGGCATGGTTTTGAGTGTCTGAGTGTTTTACTTTACACAGAGTAAAAATGACAATCAAACTCAAGTTATTTTACAAGACTGAGTTTTCATTTAACTCCTGAATTAATAAACCTCATTAACTTGATGGAATTCCACTCTATCTTTAGTATTTAGACAGACATATGGAGTCAGGAATTGAAACCCGGTCTCAGGTTGGGAAAGCACATAGTATGGGTTCAATTCCCATCTCCACCTATTTGTTTGTTGCTGGGAGTGTTGCCCACAAGACCACGGCTCTGGATGATCCGCTCATTTCTATCATGAATCTTGTTTCGAACTATGCATTTAAGCAATTTACAACATGTGTAAATGTACATAAAGAGTTTTGTCTGAGTATTAAAAATGTGTAGCAAATGTGTTTTAAGTGTTTCCCAATCTCATAAAAAAGGCTTGGTGATTATTGTAATTGTTTTTAGAGCATGGAGCTTTGTTCCCCACAATGTGCCAAACCAATGGTGAACGTGCATAAAGATAGTAGAATTCAGATATGACGTCAATGTTTTAGTACTGTCCACTGACTGTTTAAACTACAGTGTGCGACATGGTTCAATGTGCCAATAAATCAGCACAATCTACTTTTTCGTTTTTTTTAATTGTTGGCGTCTTGAAGCTAAAATTGGGACCATGTATACTCTGCTAATGACCATAAAAAAATAATAACGGAGAGCAATTAACATGCACCTCTATGCACAACATGCACCTCCGCTATTGGGGAACAAACTGTACAGATCAATAATAAATAATACAGCATTATTTCATGCTGTTCATATTAAACAGCTTCAACTTATTTATGATATTCACTAATTAAATGGGTTATATTTAGGATAATGTTTTACATCTTTATGATTGTATGTTTTAATATGTTATGCATCTGATTGGAATCTGAGATGAGTTTAATTGACTCTGAATTGAAGAACTGCTTTTTATATAGGGAGAGGGGAATTGCATTGGAATTGAGTTTGTGGACTTGACCCAACCCTGCTGGAATATTTAATTGAATTGATGGAATTTATAGTGAGAGGGAATTTAATTGGAATTGAATTTGTGGAATTGACCCCAAACCTGGTGCCTTTCATAGCACACAGCAAATTGGCCAGTGTTAACTAGTGTTGATTTTTCAGTGTAACATGTCTAGTGTTGATTCAGGGATACTTTCAGATTTTGGCAATAATCTACATACCCTTTTTATGTCTCTGCGTGCAGTTTGAAGGAAGTTGCTAACTAGCACTAGTGCAATTGCTAACTAGCATTAGCACAATGACAGGAAGTCTATGGGTATCTGCTAGCATGCTACTAGTTAACACTGGCCATCCTCTAAAATATATGTAAACAGACCATAAATGACAACAATAACTAAAATACTCTAAAACTGAGAGTGCTATATGATACAATATCAGTACTTGCTGCATTTACAACTTGTCTAAGTCCTGATTTGATCTCGTATTTTTCCTGAGTTCCCAGTAATTTTCAACGCGGCATGCATCACCATAAAGCGTTGGTGGGTAGCGGGTTGTGCTTGCGTGTGTGCTTTTGCGTGTGTGTGTGTTAGTGCTGAGCCTTTAACCGATTCTTGAATTTGTTTGTTTGTTATTAAACAACTAATTGACCGACGTCTGTTCAATTACATTAATTCAATTTAGTTGTTTTTTTGTGACCTCTAGAGAGAAATCAAATAATTCATGAGAGAAATTAAGTCAAGAGCTATGTGGGACGCTGGGCTGAAGGGAGATGTAGTTTTCACTAGGAAAATATTCAACCTAGTTCAGCGAAGAAACATGGTAATTAACTACAATGACCATAATCCATTGCGCCTGTTCTTCCCAGCTCGGACAGAGACGGATAGCCTATGCGCTAAACAATTAGGGCCCCTCAATGGTTCTTTAGGAAGGGTGATGGATCTATGTGGAACCATAATGACTCAAAGAAAGACTTGTAAATGCTATTGTAATGTTCTTAATGCAACTTGAGGAACCTTGTCAAGAGATGCAGACTTCTTTGTGTAATGGTTAAAAATACTATATGAGGTGTTAATGAGTAACACCAATGGTGCAAACTATATACACTTCCTAGTGTTAAAAATACTATACTGAACAAAAATGTAAACGCAACATGCAACAATTTCAAAGATTTTACTGAGTTACAGTTCATATAAGGAAATCAGGCCCTAATCTATGGATTTCACATGACTGGGAATAGAGATATGCATCTGTTTGTCACAGATACCTTAAAGGTCATGAGCAGTCAAAATCATGTTTTTCATGAAATGTGATGATATTTGAAGAAAACCAGATCAAAGTATGAAAAAGGACTGTTGCTTCTACATAACATTTGATCATAAAGTTACTGGTCCCCTCCCCCATGTCAAACACTTATTAACTGGACAAGTTGACGTCACCTTAACTCTCATTTTAATACACCAATGGTAACATGATATTCTCTTACCTAATTTAAATAAGTACCACCTTGTAACCAACATCGGAGAAGGCATATTTGCAGAGGGGAGTGGTTTATCTAGCTAGATGGCTGCTCTACTGGTGCCAACATTTGACTGTAGGGTGTCAACAAATATAATTAAAGTTTACCCTAAGATACTGATATGGTTCCCCTTTCATCTGTGGCTGGTGTTACCTAGATACTGGCTAGCTAGGTCTTCAGCCAGCATGGAAAAAAAGGGGGGGGGGGGTCGTTCAAAACTCTGATGCAGTTGCTAAGTCAACACATCCGTCAGTGTTGCTGTGAAATACATCACAAAAGACATGCCAAACGGGAGGTGTATCAAAAAAATGTATGTCATTGATGCAATTTCAATGTTGTTTGAGTTGCTTTGAGTATCACAAAATGTGCTTGGAATTGTTGTACTGCAACACTGCTCATTGCATCCAAGTGTCTTGACATAGGCGTTTCAAAGAGCTTTCAGTCAAAGTGAGCTCATGAATATATGCTCCCAGCCCATTCAGCCTGTCTTTTCAAACTTCTTTGTAGTTAGCCATGAGAAAAAAATTACTTTTCAGAATAACTGTTCAGGACCTTCAAGATTTTTTCTCTCCATTTTGTCATCCCTAGTTTACAAGCCAAATAACTCCTATCTGGTACTATTTACAACCATTGTTTTTTAATGTGTACGCACAGACCGCATGAGAGAGGAATGTACAAAACACAATGACAAGAGGAGACAGTTCGTGAGGTAGCTCTACCCGATTGATAGTTGTAGTAGTTGGTAATAAGCAGTCTTGAAAGTATGCCTTATGTACTTATAAGAACTAGTAAAATGATTTCGTCAGACAGCTCTGCAGCAAACCTCAGGCAACTACTAGCTAGCCAGCTATCTACTAGCCTAGCTAAATAGGATGACTCAAAGACAGTAAAGTATGAGGAGCACAGAGATAGTGTTAGATAGTTGTCTAGATGTCTGGCTGCTACTGCCTGAGAAGAGATGAGATGATGGCGGCAGGTAGCTTAGTGGTTAAGAGCGTTGTGCCAGTAACCGAAAGGTCGCTGGTTCTAATCCCCGAGCCGACTACATTCTGCTGATGTGCCCTTGAGCAAGGCACTTAACCCTAATTGCTCCTGTAAGTCGCTCTGGATAAGAGGGTCTGCTAAATGACTAAAATGTAAATGTAATGATTACTTTAAGGAATGAAAAGAGGATAGAGAAGATCTGGACAAGAAATTCTTCACAAAATAATCTCTAAAACCTGAACAGTGTGAGCTACAAACTAGTATGTCACCAATATTGAAATAAATTGTTAAGCTCTACGACATCCACAAGCTTTATGGCAGTCATCTGATCACTCTGTCAAGGATGTCCTCATCTCAAATAATGATTCTCAAAAAAACAACTGTCCAGACCGAACCGTTGGAGCTACAAACCAATATGTCACCAATATCAAAAAGGGAGACTATCACGAACACGAAGGTTCAGGGGAGTCATCTGAAGGTGAACCAGAACCAGGCTATAAAAATAACAAAAAGTGCATAGGGGGTAAAATGTGCCAAGATAACGTGACCAAACGTGATTTGTCATCGTCACTAGTTAACACACAAAAAAGTCATAATTATGGCTAAACCCTGCCCATTTCCACAATGTATCTTCTTAAAATATGAATTCAAAACTAACCCTAACTAATGAAGGTCAAGATTGATACGTTGATCCACCAGACATTCCACACATTTGGGTGGTAGTGTCTGGAAATAATATTAGGTGTAATGTGACTAATATCACTTCACTTTAGAGCGTATTCCAATCCTTCGACCCAACATGTCATCCTTTATAAAGCACATGTTTAAAGCGGGACCGAAATGCATTGTGTAGATCAAATATGATCTACTGTCAGACAGATTTAAATATTATAGGACATTATTTAATATATTCATATCTGCAACATGCAGTTCCACTTGCAGCCCTGCCATTAGTTGAAGGCAGCAAATCAAATAGTTAAAAAAATTAGTCATTTTACTGATCTGTATTCTGAGTGGCGCAGTGGTCTAACTGTGCCACAAGAGATCCTGGTTCGAATCCAGGCTCTGTCGCAGCCGGCCGCGACCGGGAGACTCATGGGCGGCGCACAATTGGCCCAGCGTTGTCCAGGGTAGGGGAGGGAATGGCCGGCAGGGATGTAGCTCAGTTGATAGAGCATGGCGTTTGCAACGCCAGGGTTGTGGGTTCGATTCCCACGGGGGGCCAGTATAAAAAAAAATATGTATTCACTAACTGTAAGTCGCTCTGGATAAGAGCGTCTGCTAAATGACTAAAATGTAATGTAAATAGTTGTAGTCACTTCCAACGTACGTATTTTACCCGCAACAAATAAAGTTACTTTCCACAAAACTATAGTTAACCCAGGTCTGCTGCACACACTCATATACAGTGCCTTCGGAAAGTATTCAGACCCCTTGACTTTTTCCACATTTTGTTACGTTACAGCCTTCTTCTAAAATTGATTAAATAAATAAAAATCCTCAGCAATCTACACACAATACCCCATAATGACAAAGCAAAAACAGGTTTTTATAAATGTTTGCAAATTCATTAATAATAAAAATCAGAAGTACATTGTTTATGTGAGTATTCAGACTCTTTGCTATGAGACTCGAAATTGAGCTCAGGTGCATCCTGTTTCCATTCATCATCCTTGAGATGTTTCTACAACTTGATTGGAGTCCACCTGTGGCAAATTCAATTGATTGGACAAAGGGCTGTGGCGGTCACAAAATTTTGTCAGCCAGTGATTGTCAAGCAAATAACTGTCGGTCTCACGGTAATTGACCGTTAACTAACATAGACACATTTAGCATCTCCTGGCTTCCACACATAGCCTACAAGCCAGTGATGCTGACCTATGGAACATCCGCATTTCAAAAAGTCTAATAAATCCATGTAATATAGCCTACACCTTCACAATAAATCCATTATTTATTTTAGACAGGTCTAAAAAAGCATGATAGGAAGAAACATTTGCATTGATGTCAGAGTGATTAGAGGGACAATAGAGTGCAGAGTACCAGGCAGTTATCAAGTCTGGTAGGCTAATGATGACCATCAGCAGCATCAGAGCTTGGAGAAGCCTAATTCCTGTGACTAAACGGTCACGTGGAATTTGACTGCCTTCATGACTCGTGACCACCGGTGTGGCGGTAATACGGTCACCACAACAGAACTAATTGGATATGATTTGGAAAGGCACACACTTGTCTATATAAGGTCCCACAGTTGACAGTGCATGTCAGAGCAAAAACCAAGCCATGATGTCGAAGGAATTGTCGGTAGAGCTCTGAGACAGGATTGTGTTGAGGCACAGATCTGGGGAAGGGTACCAAAAAATGTCTGCAGCATAGAAGGTCCCCAAGAACACAGTGGCCTCCATCATTCTTTAAATGGAAGAAGTTTGGAACCACCAAGACTCTTCCTAGAGCTGGCCGCCCCGGCCAAACTGAGCAATCGGGGGAGAAGAGTCTTGGTCAGGGAGCCAAGAACACAATGGTTACTCTGAGAGCTCTAGAGTTCCTCTGTGGCGATGGGAGAACTTTCCAGAAGGACAACTATCTCTGCAGCACTCCACCAATCAGGCCTTTATGGTAGAGTGACCAGACGGAAGCCACCCCTCAGTAAAAGGCACATGACAGCCCGCTTGGAATTTGTCAAAAGGCACCAAGACTCTCAGACCATGAGAAACAAGATTATCTGGTCAAGATTGAACTCTTTGGCCTGAATGCCAAGCATCATGTCTGGCACCATCCCTACTGTGAAGCATGGTCGTGGCAGCATCATGCTGTGGGGATGTTTTTCAGCGGCAGGGACTGGGAGACTAGTCAGGGTCGAGGCAAAGATGAACGGAGCAAAGTACAGAGAGATCCTTGATGAAAACCTGCTCCAGAGCACTCAGGACCTCAGACTGGGGCGAAGGTTCACCTTCCAACAGGACAACGACCCTAAGCACACATCCAAGACAATGCAGGAGTAGCTTCGGAACAAGTCTCTGAATGACCTTGAGTGGCCCAGCCAGAATCTGGACTTGAACCCGATCTAACATCTCTGGAGAGACCTGAAAATAGCTGTGCAGCAACACTCTCCATCCAACCTGACAAAGCTTGAGAGAATAGGAGAAACTCCCCAAATACAGGTGTGCCAAGCTTGTAGCGTCATACCCAAGACGACTCGAGGCTGTAATCGCTGCTAAAGGTGCTTCAACAAAGTACTGAGTGAAGGGTCTGAATACTTATGTAAATGTGATATATATATATATATATATATATATATATATATATATATATATATATATATATATATATTTTTTTTTTATATATATAAATTAGCAAAAATTCATAAAAACCTGTTTTTGCTTTGTCATTATGGGGTATTTTGAATAGATTGATGAGGAGAAAAAAACAATTTAATCAATTTTAGAATAAGGCTGTAACCTAACAAAATGTGGATGGAAACATTCTTATGTTAAAATGCCATCGTTTGCGAAGGCAAGTTGAAAACAAGTCCTTCATATGCAAATCAAGTGTTGTACAAATAGCCTCTCCTTGACATCAAAATACCTCTGTGACTCATCTGCTACCAGAATACCAACATTACATTCAAACGCTTCCACATCACTCACTCTAAACACATAATTCACACACAAATCCACTGAGACCAACCTCCTGCCATTACCCTGTTTCTCGCTGTTTCACGAACACACACGCACACACACACACACAGACAAACACACACACACACACACCCTCCCTCACCTGTAACACGGCGCTCTGGTCAAAGTTGTATGCGCTGGGTCGTCCCTCCAGGGTAGAGAAGGCCACGTTGCCCCCACTCAAAGGGGAGATGTCACTGAACTCATCGGTGCACACTGCCATCCTCTCGTCATCCCCCGGGCGGATATATCCCTTGGCGTTTTTCCCATAGGTCTTGCTACAGGAGGCGCTGTAGTACTGGTAGGGCGTCCATGGTCCATCCTCACTTGTCCGCTTGTAGATGGCAAAGCTCTCCGGTCGGCTGGTGTAGAACTTGAGCCGCACGTAGGTGATCTCAAAGGCTTTACCTGTGGAGATACAGGAGTTAGTCTACTACATTGTGAAGGGATGCAGGAATTACTCACTACACTACAGTATGTAAATACAGTGCCTTGCAAAAGTTTTCATCCCCCTTGGCGTTTTTCCTATTTTGTTGCATTACAACCTGTAATTTAAATGGATTTTTATTTGGATTTCATGTAATGGACTTAAACAAAATAGTCTAAATTGGTGAAGTGAAAATAATTTCTTTTTTTTTCTCAAAAAAATTCTAAAAAATAAATAACGGAAAAGTGGTGCGTGCATTTGTATTCACCCCCTTTGCTATGAAGCCCCTAAATAAGATCTGGTGCAACCAATTACCTTCAGAAGTCACATAATTAGTTAAATAAAGTCCACCTGTGTGCAATCTAAGTTTCACATGATCTGTCACATGATCTCAGTATATATACACCTGTTCTGAAAGGCCCAAGAGTCTGCAATACCACTAAGCAAGGGGCACCACCAAGCAAGCGGCACCATGAAGACAAAGGAGCTCTCCAAACAGGTCAGGGACAAAGTTGTGGAGAAGTACAGATCAGGGTTGGCTTATAAAAAAATATCAGAAACTATGAACATCCACGGAGCACCATTAAATCCATTATTATAAAATGGAAAGAATATGGCACCACAACAAACCTGCCAAGAGAGGGCCGCCCACCAAAACTCATGGACCAGACAAGGAGGGCATTAATCAGAGAGGCAACAAAGAGACCAAAGATAACCCTGAAGGAGCTGTAAAGATCCACAGCGGAGATTGGAGTATCTGTCCATAGGACCACTTTAAGCCGTACACTCCACAGAGCTGGGATTTACGGAAGAGTGGCCAGAAAAAAAGCCATTGCTTTAAGAAAAAAATATGCAAACACATTTGGTGTTCGCCAAAAGGTATGTGGGAGACTCCCCAAAGATATGGAAGAAGGTACTCTTGCCAGATCAAGGAAAACACTATGTCTGGCGCAAACCCAACATCTCTCATCACCCTGAAGCATGGTGGTGGCAGCATCATGCTGTGGGGATGTTTTTCATCAGCAGGGACTGGGAAACTGGTCAGAATTTAAGGAATGATGGATGGCGCTAAATACAGGGAAATTCTTGAGGGAAACCTGTTTCAGTCTTCCAGAGATTTGAGACTGGGACGGAGGTTCAACTTCCAGCAGGACAATGACCCTTAGCATACTGCTAAAGCAACACTTTAGTGGTTTAAGGGGAAACATTTAAATGTCTTGGAATGGCCTAGTCAAAGCCCAGACCTCAATTCAATTGAGAATCTGTGGTATGACTTAAAGATTGCTGTACACCAGTGGAACCCATCCAACTTGAAGAGCTGGAGCAGTTTTGCCTTGAAAAATGCCAGTGGCTAGATGTGCCAAGCTTATAGAGACATACCCCAAGAAACTTGCAGCTGTAATTGCTGAAAAAGGTGGCTCTACAAAGTATTGACTTTGGGGGGGTGGGGTGAATAGTTATGCATGCTCAAGTTTTCTGTTTTTTTTGTCTTATTTCTTGTTTGTTTCAGAATAAAAAATATTTTGCATCTTCAAAGTGGTAGGAATGTTGTGTAAATCAAATGATACAACCCCCCCCAAATCCATTTTAATTCCAGGTTGTAAGGCAACAAAATAGGAAAAATGCCAAGGGGGGTGAATACTTTCGCAAGCCACTGTACAAATGCATTTCAGCAGCAAACTTTCTGTCCTCCTCCATTTTCCTTAATTTCTCCCCACAGAAACAGACTAGGCCTAATTGTTTGCTACACACATTGCTTGCTAACCATGCTATTGTTAGTCCCATCACTCGGTAAACTACCATCGGCTGCCCAAGGATCCACAACTTTTGAAGAAGTGGCTCCATGTACGGAAGAGGAAGGACGTGCCAGCTCGAGCTAGCAGACAGCACTTCTCAGTGGCAGACTTTGCAATGGAGGGCACTTTCGATGCGGCAACCGGGAGTTTCCGAATGAAGCCCTCTGCTTGCGCCTCCATTTTAAATTTCGAGGGTTATGGTGTAGGGGTTATCGACTGACCATCATCAACATCGCTGATTTCGGAGTCAAGCAAAAGCCTGAACGGAGAAGGCGACGTGAGTCAATGGAGCATGAGGTAACGTTAACCGGTCATGACTGTTGTTGACTAGGCTAGCATTAGACACTGGACAACTTTTTTGCAACTCTAGTTGATGGTAACTAGCTAATTGCATCTGAAGTGTTTTGTGTAACACCCCCAGTTTCTCTGTACCCCTTTTATTAGGTTGTTACCGTAGCTAGCTTCCACCTCAGAGGGTCAAGTACTGTAATACATTTTGTTGCCATATTTGTTTTTGTAATGTTTTGTTAGCTCCACTTTAGCTAGACTGAAGTTGGCATAGCTAATGTTTGCTGAAAAATAAATGTCCCTGTATTTGCTGTGTGTTTGTGTTGACAAAGCATACAAGACAGGTAGCTTGTTAATGCCAACTGATATATTTGGATTCAGTTGTCTTAACAAAACGTTTGTTTGTTTTCAGGATGACATCTTCATCCCTGAAAAAAGTTTCAATCCTTGAGGAGACTGTGCAGGAGGAGGCGGAGGAGGTACAAACAAATCCATGTTATTTCTAAGGCTGTTGTTTATTTCAAGACACAATCTGTCATCCCTGAGGCCATTTTGGATATAAAATGGACAATATACAGTATATGCAGTGATTCTTGAATATACCTATAGCCTAATAGATGCCTTAATTGTTTAGACCAACAGGAAAGAACGGTTAGTACAGCATGCCAAACTGACCCATGGGTGCCAGACTGTTCCTGTGCTGCGGTGGAGAAGAGGTCCACCGTGACCATCACTAAAGAGCTCAAGGCCCAGCTAGATTGCGCTCACGACCATCAGTATACAACCGAGTCCTGCCCATATACGCCACAGATGGAGCTGACGGAGAGTGAGATCCGTGAAGTCCAGAACTCGCTGTATTTACCTGAGAGCTCAGAATGAAAATCATCACAATGCGAGCCAAGATATTCTATCGAAGAGTGTGTGCAAGATCCAAAATGCAAAGTCTTTGATAGCAAGCTGAAGGAGTTGTTCAATGTCTGCCATGAGCCAGGTTGTCGAGGAGGTGTCATCAGTTCATCCCTGAAAATAAATGGTTTTGCCATCACCATGGAGACAGAGTGTGTTGTGGGCCACAGGAGGAAGTGGGAGTCCCAGACCAGAGTGGGAAAGTTGTTTGCAGGGAATTTGTTGGTGCCATCAGCGGTCTTCCTAACTGGCGGCTCCCACTCCACTTTTGTGGAAACATGTCACCTCCTCAGCCTGGTGTCCATGTCGTTGTGGCAGTTTGCAAACCAACAGCGCATTTACATTGTGCCAGAGGTTAACTACATGTGGACCCAGCACACAGAGGCCATTCTGGCTACAATTGGTGACAGTCCACTATTCGTATCTGAAGACGCACGGTGTGATTCACCAGGCCATTGTGCCTCCGTTGGCACATACACCATCCTGGACTCTGCTTCCCACCTGATCCTCGCCCAGGATACTGTGCACATGACCAAAGTGAAGAACAGCTTCTGGTTGGAGACGGAGGAATTAGAGAGATGGATGCAAAACATTGAGGTAAGCTATAGCCTAACCTATATTTTCGTCCTAAACCCGAGATTGTTGAAGGCTCTCGAGAAGGTAAGAAAAACGTATAAACTATTTCTGTACATACAGTTGAAGTCGGAAGTTTACATACACCTTAGCCAAATACATTTAAACTCAGTTTTTCACAATTCCTGACATTTAATCCTAGTAAAAAGTCCCTGTCTTAGGTCAGTTAGGATCACCACTTTATTTTAAGAATGTGAAATGTCAGAATAATAGTAGAGATAATGATTTATTTAAGCTTTTATTTATTTCATCACATTCCCAGTGGGTCAGAAGTTTACATACACTCAATTAGTATTTGTTAGCATTGCCTTTAAATTGTTTAACTTGGGTCAAACATTTCGGGTAGCCTTCCACAAGCTTCCCACAATAAGTTGGGTGAATTTTGGCCCATTCCTCCTCACAGAGCTGGTGTAACTGAGTCAGGTTTGTAGGCCTCCTTGCTTGCACACACATTTTCAGTTCTGCCCATAACATTTCTATAGGATTGAGGTCAGGGCTTTGTGATGGCCGCTCCAATACCTTGACTTTGTTGTCCCTAAGCCATTTTGCCACAACTTTATGTATGCTTGTGGTCATTGTCCATTTGGAAGACCCATTTGCGACCAAGCTTTAACTTCCTGACTGATGTCTTGAGATGTTGCTTCAATATATCCACATAATTTTCCTTCCTCATGATGCCTTCTATTTTGTGAGGTGCACCAGTCCATCCTGCAGCAAAGCACCCCCACAGCATGATGCTGCCACCCCCGTGCTTCACGGTTGGGATGGTGTTCTTCGGCTTGCAAGCGTTCCCATTTTTCCTCCAAAGATAACGATGGTCATTATGGCCAAACAGTTATATTTTTGTTTCATCAGACCAGAGGACATTTCTCCAAAAAAGTACGATATTTTTTCCCATGTGCAGTTGAAAACCGTAGTCTGGCTTTTTTATGGCGGTTTTGGAGCAGTGGCTTCTTCCTTGCTGAGCGGCCTTTCAGGTTATGTCGATATAGGACTCGTTTTACTGTGGATATAGATACTTTTGTACCTAT
Source organism: Coregonus clupeaformis (assembly GCF_020615455.1). NCBI lineage: Eukaryota > Metazoa > Chordata > Actinopteri > Salmoniformes > Salmonidae > Coregonus > Coregonus clupeaformis. Next base: position 9,248,909 of record NC_059218.1, on the reverse strand, counting down.
TTCCTCCAGCATCTTCACAAGGTCCTTTGCTGTTGTTCTGGGATTGATTTGCACTTTTCGCACCAAAGTACGTTCATCTCTAGGAGACAGAACGCCTCTCCTTCCTGAGCAGTATGACGGCTGCGTGGTCCCATGGTGTTTATACTTGCGTACTATTGTTTGTACAGATGAACGTGGTACCTTCAGGCGTTTGGAAATTGCTCCCAAGGATGAACCAGACTTGTGGAGGTGTAAACTTCCGACTTCAACTGTATACTGCAACATTTTGAGTAACTTAATAAGCACATGTTTCAAAAGATTGTTTTTGTTTTTTTGTGCATTCCTATGTGAATAACTACAACCAATTGATGTAATTAAATCAGTAACAGTATAATTGTAGTAGCCTACTTATTAATCTCTAGTTACATTAATTAGATATTTTATTTTGTAGAGGACGAAGTGTGTTCTCAAGAGTGTACATGCCCTGTACACTAAATACGTGCTCAGTAGGAACAAGTTCAGCCAGCAGGGGATGGTCGCAAGACTCCAAGTGGCTGCCTTGAACCACAATTATTCGGTGGACAGACAGCAGGCTACAACAAAGGAGGGAGTGCTCCGTTTCAAGCAAGAGTTCTCCATGGCTGCCATAGAGTTTGTGGTGAAACCCATCAAGGAGGAGAAGACATGGTGTTTCAGGTCTGAGCTCCTACACGGCATCGTTGACCACTGCGCCAATGGTAAGTGTATTATATTATGTCAGATGTAGACATATATTAAACTACCTAAAATGATTTGTGTAATTTATATCTGGCTCTAGGTCCATCACAGCGGACTCTCCTGAGTGCCCAAAGAGAGAGAGAGTGGCTGTCACTTTGGGGGAGTGGGCTGGTGTTCTGAAAATGGAGAAGGAGCAGGCCATTCAACAGCGAATTCGAAGATACACACATCCATAAAGGGAATCGGAGTGGAATTGTTTTTCCACTGATTTTTTTAAACCCTTTTCAACGAACGTGTTACGTTGTCCCAGACCTGCTGTTTCGACTCTCTCTCTCCCTCTCTCCCGGACCTGCTGTCTTGACCTATGAATGCTCAGCTATGAAAAGCCAACTGACATTTGCCCCTAAGGTGTTGAACTGTTGCACCCTCTATAACCACTGATGTAAAAAGGGATTTGTAAAATACATTTGATTGATTGATTGTTTGCTGTGCTGCATGCTGTGCATTCACTAACTGTCTGAGTGATGTGACATTTTTATAGTTCCTGTAACATATTTTGGTATGTATTTAATCTGCAACTTAACTTCTTAAAGTGGCAATCAGCAGTAGAAACAATAACAAAGTGTCCTTGCTGCTCCTCTTTCGGTAAAAAGCTGAGGGATGGGGCTGGAGAAATGAACCACTCTCAAATTCATAGACAGAGCTATAGATGCAAGGACTGACCATCCATGATATCAAAATGATAGTTTCAACCATGTTTTGAGGCTATATTGTGTTTGTTTACATTTTCTTTGTTTACAAGCTTATATTTGGGGTTCTGATGGGGTACAACAGTTGAACTAAGCTCATGAGGCATTTATAAGTTAGATTCTTCAAGAATCAATGGTTACATATAATTAATTTATAAGTGCAAAAAAGGATGTAGCAACTGCTGATTGCCCCTTTAAGGTATGCTACTGTTTGTCTATTGAGCCAAAGACTTGCAATCACAAGCCTTTCATGTGAATCCTCTTCTTGTTTCATTGGAACTTGTAAAAACACCTTAATAACCCTGTAATTGACTATGTATTTTGTCATTCTGTTTCTATGATCTGTTTCCACTACCATGTACCCAGTTCGCTTTGGATAAAGGCATCTGCCCAATGGCATATATTATACAATTCTCCTTTGACTCTGCCAACTAGCTGTCCAGTGTAGTTACCATTCCTTTCCAATAGATGGCAGCCAAAGCTAGTTGATGTCACTACTCTAGCAACAGGGACACGGGGTCAGTGCGCGTTGAATGTAGTTTTATCTTCAAAACAACATTTGAGCGCATGTGAAAACCCAGGTGTCAAATGTAATTTAGAATGTTTTACTTTGAAAGGCATAATTTACATTAATTGCGTTTAAATAGTCATGGTCCCCTGCAGGTTTTGTCTAGTTCCGGTTTGTTCCAGGGACGTCCTCAATGACCAGTGATGGAAAAAGTATCCAATTGTCATACTTGTGTAAAAGTATACAGTAGATACCTTAATAGAATGAATCAAGTAAAAGTGAAAGTCACCCAGGGTTTTTACGATAGCCAGGGGCACACTCCGACACTCAGACATCATTTACAAACGAAGCATTTGTATTTAGTGAGTCCGACAGATCAGAAGTAGTAGGGATGACCAGGGATGTTCTCTTGATAAGTGAGTGAATTGGACAATTTCCCTGTCCTGCTAAGCATTCAAAATGTAACAAGTACTTTTGGGCATCAGGAAAAATGTATGGAGTAAAAACTACAGTGTCAAAAATATAAATAGTAAAGTACAGATACCCCCAAAAACTACTTAAGTAGTATTTTCACTTAAGTACTTTACACCACTGCCGATCTTAGAACGATGTGTTACGGTCCCCTGGACCATGTCTAGTTGCGCTGAAAATATGGTAAATGTAAAATATGGTAAATGTAGGTCCCCTGTAGCTCAGTTGGTAGAGCATGGTGCTTGTAACGCCAGGGTTGTGGTTTCTTTTTCCCACGGGGGCCAGTATGAAAAATGTATGCACTCACTAACTGTAAGTAACTCTGGATAAGAGCGTCTGCTAAATGACTAAAATGTAGTTACTGTATTTTTACAGCTACAATAGGTGTTAATTTACAATATGCTGCTGTATGTTGATTACTTAGGACAAAGCCTCACTTAGGATTTGAATTCACAACCTCTTCTTTACTGGCTACCTGAAGTTCCTGCAGCGCCGCCAGGAATAAATTTCTGCACTTTGCATATACTTGCAGTAAAAATTAAGTAAAGATACTGCATACAACAACCTGAAGGTGTTATTTCTATAAAATGACAGTATGCTGCTGTATTCTGATTTCAATTAGTGTACATTTTTCTGTATAATTTGGTACTGTGACCACACTTGGGACTCAGCCTTAAATGGGAATTGAAATCCTAACCTCTTGGTCACCAGTTACCTGAAATGTCCTGCTACAATGTAGCTACACCACCATATCTGTGAGCATGAAACAGATATAGCCAGAGACTTATTGGCAAGAATGCATTTCTGCACTTTGCTAAAAGCTTCCCAGAAACAAGTAAATAATTATCCAATTATCATCACCAACGTAACATCAACGTAAAACTAGCAGTACTCAAGGACACTTGACGTAGAGTATACTGTACATTAATTCTTTAGGGATTTGAACGTGCTACCTCTTGCTTGGGAGTGCATAGATGTTTCTGCAGTGCCACCAGGTTATACTTATTCATAATATATTCCAAAAAAATGAGGGCATGGTTAGTGAACAGTGTTGTTACCTGGTGTAAAGAAAGGTACACTTCACAGGGACACATATGAACTCACATGGTACAGTTCGGTACCTTGTAGGTGTAATGGGACATTTTTCTACACAATATTTCAAATATAAGGTACGATCATCACTGTGCTTTGATAGGTGGGGGCAATGTACTGGTGGGGCTTGTTAGCATATTTGGGGGCTTGGTCAAATATATGTGTATTTTATGCCAACCTTCAGTGAAATTGTTGTATCAGTTTATGTGTTTGATGGTTATGCCGATGCAACTAGAGCACCTCCTTTGACACAGTCAATTGGATACACATAGACACTAGAAGATCTCAACTTGATCTACACAATTATCAGTGCTAAACCTTAACATGTGTTGACAATACAACAGAACCGGTCAACCGGAATTACATTTTCTCTCTCGGGTGGTCAAAAATAACCATCTGAAATCCCTGGCCCTACTAAGCCATGCCTCCAGTCTTCTCATCTGACCCGGTGGATCATAACTCAATAACCCAACTAAGTGACCTAAATGGATGGGTCAAAAATAACCCAACGTTTGTTCTGTCCACTACTTACCCAGCGCTGGGTTGTTTTTAACTCTGCATTTTTTTAGAGTGTAGGATCAACAGATGTAGGCTATGTGACTAGTCTAGTAGTCTACCGCTACAATGAAAGAGAAGGGTTGGAAAGGAGGGGCTAGGAACAACATGAAACATCTCATCAGTTAAGAAAGAAAACTATGTGGGATCAGCTTCAATTACCGTTGCTTGTAAGAAATTAATATCATTCCTGCAGGGCAGGAATATACAGTACTCCTTTCATCTCTCATTAAATCCACCGGTATGAGACCAGATATGAACCATGGATCAATAAAACATAAACTACTGTTTTGAAAGCTGCATTAATAACGTTTCTCTGTTAAGGCAACTTTGGAACGCAGCCTGCCAGACAACATTGCAGATCATGCATGGGCTTCCTGTGGGACTGATTTAGCAAAACCTCACATCTGAGCGGCGGCATGATTTTCAGACAGGCAAGAAAGCAGACACCTCAACGAGGGCCCTGATTAGTGGGTATGCTGAGCACACCACGGTGGGCCTCAAAGGTAAACAAACCAGCCAGCCAACCAACCAATAAACAAACAAACAATCAAAACATCAGACACCTTCAAGGGGGGACTGTGTCATTGATTTGTTGATGTACCTCTAGTGCCTTATTAACCATCTATCAGGCTACATAGGAGGAGATAAGGGGATAAATGGTTAGACAAAAGGAGAGAAGGAGGGATAGAGAGAGAGGGAGAGAGTGTGTGTGAGAGAGACAGAGAGAGGGGGCAGACATGAATAGAGAAATAGATACAGATGGGGGAGGGAGGGATGAAGACTTTACACTTTTATCTCAGGGATTTTCTCAGATTCTCAACTCAACCAAATTATTTAATTATTTGATTGCAACACTCCTTATAAAATGGAAAAGCAAAAGCTGAGAAAAGTAGGCATCTAAATTAGCCCCGTCTGGCAGATCCCCGGCAAATAAGAGATTTCCTCTGAATTTCCTTCGTGGGGTGTTTGAGGGGGATTTGGCAGGCTCTGGAAACTTCTAGCTATAATTGGTGTTATAGTCTAATTGCGGCATTGGGGGTGAGCATACATTTTTTGTCGTTTTGTTTGAGTGGAGAGAGGAGTCTCACAAGCTGGGTTCAATTAAACCATGAAGGCACTATATTTCTGCATATTGCAAAATCTACATTCTTGCATGGCCACTTGCGGATCATTCTGCTGCTGCATGGGCTCTCAATTCTGAGAAGATAAGAATGCTGAGAATAAGTATATGTTTCATGAACTGTAAACATTTCTGATTATTGAACTGGATGTTGGTTTTGTGTGTGAATCAGAGCACACATTATCTTGAGCATCAACCACCCTAATAAACTCATCCAAACAGAACAGAGCATCCAAAACACTGGCTAGGAACACTAGCTTCCTTTGATTTGCTATTGTTTTTCTATACCACTCAGCATTATGCCGCCCTTATCCCCTTTTGGTTGACCTAGTATGCAACAACAAGCAACAACAACCAACCTTCTCTTTTGTGGTCCTCTGTAGCTCAATTGGTAGAGCATGGTGCTTGTAACGCCAGGGTAGTGGGTTCGATCCCCGGGACCACCCACACGTAAAAATGTATGCACACATGACTGTAAGTCACTTTGGATAAAAGCGTCAGCTAGATGGCATATTATATTATATTATATAGAGGGCCTTAGATTAATGTAGTTTACAAAGGTTAAATCAGTAAGGCTGGTCTGAATGCTTGCTTTGACTTTATCCAGTAAGCATAACATAATTCACATAGTTTCCTATTCTACGGGCATAGTGGGGCTGTATACAAGCGTATCATAATTAGCATAGTGTCTTATTTATTCTCCACTTTTCTAATTTGCCACGTGCGGAATGTCATTCACCTATTTACCTTTTAGCCTATGAGCACGGCACAATAACGCACATTCCTCACGCTTGCTGTTTAACCTATGGGTAACCAATGGGCGTAAATCTTGGGATGTATTTATATGTCAAATTTACCCATGTTCTCTCACTTGCATGTTACAGAAAAAAGTTACCGACAACCTTCCACCTCCCCACAACCACCAGCTATAATAACCTTAAGGCCCATCATTAGAAATAATCAGTGGTGGAAAAAGTACCCAATTGTCATACTTGAGTAAAACTAAAGATACCTTAATAGAAAATGACTCAAGTAAAAGTGAAAGTCACCCAGTAAAATAATACTTGAGTAAAAGTCTGAAAGTATTTGGTTTTAAATATAATTAAGTATCAAAAGTAAATGTAATTGCTCAAATATACTTAAGTATCAAAAGTAAAAGTAAACGTATAAATAATTTCTAATTCCTTATATTAAGCAAACCAGACGACACCATGTATTGTTTTCTTTTATTTTTTTCTTTACGGATAGCCAGGGGCACACTCCAACACTCATTTACAAACGAAACGTGTGTTTAGTGAGTCCGCCAGATCAGAGGCAGTAGGGATGACCAGCGATGTTCTCTTGATAATTGCGTGAATTGGACCATTTTTATGTCCTGCTAAGCATTCAAAATACAGTACTTTTGGGTGTCAGGGAAAATGTATGGAGTAAAAAGCACATAATTGTCTTTAGGAATGTAGTGAAGTAAAAGTAAAAGTAGTCAAACATATAAATAGGAAAGTAAAGTACAGATACCCCCAAAAACGACTTAAGTAGTACTTTAGAGTATTTTTACTTAAATACTTTACACCACTGGAAATAATAGACGAGGTCATTCCCCAAATGATTTAATAAAATGTCATATTGCTGTCACACCCGGGCTCTGGGACTCTATATGTTGAGCCAGGGTGTGTTCATTCTATGTGTTATATTTCTATGTTGGGGGTTCTAGTTGTTCTGTTTCTATGTTGGCCTGAGTGACTCCCAATCAGAGGCAACGAGTGTCAGCTGTGGCTGGTTGTCTCTGATTGGGAGCCATATTTATACTGTCTGTTTTTCCCTTTGTGTTTGTGGGTTCTTGTTCCGTGTTGGTCTATGTTACCTAGGACGTTACGAGTCGTTTGTTGTTTTGTTCATTGTCAGTATTTATCACTATAGATAAATAAACATGTTCGTTCATCACGCTGCGCCTTGGTCTATTCCATATAACGATTGTGACAATTGCATTCCATATTTGTTATTAATGCAGTTAAGCCTGTACTATATAGATTGAAGTACTCTTGGGTCTTACACACACTTGCGGTAAAATCATTTGTAAATTAAAATAGTTTGTTTAAAAACAATTGTGACCTTAAGAATCTATCAGAGTCCAAAACGTGTATGTCGTGTTGGTTGTGAATTTTGGGGAGGTGCGTGTTTGGGCTGTGCGTCAACCGCGAACGGTGGTCTCAAGCCGCGTCAAAATGGGACGCTGGACTATTGCTTCTCTGTGTCTGTGGACTGTGAAATACGCTTAAATTGAACCCTCTTAGTAGAATACCCATCCCCCTGATATGAAGCATAATGACGTCTGTCTACTCCTCTCAGCCAAAACATCTGCCATCTTCACAGTTAGACTTCCTCTCTTGTCTTTCCAGCTCAGCAACACTATCTCTCCCACAGCAGCGCTCAAATAATGTACGTTTCATTTACTCTCCGCATGAGGTGAGTTTAGTTCTGCTGGCACAGATAAAAAAGAGAAAGAAAAGGAAGAGGTGAACGAAACGTGTGGAGTGTTTGTGCATCCCCTGAGATGATATTCAGTCCAATTGAAAAGGACAGTGTGTTTTTCTCTGTTAATGGTTGATGATGAGTCAGCTTTGTCAGTCTTTCATCAGAAGGGCTTGCATGTTTTCTGCAAGTATTTTAATCTGTATTTCCAGTTGACCCATTTTACCCATGGATCCCAATTTGTTTTATATTGAATATTAAATAATGAACAAATAATTCTGTGTTCAATGTTCATGCTATGTTCACACTCTCTTAGCAGCAGAGAAGCACTTGAGCTGAGCAGCTGAATCAAAATGACTGTGTTGAGTAGGGATTACCTTGGACCCCTCTTCAGCCCAGCCACCTGGTCATCACACAACTGTGTACCCCACCACGTCTGGACCATGATGTGTCCTGAGTGGCCCAGACCTAGACTAAACTCTACATCACCACAGTAGACTCAATATTTACCAGGCTGCTCTGGATATTTACAGGATGCTCATATTTGTCTGTTCGCTTTGAGAGTTTGGGGACAGTTTTCTCTTTTTTTTGGAGATTATCTTTACTAAACTTGACAGGAATAACGTCACTGAATTGTATGTGGTTGAAAAAGAAAATGTCTGACCCTGATATATGGGCTTTGGTCTGACCAACGTGTGTCTGCCCTAGAAACACTTTAGCTTTATCTAGATTTTTAGCATTGACAGTATCTTGAGACCATGTACAGTTGTGCATCTAAACAGTAGTAGTGTGTTCACAGTTGTGTATATAGACAGTTGTGTATGTACAGTACAATGTAAAAAAAATCCTGTAATTGTTTTTACAGTATATTACCGGCAGCACAGTATCCAGCAGGTTACTGTAAATGTACATTAAAATACTGCCAGTAAATTACTTTAGAGTTACAGGACCTTTACTGTAACACAGATTTACAGAATATTACTGGAACACCTGAGTACAGTAACATGCTGTATTTCTAGAATTTACAGTGCATTACTGGAAGCACAGTAGTTAGTAAACTGTTGCAGATTTACAGTTCAGGTAAATAGTGCCAACGACAAGCAGTATTTTTCTTACATGTTTTTGATATAGGTTTTTCAATACGTTTAATAACTAATATTTTGTAATTTGTATTTCACTGTCCTGAACTACAATTAATATAGCCTATTTTGTAACAGTTTACTTAAAATACATGTATATCATATTTTCTAATACAAATATATACTTGCAAGTAGCCCGCCTAACTAAAACATTCTCGGTAACGGTAACATAATCTTTTTACTTGCTATGACTGTGGTATATTCTTGTTAACCTTAGTTTAATACACTGACTATTCGTCACTCTGGATAAGAGCGTCTCCTAAATGACTAAAATGTAAATGTACATGTAAAAATGTTAGCTGGCAAAGCACACTGCTGGGTATTATTCTAAAGACCTCCGCACCCAAACAAGGCCAAATTTGATCAACATGCTAATATTTTGAGGGTGGAGCTCATTAGAATAATACCCAGCAGCGTGCTTTACAAATGCTCATTTTTAACATTTACATTTTGGTCATTTAGCAGACGCTGTTGTCAGTGCATTCAAGTAAGGTAAAAAAACAAACACATATCACAGTCATAGCAAGTAAAACGTTTATGTAACCGTTACTGAGAATGTTGTTGTAGTTAAGGATTCATTGGTCTTCAAAATATCCTTTATTTTAAACAAGATAATTTTTGGATGTATCTTTGCCCATCTCTGTCTAGTGCAAAGTATGTTACTGTAATATAAAGAGTAACTTGCCACCAGCTTCCTGTAAATTACTGTAAAATGCAGCTCAATTATGAAGTGAAACACTGTAAAGATAGCCTATATCGTAAGAAAATAAGTGCTACTGTAATCATGTTGGCATTTATTACATAGGATTTGTATATTACAGCATATTTATTCATATTTGGTGTTTTATATCACTTGCACTTCTAGAGGCCTTAACAAAGGCTTCCAAACTGGCTGTGATTACAGGGCAAAACAGATCAAAAGGCTTAATATTCAACCATTAGAGGTTTAAGACCCGCTGTCACTCTGATATGTATGCTATAATCATAAAATTGTTAGGGCACTACCACCACAAATCAGTTCAATTGGTACAGCACTCTCAATGAAGGCTGCAACAAATAAACTGAGTGTACAACACTTTAGGAACACCTGCTCTCTCCATGACATACACTGACCAGGTGAATCCAGGTGAAAACTATGATCCCTTATTGATGTCACTTGTTAAATCCACTTCAAATCAGTGTATATGAAGGGGAAGAGACCGGTTAAAGAATGATTTTTAAGTCTTGAGACAATTGAGACATGGATTGTGTATGTGTGCCATTCAGAGGGTGAATGGGCAAGACGGCAGATTTAAGTGTCTTTGAACAGGGTAAGGTAGTAGGTGCACCACCCCACACTGGTTTGAGTGTGTCAAGCACCGCAACACTGCTGGTTTTTCACGCGCAACCATTTCCCATGTGTGTTACGAATGGTTCACCACCCAAAGGATATCCAGCCAACTTGACACAACATTGGAAAGCATTTGAATCAACATGGGCCAGCATCCCTGTGGAACGCTTTGGACACCTTGTAGAGTCCATGCCCCAACGAATTGAGGCTGTTCTGAGGGCAAAAGGGGGTGCAACTCAATATTAGGAAGGTTTTCCTAATGTTTTGTACACTCAGTGTATAGCCACATACTAGCCACATCTCAAAATATGTTAAAGAGTCAACGATTCTTTCCCCTCCCACAAAATGTTTACACAATGCACCATAATTTACAGAATGCTGCAATAAATATACAGCAATACGTAAGGGATAATCAATGAGGGGCTATGTGTTCTATGGAAAAGAATGAACAACGTGGAATTGAATTGACCTTCCACGGAGTTGCATTATTTTCCAGAGAACACATAAAGCCTCGAGTTGATTATCCCTTTCATTCCATGGCTATAATTTAACACATTTGCCACTAGAAATATGTTCAACATCCACTGAAGTAGCTAGCAAATGTACTAGATAGCTACAGTAGTTGCTGTGGTAACCAAACAGACTTGCTAGTTTAGCTAAGCAAACCATTAGTACTAGCTTGTCATTGTGAAAATTGAATTCAACAATGCCAATAATATTTTCAAATCGACTTTTGGTTTCAAAAGCAGCACAAACATAGAACAAGTAAGAATGTACTATAGCCATTGAATTCTACCATGCAAATACTGTATACCGTGTGTTATAGGGAAATAATGCACGCTCTAGAATGCTCTTCAACCCAATGAGAAACAAGTATTCAACAATGCCATGGTATAATTAAGTGATAATACCCGAGAAGCCGGTGTTTGGAGGATATATTGGCACTGGTGTTGTTAGGCAAACCGTGCCAATATATCCTCCAAACACTAGCTTCTCGGGCATAATCACTTAATTATACTATGGACGCGACCCAGTCGTTCATTCTAAATGTTGCATTGCCATACTGGCTGGCAACGTTCTTATCCCTTGCTTGAAGTCACGTCACAAAGTGCAGCCAGAATAACAGCAAATTAGCTGCATTTGCATTTGTTTAAGCTGTTTTCTAGTGACATTTATTTGGATACATCTATAACAATGAGCTAATGAGGCACGATTTTGCCTGGCATAGAAAATGTGCTCACTCGTCAGGACATTGTTGTTAGGAGGAGCTAGCCAACAACACTGCTAACACAATCACTTCAAACCGAAGCTGGTAAGACTTTAAACTAGCTGCACTTCATTTGGTTTAAACTTTTTTCAATTGACATTTATTTGTATACAGTATATTCATAGAAATGATGCCAGCTGATTCATAATTTTGACTGGCTGAGAAACGCTGCCTGCCTGTCTGTCTCGTCCCGACTTCTGACACGTTCATTACTACGGGACAGCTGGAGATCGAATTTAAATATTGAAGCAATGTCGCAAATGTCGGAGAGACAGAGAGTAAGGTTTGTACAAATCTCCGCTGTTGAAAATGAAATGTTAGTCTAAAAGAAATGTGAGATAATGTCTAGTTGCTTTTTATAGTGGAGATCAAGTTTATAAAGTGCCTGGCTGGGCTGTTGAAACAGTGGATTGCGCAGTCAGATGGAACAGAGTAAATAGGCATTTTAACATCATGGATTTAGCCGGTGGTAACTTGTGGAATAGACACCGGCTGGAATGCGGTTTTAACCAATCAGCATTCAGGATTAGACCCACCCATTTCATGAAGTACCTTATTGTTAAAGTGTACTGTAATAAAATTACAGCAATTGCTAACAGTGAATATGTAATCATATATTACAGCGTACCAATTAATATTTGTTTAATATCACTTGCACTTGTAGAGGCCTTATCAAAGGCTTCTAAACTGGTAGTGACTACAGTGAAAAACAAGATCAAAAGGACAAGGCTAAACACTGAACCATTCAAGATTTGAGACTTGCTGCAACTCTGCTCTGTTACCTAGCAGCACTCTCACTAACGGGTGCAACAAGTATAGCCTCTTACAAGGCACGCCTCAAAATGTGTTAATGAGCCACAACAACACCATGCAACCACAAAAGGGTTTTGCCGCTCCAAAATTACAGTATGGTACTGTATTCTGTGGGGGAGGTACTGAATTACATTCAATTACTGGCAGCACAGTAGCCAGTACATTTCTGTAGATTTACAAGAAACGGTTTTAGGAATTCAAAAATACATTATTGTACTGTATTTTGTGGGGTGGTACTGAATTAAAGTAAATTACTGGCAGCACAGTAGCAAACAAGTTACTGTAGATTTACAGGACAAATACAAATAAAAACAGTATGGTACCGTATTCTGTTGGATACAGCATTCTCACTCTTACAAGGCACACCTCAAAATATGTTAATGAGCCAGACATTATTTCTCCACCGACAATATTTTCCGACAATGTACCATAATTCAAACTATGCTGCTTTAAATATACAGCAAAACAGGTAATGCAGTACTTTCCTATAAAATTGTATTGTAAAATTACAGTAATTGAGCCCTCATAATGCATTACTCTTTACAGTACTGCACTGTAATATAGAATTACAGTAGCTAACTGTGAAAGTTTTGCTGTAAATTTACAGCAATTTGTTACAGTGTAGTTTTCTCTTTGCACTGAATTGTTTAATTAGAGTCCGTCTGTGAGAGTGTTACTGTGCCAACTATGTCAGACTTTTATTCTTTAACATCTGAGACAGGAAGTGTCTTTCTTTTAACATCAGTCAATCGGAAACAGACGCAGACAGAAAGCTGTGTTTGAGTGTGTGTGTGTGTGTGTGTGTTTATGCACGTGTTGGGAACAATCTGACCCCAATTACATACCACCAGACCGCCAAGCACTCTTCTTATTTTTCTTCTTCCTCATCATGTTTTGTTTACTCTCCCCCTCCTCCTCCAACCCCACTCCCATCCTCCCCCCTACCTCTGCACAGACACATTTCTGACCTGGCTGCACTGTGTGTCCCTGCGTCCTGCTGGTGTGTTTCTCTGTGTTTATCGTCCTGGCGACCCTTCGGAGACGGAGGGGTCTTGTTTTGTTTGGAGGGCCAAAGGAAAACAGAATAACAGGCATGTTGAAGGCTAGCCCAGGCAGGCCCCCCTAGTGGACCACAGATGGGACACGGTCGGGTTGTAATCAATATGGAGGAGGAAGAAACACTGTGACCCTGGTTTTGTGAGAGACACAGGATGGGGGATGTCGACTTGAATAAAACCATTTTCTGTTTTACACAAACAACAGAAACCTCTCTCCAGTCCAGGCGGAGGCAACTCAAAATAATAGAAAGAGAGAGACATGGAGTACCCAGAGGCTAAATATTGAACAACGTGATCTTACAGTGTAATGTAGTATGGTCTTCCTGGACAAAGGCTCACATATTCAAACAGATTCAAGACCAGGGGCTGTTGCGTTAGAATACCACATTACCAGGCATTCCCCAGCCTCTCTCTCTGTCTGAGAGAACTAACCAGAGATTATGACCAACAAAGCCACAGAGCACTGCTCTCCTCCTTCCTCCTAGTAAAATTCCATATCCATAGACTGACAAACAAGTTTCCTGGTCCCAGACCATAATATTTAAACACTTCCTCCCTCCAGAGACAGTCAGTCGTACTCTCTGACATTTCAAAGACCTGTCATCGGTTTCTCTCTTGAAGCAAAACTAGTTTTTTCATTCTCACATTGGGATTTTCGTTACACCTACAATGGAGAGGATGTTAGTTATACTCAGAGGTGTCAGGATAAATAATTCCCTAGCTGGTCGCTCTGCCGGATCTATCCTGTTTGACTGATGGCTGGGAGCTCACTGCACACACACATGTGACATGTACAAGATGAATGGGAGGAAAAGCTAGCCTTTAAGTGGATGTACTGGATGGATATATCCCAAATGGCACCGTATTTGCCTATAGTGCACTACTTTTGACCAGAGCCCAATGGGCCCTGCTCAAAAGTAGTGTACTATAGAGGGAATAGGGTGCCATTTGGGACGTAGTCTTAGAGGTCTTGAGGGAGAAAGGTAGAGGTGATCATGTAATTTGCTTCCTCGACAGACACAATGGACACTGACCTGATTGATGGACACAAAATCTCCGTCCCCTTATGTCAAACCCCATTATTATTTAAAAACATACATTTTGTATTTATTAAGGATCCCCATTAGCTGCTGCTGGCAAGGCAGCAGCTACTCTTCCTGGGGTCCAAACAAGATTAAGGCAATTGCATCACAATCAACACATTATTACACCAATACTCTACTACATATCTACATTTATAATAACACAATACAACAATATTACAATAATACAACAATATTACAATATTAGAACAAATGTATAAAGTGTTAATGTGATTATATATATATACAGTGGGGAGAACAAGTATTTCATACACTGCCGATTTTGCAGGTTTTCCTACTTACAAAGCATGTAGAGGTCTGTAATATTTATCATAGGTACACTTCAACTGTGAGAGACAGAATCTAAAACAAAAATCCAGAAAATCACATTGTATGATTTTTAAGTAATTAATTTGCTTTTTATTGCATGACATAAGTATTTGATACATCAGAAAAGCAGAACTTAATATTTGGTACAGAAACCTTTGTTTGCAATTACAGAGATCATACATTTCCTGTAGGTCTTGACCAGGTTTGCACACACTGCAGCAGGGATTTTGGCCCACTCTTCCATACAGACCTTCTCCAGATCCTTCAGGTTTCGGGGCTGTCGCTGGGCAATACGGACTTTCAGCTCCCTCCAAAGATTTTCTATTGGGTTCAGGTCTGGAGACTGGCTAGGCCACTCCAGGACCTTGAGATGCTTCTTACGGAGCCACTCCTTAGTTGCCCTGGCTGTGTGTTTCGGGTCGTTGTCATGCTGGATGACCCAGCCACGACCCATCTTCAATGCTCTTACTGAGGGAAGGAGGTTGTTGGCCAAGATCTCGCGATACATGGCCCCATCCATCCTCCCCTCAATACGGTGCAGTCGTCCTGTCCCCTTTGCAGAAAAGCATCCCCAAAGAATAATTTTTCCACCTCCATGCTTCATGGTTGGGATGGTGTTCTTGGGGTTGTACTCATCCTTCTTCTTCCTCCAAACACGGCGAGTGGAGTTTAGACCAAAAAGCTCTATTTTTGTCTCATCAGACCACATGACCTTCTCCCATTCCTCCTCTGGATCATCCAGATGGTCATTGGCAAACTTCAGACGGGCCTGGACAAGCGCTAGCTTGAGCAGGGGGACCTTGCGTGCGCTGCAGGATTTTAATCCATGACGGCGTAGTGTGTTACTAATGGTTTTCTTTGAGACTGTGGTCCGAGCTCTCTTCAGGTCATTGACCAGGTCCTGCCGTGTAGTTCTGGGCTGATCCCTCACCTTCCTCATGCTCATTGATACCCCACGAGGTGAGAACTTGCATGGAGCCCCAGACCGAGGGTGATTGACCGTGATTGCCCTCAGGCCTGGATGGAAGCTAAAGTAATTCCGCTACCCAAGAATAGCAAAGAACCCTTTACTGGCTCAAACAGCCAACCAATCAGCCTGCTACCAACCCTTATTAAACTTTTGGAAACAATTTTGTTTGACCGGATACAATGCTATTTCACAGTAAACAAATTAACAACTGACTTTCAGCATTCTTATAGAGAAGGGCACTCAACATGTACGGCACTAACACAAGTGACTGATGATTGGCTGAAATAAATTAAGAAGAAGAAGCTTGTGGGAGCTGTTTTGTTAGACTTCAGTGCAGCTTTTGAAATTATAGATCATAATCTGCTGCTGGAAAAACACGTGTTATGGCTTTACATCCACTGCTATATTGTGGTTTGAGAGTTACCTGTCTAACAGAACACAGAGGATGTTCTTTCATGAAAGCCTCTCCAACATAATCCAGGTAGAGTCAGGCATTCCCCAGGGCAGTTGTCTAGGCCAAGTGCCACAAAGATGGACATAGGCAAATTACAGTTGGACCGGAACAGAGCATCACGGCTTGCCCTTAAATGTACATGGAGAACTAACATCAATGACATGCATGTCAATCTCTCCCAGCTCAAAGTAGAGGAGAGATTGTCTGCATCACTACTGGTCTTTGTGAGAGGTAGTGACATGTTGAAAGCACCGTGATGTCTGTTCAAATGACTAGCACACAGCTCAGACACCCATGCATACCCCACAAGACTTCCCACCAGGGGTCTCTTCACAGTCCCCAAGTCAGGAACAGACTCTGGGAAAGCATGCCCCATTCAAAAAATGTCGAACTAAGAACAGATATAGCCCCTGGTTCACCCCAGACTTGACTGCCCTTGACCAGCAAAAAAACATCCTGTGGCATACTGCATTAGCATCGAACAGCCCCCGCGATATGCAACTTTTCAGGGAAACAGGAACCAACATACACAATCAGTTAGGAAAGCAAAGGCTAGCTTTTTCAAACAGAAATGTGCATCCTGTAGCACTAACTCCAAAATGTTTTGGGACACTGTAAAGACCATGGAGAATAAGAGCACCTCCTCCCAGCTACCCACTGCACTGAGGCTAGGAAACACTTTCACCACCGATAAATCTACGATAATCGAGAATTTCAATAAGCATTTTGCTACGGCTGGACATGCTTTCCACCTGGCTACCCCTATCCCGGCCACCAGCTCTGCACCCTCCGCTGCAACTTGCCCTGGACCCCCCACCCCCCCGCTTCTTCTTCACCTAAATTCAGATAGCTGATGTTCTGAAAGAGCTGCAAAATTTGGACCCCTACAAATCAGCTGGGCTAGACAATCTGGACCCTTTCTTTCTAAACTTAGCCGCCGAAATTGTAGCAACCCCAATTACTAGCCTGTTCAACCTCTCTTTTGTATCATCTGAGATCCCCAGAGATTGGAAAGCTGCCGCTGTCATCCCCTCCTTCAAAGGGGTGACACTCTAGATCCAAACTGTTACAGACCTATATCCATCCTGCCCTGCCTTTCAAAAGTATTTGAAAACCAAGTTAACAAACAGATCACCGTCCATTTCGAATCCCACCGTACCTTCTCCGCTATGCAATCTGGTTTCCGAGCTGGTCATGGGTGCACCTCAGCCACGCTAAAGGACCTAAATGATATTATAACCGCGATCGATTAAAGATAGTACTGTGCAGCTGTCTTCATCAACCTGGCCAAGGCTTTCGACTCTGTCAATCACCGCATTCTTATTGGCAGACTAAATAGCCTTGGTTTCTGAAATGACTGCCTCGCCTGGTTCACCAACTACTTCTCAGATAGAGTTCAATGTGTCAAATCAGAGGGCCTGTTGTCTGGACCTCTGGCAGTCTCTATGGGGGTGCCACAGGGTTCAATTCTCGGCCGACTCTATTCTCTGTGTATATCAATGATGTCGCTCTTGCTGCTGGTGACTCTCAGATCCACCTCTATACATCTGGCCCTTCATTGGACACTGTGTTATTAAACCTCCAATCAAGCTTCAATGCCATACAACACTCCTTCCGTAGCCTCCAACTACTCTTAAACGCTAGTAAAACTAAATGCATGCTCTTCAATCGAACGCTGATTGCACCCGCCTGCTAGACTAGAATCACTACTCTCGGCGGGTCTGACTTAGAATATGTGGACAACTACAAATACCTAGGTGTCTGGTTAGACTGTAAACTCTCCTTCCAGACTCACATTAAGCATCTCCAATCCAAAGTTAAATCTAGAATATGCTTCCTTTTTCGCAACAAAGCCTCCTTCACTCATGCTGCCAAACATGCCCTCGTAAAACTGACTATCCTACCGATCCTTGACTTTGGCGATGTCATTTACAAAATAGCCTCCAACACTCTACTCAGCAAATTGGATGTAGTCTATCACAGTGCCATCGGTTTTGTCACCAAAGCCCCATATACTACCCACCATTGTGACCTGTTGCTCTCGTTGGCTGGCCCTCACTACATATTCGTCGCCAAACCCACTGGCTCCAGGTCATCTATAAATCACTGCTAGGCAAATCCCCACCTTATCTTAGCTCATTGGTCACCATAGCAACACCCACCCGTAGTATGCGCTCCAGCAGGTATATCTCACTGGTCATCCCCAAAGTCAACACCTCTTTTGGCCACCATTCCTTCCAGTTCTCTGCTGCTAATGACTGGAACGAACTGCAAAAATCTCTGAAGCTGGAGACTCTTACGTCCCTCACTAACTTTAAGCATCAGTTGTCAGAGCAGCTTAACGATCACTGCACCTGTACACAGCCCATCTGTAATTAGCCCACCCAACTACCTCATCCCCATATTGTTATTTATTTTGGTCACTTGCACCCCAGTACCTCTATTTTCACATCATCTTCTGCACATCTATCATTCCAGTGTTAATACTAAATTGTATTTATTTTGCACTATGGCCTATTTATTGCCTTACCTCCATAACTTACTACATTTGCACACACTGAATATTGATTTTCTATTGTGTTATTGACTGTATGTTTTGTTTTATCCCATGTGTAACTCTGTGTTGTTGTTTTTATCGCACTGCTTTGCTTTATCCTGGCCAGGTCGCAGTTGTAAATGAGAACTTGTTTTGAACTGGCTTACCTGGTTAAATAAAGGTTAAATATTATTTATTTTTTAAAGGGACTATGGTGGTCTGCTTGAAACATGTGAGCATTACAGACTGGGTCAGGGAGGGTTGCCAGCTGGTCAGTGCAGGCTCTGAGTACGCATCCTGGGAATCCGCCTTGCGGCCTTGTGAACGTTAACCTGTTTAAAGGTCTTACTCACATCGGCTACGGAGTGCGTGATCACACAGTCTTCTGGAACAGCATGGTTCAATGTTGCTTCCCTCGAAGTGTGCATAAAAGGCATTTAGCTCGTCTGGTAGGATCGCGTCACTGGACAGCTCGTTGCTGGGTTTCACTTTGTAATCCGTGATAGTTTGCAAGCCCTGACACATCCAATGAGCATCAGAGCCAGTGTAGTAGGATTCGATCTTAGTCCTGTATTGAGGCTTTGTCTGTTTGATGGTTCGTCGGAGGGCGTAGCGGGATTTCCTATAGCGTCCGGATTAGTGTCCCACTCCTTGAAAGCGGCAGCTCTAGCCTTTAGCTCAGTGCTGATGTAACCTGTAATCCATGGCTTTTAGTTGGGATATGTACGTACGGTCACTGTCGGGATGACGTTGTTGATGCCTTACTTAATGAAGCCGGTGACTGTTGTGGTAAACTCCTCAATGCCATCGGATGAATCCCGGAACATATTACAGTCTTTGCTAGTGAAACAGCCCTGTAGCTTAGCATCCGGTTCATCGGACCACTTCCATATTGAGTGCATCACTGGTACTTCCTGTTTGAGTTTTTCCTTGTAGACAGGAATCAGGAGGATAGAGTTATGGTCAGATTTGCCAAATGGAGGGTGAGGGAGTGCTTTGTATGGGTCTCTGTGTGTGGAGTAAAAGTGATCTAGAGTTTTTTTGCTCCTAGTTGCACAGGTGACATCATGGTAGAAATGAGGTGAGACAGATTTAAGTTTTCATGCATTAAAATGACTGGCCACTAGGAGCGCCGCCTCTGGGTGGGAATTCTTTGCTTACAGCCCTATACAGCTTGTTGAGTGCGGTCTTAGTGCCAGCATCAGTTTGTGGTGGTAAATAAACAGCTACAATATAGATGAAAACTCTCTTGGTAAATAGCATGGTCTACAGCTTATCATGAGGTATTCTGAAGAAGGTGAGCAAAACCTAGATACTTCCTTAATATTAGAGATTGCGCACCAGCTGTTGTTAACAAAGAGACACACCCCATCCTCCCTGAGCTTACCCGACGCTGCCGTTCTGTCCTGTCGATGTATAGAAAAACCAGTTAGACGTATATTTTCTATGTTCCTGTTCAGCCACGAACTGTAACATAGGATATTACAGTTCTTCAGATCACGTTGATAGGATAGTCTCGAACGGAGCTTGTCCAGTTTATTCTCCAGTGATTGCACGAAGGGTAGAGGCGGTTTATCCACCACTGGGCAAAAGAGTCCATATCAGGGTATATCTTTACATTAAATGTTTTTGATATTCTACATAATACAGACTATTTCCAATGCATTTTTTGGAGGGGGGAAATGCACCATATACTGAAAAATTCTGAATCCAGATGTGCCTTTTAGACATACAGTGCATTCGGAAAGTATTCAGATCCCTTGACTTCTTCCACATTTTGTTACGTTACAGCCTTATTCTAAAATTGATTTTTTTTTTTAATCCTCATCGATCTACACACAATACCCCATTATGACAAAGGGAAAACAGGTTTTTAGACATTTTGCAAATGTATATAAAAAACGAAACAGAAATACCTTATTTACATAAGTATTCAGACCCTTTGCTTTGAGACTCTAAATTACGGTCAGGTGCATCCTGTTTCATTGATCATTCTTGAGATGTTTCTACAACTTGATTGGAGTCCACCTAGGGCTGTTGCGGTGACCGTATTACCGCCACACCGGTGGTCACGAGCCATGAAGGCAGTCAAATTCCACATGACCGTTTAGTCACGGTAATTAGGCATCTCCAAGCTCTGATGCTGCTGCTGGTCATTATTAGCCTACCAAACTTACTAACTGCCTGGTACTCAGCACTCTATTGTCCCTCTAATCACTCTGACATCAATGCAAATGTATTCGAAAATCTAATCAAACGCCTAATGAGAGCCCATGAGCTCATGTTGCGCAATATTTCTATAGGCTATGCAATTGTGGAAAAACAGAGTGATGGCAACTAATAAAAAGATGGCCGCTAGTAAATTATAAGCAAATATTTTCTGTTAAATGAACTAATGTAGCCCACATCCATTTGGCATAGCCACATCAGGACCTAACATAAGGACAACTCAGAGAATGCTATTATTTTCTTCTGAAATAGACTATATTTTCTTCGTATCATGCTTCTTTAGACCTGTCTAAAATAAATAATGGATTTATTGTGAAGGTGTAGGCTATATTACATGGATTTATGGCTTGTAGGCTATGTGTGGAACCCAAGAGATGCTAAATGTGTTTATGTTATTTAACGGTCTATTACATTGAGACCGACAGTTAATTGCTTGAAATTCACCTGTTGACAAAAAGTTGTGACCGCCACAGCCCTAAGTCCACCTGTGGTAAATTCAATTGATTGGACATGATTTGGAAAGAAACACATTTGTCTATATAAGGTCCCACAGTTGACAGTGCACGTCAGAGCAAAAACCAAGTCATGAGGTAGAAAAATTTTGTCGTTAGAGCTTCGAGACAGGATTGTGTCGAGGGGACAGATCTGGGGAAGGGTACCAAAAACGTTATGCAGCATTGAAGGTCCCCAAGAACACAGTGGCCTCCATCATTCTTAAATGCAAAAAGTTGGGAACCACCAAGACTCGTCCTAGAGCTGGTCGCCCGGCCAAATTCAGCAATCGGGGGAGAAGGGCCTTGGTCAGGGAGGTGACCAAGAACCCGATGGCCACTCTGACAGAGCTTCAGATTTCCTCTGTGGAGATGTGAGAACCTTCCAGGACAACCATCTCTGCAGCACTCCACCAATCAGGCTTTTATGGTAGAGTGGCCGGAGGGAAGCCACTTCTCAGTTAAAGGCACATGACAGCCCGCTTGGAGTTTGCCAAAAGGCACCTAAAGACTCTCAGACCATGAGAAACAAGATTCTCTGGTCTGATTAAACCAAGATTGAACACTTTGGCCTGAATGCCAAGTCTGGAGGAAACCTGGCACCATCTATACAGTGAAGCACGGTGGTGGCAGCATCATGCTGTGGGGATGTTTTTCAGTGGCAGGGACTGGGAGACTAGTCAGGATCGAGGGAAAGATGAATGGAGCAAAGTACAGAGAGATCCTTGATGAAAACCTGCGTCAGTGCGCTCAGGACCTCAGACTGGGGCGAAGGTTCACCTTCCAACAGGACAACAACCCTAAGCACACATCCAAGACAATGCAGGAGTGGCTTCAGGACAAGTCTCTGAATGTCCTTGAGTGGCCCAGCCAGAGCCCAGACTTGAACCCGATCTAACATCTCTGGAAAGACCTGAAAATAGCTGTGCAGCAAAACTCCCCATCCAACCTGACAGAGCTTGAGAGGATCTGCAGAGAAGAATGGTAGAAACTCCCGAAATACAGGTGTGCCAAGCTTGTAGCAGAGTACCGAAGAAGACTTGAGGCCGTAATCGCTGCCAAAGGTGCTTCAACAAAGTACTAAGTAAAGGGTCTGAAAACGTATGTAAATGTGATATTTCAGTTTTTTTATTTTTAATAAATTAGTCAACATTTCTAAAAACCTGTTTTTGCTTTGTCATTATGGGGTATTGTGTATAGATTTAATCCATTTTTGAATAAGTCTGTAAAGTAACAAAATGTGGAAAAAGTAAAGGGGTCTGAATACCTTCCAAATGCACTGTATATGATATTGGGATTACTTCGAATATCACACATGGACACTTGCTATGGCCGCATACGGACTCATTCAATATCCTGAGATATGTGACATCCTATTCTGTCTCTTCATGTTAACAAATACTGACTGTATACATCTCATATCTGTGTTTTCTCAGCACATTTAAGATATTAAGCTATAATGATCCCAGATTTGGTTCTCTTAGCTGAGGTCCATATCCAGATCTTGATATGTTTTTTGATATGCTGAAACTAAGGCAGATTTCTGATGCATTTCTGAGTTTTCAGCACATGCTCAATAATTTGACAAATATGAAATCTATATTTTTCTTTCATGCACAATTTGTTTTGGTATTCCCTCCGGATATCATACATGGTACAGTGGGGAAAAAAAGTATTTAGTCAGCCACAAATTGTGCATGTTCTCCCACTTAAAAAGATGAGAGAGGCCTGTAATTTTCATCATAGGTACACGTCAACTATGACAAACAAATGGAGAACTTTTTTCTCCAGAAAATCACATTGTAGGATTTTTAATGAATTTATTTGCAAATTATGGTGGAAAATAAGTATTTGGTCACTTACAAAAATGCAAGATTTCTGGCTCTCACAGACCTGTAACGTCTTCTTTAAGAGGCTCCTCTGTCCTCCACTCGTTACCTGTATTAATGGCACCTGTTTGAACTTGTTATCAGTATAAATGACACCTGTCCACATCCTCAAACAGTCAAACTCCAAACTCCACTATGGCCAAGACCAAAGAGCTGTCAAAGGACACCAGAAACAAAATCGTAGACCTGCACCAGGCTGGGAAGACTGAATCTGCAATAGGTAAGCAGCTTGGTTTGAAGAAATCAACCGTGGGAGCAATTATTAGGAAATGGAAGACATACAAGACCACTGATAATCTCCCTCGATCTGGGGCTCCACGCAAGATCTCACCCCGTGGGGTCAAAATGATCACAAGAACGGTGAGCAAAAATCCCAGAACCACACGGGGGGACCTAGTGAATGACCTGCAGAGAGCTGGGACCAAAGTAACAAAGCCTACCATCAGTAACACACTACGCCGCCAGGGACTCAAATCCTGCAGTGCCAGACGTGTCCCCCTGCTTAAGCCAGTACATGTCCAGGCCCGTCTGAAGTTTGCTAGAGTGCATTTGGGTGATCCAGAAGAGGATTTGGAGAATGTCATTTGGTCAGATGAAACCAAAATAGAACTTTTTGGTAAAAACTCAACTTGTCGCGTTTGGAGGACAAAGAATGCTGAGTTGCATCCAAAGAACACCATACCTACTGTAAGGCATGGGGTGGAAACATCATGCTTTGGGGCTGTTTTTCTGCAAAGGGACCAGGACGACTGATCCGTGTAAAGGAAAGAATGAATGGGGCCATGTATCATGAGATTTTGAGTGAAAACCTACTTCCATTAGCAAGGGCATTGAAGATGAAACATGGCTGGGTCTTTCAGCATGACAATGATCCCAAACACACCGCCCGGGCAACGAAGGAGTGGCTTCGTAAGAAGCATTTCAAGGTCCTGGAGTGGCCTAGCCAGTCTCCAGATCTCAACCCCATAGAAAATCTTTGGAGGGAGTTGAAAGTCCGTGTTGCCCAGCGACAGCCCCAAAACATCACTGCTCTAGAGGAGATCTGCATGGAGGAATGGGCCAAAATACCAGCAACAGTGTGTGAAAACCTTGTGAAGACTTACAAGAAAACGTTTGACCTGTGTCATTGCCAACAAAGGGTATATAACAAAGTATTGAGAAATTTTTGTTATTGACCAAATACTTATTTTCCACCATAATTTGCGAATAAATTCATTAAAAATCCTACAATGTGATTTTCTGGATTTTTTTTCTCCTCATTTTGTCTGTCATATTTGACGTGTACCTATGATGAAAATTACAGGCCTCTCTCATCTTTTTAAGTGGGAGAACTTGCACAATTGGTGGCTGACTAAATTATTTTTTCCCCCACTGTATGTATATGTTGAGTGAGGGAAAAAAGTATTTGATCCCCTGCTGATTTTGTACGTTTGCCCACTGACAAAGACATGATCAGTCTATAATTTTAATGGTAGGTTTATTTGAACAGTGAGAGACAGAATAACAACAACAAAATCCAGAAAAACGCATGTCAAAAATGTTATAAATTGATTTGCATTTTAATGAGGGAAATAATTATTTGACCCCCTCTCAATCAGAAAGATTTCTGGCACCCAGGTATCTTTTATACAGGTAACGAGCTGAGATTAGGAGCACACTCTTAAAGGGAGTGCTCCTAATCTCAGCTTGTTACCTGTATAAAAGTAACCTGTCCACAGAAGCAATCAATCAATCAGATTCCAAACTCTCCACAATGGCCAAGACCAAAGAGCTCTCCAAGGATGTCAGGGACAAGATTGTAGACCTACACAAGGCTGGAATGGGCTACAAGACCATCGCCTAGCAGCTTGGTGAGAAGGTGACAACAGTTAGTGTGATTATTCGCAAATGGAAGAAACACAAAAGAACTGTCAGTCTCCCTCGGCCTGGGGCTGCAATGATCATGAGAACGGTGAGGAATCAGCCCAGAACTACATAGGAGGATCTTGTCAATGATCTCAAGACAGATGGGACCATAGTCACCAAGAAAACAATTGGTAACACACTACGCCGTGAAGGACTGAAATCCTGCAACGCCCGCAAGGTCCCCCTGCTCAAGAAAGCACATATACAGGGCCGTCTGAAGTTTGCCAATGAACATCTGAATGATTCAGAGGAGAACTGGGTGAAAGTGTTGTGGTCAGATGAGACCAAAATGGAGCTCTTTGGCATCAACTCAACTCGCCGTGTTTGGAGGAGGAGAAATGCTGCCTATGACCCCAAGAACACCATCCCCACCATCAAACATGGAGGTGGAAACATTATGCTTTGGGGGTGTTTTTCTGCTAAGGGGACAGGACAACTTCACAGCATCAAAGGAACGATGGACGGGGCCATGTACCGTCAAATATTGGGTGAGAACCTCCTTCCCTCAGCAGGGCATTGAAAATGGGTCGTGGATGGGTATTCCAGCATGACAATGACCCAAAACACATGGCCAAGGCAACAAAGGAGTGGCTCAAGAAGAAGCACATTAAGGTCCTGGAGTGGCCTAGCCAGTCTCCAGACCTTAATCCCATAGAAAATCTGTGGAGGGAGCTGAAGGTTCGAGTTGCCAAACGTCAGCCTCGAAACCTTAATGACTTGGAGAAGATCTGCAAAGAGGAGTGGAACAAAATCCCTCCTGAGATGTGTGCAAACCTGGTGGCCAACTACAAGAAACTTCTGACCTCTGTGATTGCCAACAGGGGTTTTGCCACCAAGTACTAAGTCATGTTTTGCAGAGGGGTCAAATACTTATTTCCCTCATTAAAATGCAAATCAATTTATAACATTTTTGACAGGCGTTTTTCTGGATTTTTTTGTTGTTATTCTGTCTCTCACTGTTCAAATAAACCTACCATTAAAATTATAGACTGATCATTTCTTTTTCAGTGGGCAAACGTACAAAATCAGCAGGGGATCAAATACTTTTTTCCCTCACATATATACATATATATATATATAAACATGGGGGATTGGAAGTGATGCAGACAATTACATTGATGGAAGTTACAATCTATCTGCAATATTAAGCTGATCTACCCCCTAAAAAATATAAAAAATAATAAAAAAGTACCTTACTGTGATTGTTTTCAATTAAAATGGTGAAAAAGAAACAAAAATAGCTTCTTTGCAAAGAACAATTTCTCAAGCAAGAATTTAGCTAGGACTGTCTGGGAGTCGTCTGAGTGGGGAGGGGAAAACGGAAAACTAGCTGTTATTGGCAGAGCGGTTTAGAACTCTCTTTCTGTCACGGTTCAGACAGACGACAAGAGGACCACAATTGCGTCACACCAGAAAGTTTATTTAAACTTAAGGGGAAAGGGATGTAGGGAGTGAGTGAAGGCTCCAGGGGTTGTCCCGTCCGATGTGCTGGGTCTGTGCCTCCCCCCAGTGGCAGCGATGCGTCCGATGACGCCGGTGGTTGGTGGTCCAGAAGTCCTGGGGGGGGGAGGAAACACAGACACAACGGGGCGGAATGAAACCAGGCAGCAGTACAGTTCAAGGGAGATCCAAAATACGTAGTAGCAAGGCAGAAGGCTGGTCAGAGTTACCGGGATTGAAGAGTAGTCAGGAGTCGTAATGGCAGAAGCAGGTCTGGATCTCCTGAGGCAGAAGAGTATCCAAAAACCAGGCAGGTCCGGGGTCACAAAACCAGGGTGAGCCAGAAGCGCGAGCAAACAGGTTCCGGGTGTGAGCTTTGCAGACGATCTGACACAGGAGAGCTGAAAGACAGGGCTATAAATACTGGGAGAGGTTAGTGGGTAATGCAGCGCAGCTGGCAGAGTAATTAGAGCCGAGCAGAGCAGGGACAGGTGGAGCTAGTTAGGCTGAGTAGAGAGAGAGTGGTGAGCAGAGTGGAAACAACTTAAGGTGGTAACCCAGTGGAGTGAGAGGGCTCATGACAGAACCCCCCCCCAAGGGGACGGCCCCAGAAGTCCCAAGAGCAACACCACGCCGGGCGGGAGGAGGGGAGCCGGAGGAGGGCTAGAACTCCCCCGAACGGTCCGAGCGAACGTCCTCATCCTCGGAGGAAGCCGGAGGACCGTGGTCGGGAGATGGGACAGGTCCCGAGACAGGATCAGGCACAGGACAGGAAGCCGAGCGGGCAGGACGGTTAGAGACCCCTCTGGGGCGGCCCCTACGGATTGCAGGTTGATCAGGATGCCGTTGGTGGAAAGCGGTGATGAGAGTCCTATCCACAATCCGACTAGCTGGCACCCAGGTCCTTTCCTCAGGTCCATAGCCCTCCCAGTCAATGAGGTACTGGAGACCCCTACCCCTCCGTCTGGACCGAAGCAGGCGGCGGACGGTGTAAACCAGACCACCATCGACGAGCCGTGGAGGAGGAGGACAAGGCGCAGCAGGGACCAGCGGACTCCTGGGCACAGGCAGGGGCTGCAGCAATCCGGCTGGGGGGCTGGCAGGACGACTTGTGTTGGTTGCAGATGGGGCAGGCTTGGACAAATTCCCGTACATCCTTCCTCAGAGAGGGCCACCAGAACCTCTGGGCGAGCAGGTTGTAAGTGCGGGTGGAGCCAGGGTGACAAGCTAGGCGGGAGTCATGTCCCCACTGAACGACCTGGGACCTCAGGTCTTCGGGGACAAAAAGGCGGTAAGCTGGGCAAGTGCTGGGACCTGGCTGGTTACGGAGAGCCTCCAGCACCTGTTCCTCAACAGCCCAGGTCAGAGCTGCAACGATGCAGGGACTTGGCAGAATCGACACAGGGTCCTTGGAGGGGTCAGGAGCGGAGTTAGTAGGTACTGGCCGAGGGTAGTGCGGCGGCAAGCAGGCAGGTTCGGTGGCAGTCCTCTCCCCACTCCCTGATCACCCCGGTCACCCAGTCGAGCTGAGGGTTGTGCCGGCGGAGCCATGGGTAACCCAGGATGAGGGGTTGGCCTGGAGAGGGGAGCAGGTGAAACTGGATAGTTTCTTGATGGTTTCCGGACAGACCCATCGAGACCGGGGCCGTGACATGAGTGACCGATCCGAGTAAGTGTCCGTCCAGTGCCCGGGCAGGAATAGGAGGTGTCAAACGGAGGTTCTCCAGTCCCAGTTGGCGTGCCAGCTTGATGTCCATTATGTTGGCTTCGGCGCCAGAATCCACCAGAGCAGCCAGGGTGTGAGTTGGAGTCAGGGAGGCGGAGGTGAACTTGCAGCAGGGGTTTGCGGTCGGAGGACTGGATGGTCATTGAACTCAACCGGACTCCCCCTATGCCCGGTGAGCTTCGGCCCTTTAAAGGGCAGGTTACCACACGATGT
This sequence comes from Coregonus clupeaformis, assembly GCF_020615455.1. Lineage (NCBI taxonomy): Eukaryota > Metazoa > Chordata > Actinopteri > Salmoniformes > Salmonidae > Coregonus > Coregonus clupeaformis. The sequence goes on along the minus strand of NC_059218.1, from coordinate 9,220,374 downwards.
CCATCACCTCCACAATAGAGGCAGAGGTTTGAGGTGAAGCGTCGCTGGCGCTCTGCAGGAGTGAGAGAGGCTCGCCCAATCTCCATAGGCTCAGACTGATCAAGCTGAACTGGGTGAGTGGCAGTAGATGACAGGAGCTCAGTCGGATCTCTCCGAATGCCGGTAGTAGGTGGACCTTGGCGCCCCCCTCTCACGACGACGGGTCTGTATCCCTCTGTCGATCCTGACAGTCAGTGCGATGGCTTCATCAAGAGTGGAAGGCAGTTCATGGGAGACCAACTCGTCCTTGATATAGTCAGCCAAACTATGGAAGAACGCGTCCACCAACGATGGTGTGTTCCAAGAACTTCGTCTAGCCAGGGTTCGGAAGTCGATGGAATGGTCTGCGACTGTACGTCTGCCTTGTCGGAATACTGAACAGTTCACGAGACGCCTCTGCGGTTGGTGAATCCAGGTCAAACACCTTCAGCATCTCCTCGGCAAACCGGTCGAAGGTTGCACATGCGGGGGTTTGACGTTCGAACTCTGCTGTTCCCCAGAGTCGAGCTCGGCCCGTCAGGTGAGTGATGGCATACCCAACCTTAGCCCCTCCGTGGCGAAGGTCCTTGGCTGCAAGGAGAACTGAAGTCGGCAGCTAGTCAGGAATGGCCGGACCTGGGTAGAATCGCCGTTGAACCGCTCGGGGTTTCCAATCTTGGGTTCCGGAGCAGCGGCTGCAATGACCGGGGCAGGTAACTCGGGGCAGGGCTGGTGGGCAGACTGGCTGGGGTCAGGTTGGTGAGGAGTTGAATGATCATGGCGAGTTGTTGTTGCTGCTGCTGGGACTGCTGCTGGTGCTGCTGGAACTGCTGATGCTGTTGGTAGCCGGCCTGAAGCAGAGAGGTGATGTCGCCGCTCATGCGGCCTAGCTCTCTCTCAGTGTGTTCCAGGCGTAGCATGGCGGTGGGTTGCTCAGGTTCTTCGGTTTCCATGTCGGGGGAAGTGTGCGCTGAGTCCATAATGGTCAGATCGTACTGTCACGGTTCAGACAGACGACAAGAGGACCACAATTGCGTCACACCAGAAAGTTTATTTAAACTTAAGGGGAAAGGGATGTAGGGGAGTGAGTGAAGGCTCCAGGGGTTGTCCCGTCCGATGTGCTGGGTCTGTGCCTCCCCCAGTGGCAGCGATGCGTCCGATGACGCCGGTGGTTGGTGGTCCAGAAGTCCTGGGGGGAGGAAACACAGACACAACGGGGCGGAATGAAACCAGGCAGCAGTACAGTTCAAGGGAGATCCAAAATACGTATGTAGCAAGGCAGAAGGCTGGTCAGAGTTACCGGGATTGAAGAGTAGTCAGGAGTCGTAATGGCAGAAGCAGGTCTGGATCTCCTGAGGCAGAAGAGTATCCAAAAACCAGGCAGGTCCGGGGTCACAAAACCAGGGTGAGCCAGAAGCGCGAGCAAACAGGTTCCGGGTGTGAGCTTTGCAGACGATCTGACACAGGAGAGCTGAAAGACAGGGCTATAAATACTGGGAGAGGTTAGTGGGTAATGCAGCGCAGCTGGCAGAGTAATTAGAGCCGAGCAGAGCAGGGACAGGTGGAGCTAGTTAGGCTGAGTAGAGAGAGAGTGGTGAGCAGAGTGGAAACAACTTAAGGTGGTAACCCAGTGGAGTGAGAGGGCTCATGACACTTTCTTACTGGTCTATAAACTAATTTACCGCCTGGTGATGTCACCAGGCAGACCAAATCTCTTTCCCACCAAAACAGGCAGAAATTTCAGGCTGCCTTTCACTAAAAGGGCATTATCATCATTTTCACAATGTCACAGTATTATTCCAACCTCATAGTGTGGAACTATATATAAAACAAAGGAAAGTCATGTTTCGACTGCGCTGGGCCTTTAAATATGAGTATAGTGTTCTCTATTTTGTTTTCTAGTATGTGTTTTATTGAATGCATCTGTGTGTTCTCATGGTGGATTCCTCCCTGGACCGCTTAGCTAAAAGGTTCCCAGACAGAGCCTGAGCCTCGCGGCTGTTTGCTTGCAATTACTCCAACAATGTAACTTTAAGCCATGTCTGGGGGTGACATTTGATGGGCGGGATGGCGGTTTCTGAAGAGAAGCTTTGAGTCATTATCGGAGGAATAGAAGTGTGTTTGTGTGTGTGTCAGTAGTGGAGGAATACAAAATACTGAGATTGTGAGGGACAAATGTTCTGCTTTAGAAAATTTCTCACAGGGTGATTGGCAATTGAAAGGATTATGTTTTAGAGTCGTTGATTTGACTCATAGTGAAGTCTCTCTCTGTGAATTATTAACTCTTAGCCTACAATTTCCGTGCCCCCGCGGAAACGCAATTAACATAATACAAAAATCCCCACAAAAATCTGTCTGTTTAAGCTAGAGATATCTTCTTTTTTTTGCATGGGCTGCATCTCAATCCACCACATCCACCGATATCGCCCTTTGTCAGACCATGAGACATCCCGAAAATCGGTCTTCTCACAAAAACGTCTGTAGCGTCCGAACAGTTTGGCCTACAAGTATTATGATCACTCTATTGAAAGTTCTCAGTTTTGCTCTACGATGCCCACAAGCCTCACAAGACTCGTCTGAAGTTGGTACAGCCTACAACTTCTGTCTGTAGTGTCCAAACGGTTTGGGCTACATACTAATATGACCCCTCTGTGGACAGCTGAGACTCTCACGATGATGTTCTACATTTTGCTCTAGGATGCCCACAAGCCTCACAAGACTCATCTGAAGGTCCCGGTACCAGTTTAAAAAAATTAATGGAAGTATGCGGTATATGGAGATAGTTTAGTGCCAAAATTAAGAAGTTAAATATATGTCTGTCCTATATCTCTCAGATATAGGAAAGGCACTTCAGAATAAACTTATTTTAGAATATTTGGGGGGACTATCTGTTGTTCCATGTAGTGGATCTGTTATTCAGTGCGTTTGTATGAGCTAATAGCAGTAAGGTCAGAAATATGTTTTCATCCCAAAAAAATTTAATATCTTTTTTTGATACTTCAAGGGCTCTTAAAATTCAAAATCAAATAGCTGAATTATCCTTGGTATGACTTTCTTAACCTTTTCACACGTGAGTTCCAAATATCTCTAATGGTCGCTCCAGCGTGAGTTGTTTTATGCACAATATGTCAGAATGCACTCACTGTTCCAAAATGTGATTGTTACGTAACAGGACAGTTAGCACGAGTTGCCTGCTAATTATCTATAGGCTATGTTTCAACTTGTCAATTTCAAATAATTTTCTAACAAGTTGTATTTTCTAACAGCAGTTTGAATTGAGGTGTGTTCCGCCTCCTCATTCATTCACATAGAAGTAGGCCATTTCAATTTATGTTTGTGGTTTTACTGAGCCGGACAAACTTCCCTCCAAGCCCTTCCAAGCACATCAAGTATGCAGACATTTGCGCAGTCTTGCACGAACTGGAACATGTTCTGGCTGGCACTCGCATTGCCTCCATCTTTGTTTTCCTTACAAATAAGAACTTTGGACATGTGTGCGTTCCTATCAAAGTAAGTCCCTTATTTTCTGTATATCGTGTTGTTGTTTCTACTGTAGCATGAAGTATGTATGTATGTATGTATGTATGTATGTATGTATGTATGTATGTATGTATGTATGTATGGAGCATAATGTAGTTACAGTTTTATTCAAGTTTTCAAGTACTGGTGACAAATAATGCATTCTGATTATTGCATTGATTGTAATGGACACCTATTATGTGTGTAAAATACTTTTTTTAAGGTTAGGAGCTATAGGAGGACAGATACATTTTGATATCAGTCTAGGCCTTATTGCAGAGGAATAAGCAAGTTATGTTTGTTTCAGCATTGCTGGAAGAATGTTCAGGCCTGACTGTTGCGCAATGAGTGACAAAACATTTGAGACCCTGATGTTCATCAAATGCAATCGCCATCTTAAATGATTAACCAAAATCTAAAATTATCATTAAAGAACCGTATGACAATGATGCGGGCGGCAGGTAGCTTAGTGGTTAAGAGCGTTGTGCCAGCAACCGAAAGATCATTATGTATTTCATTCTTAATATTAATATCTGAAAGCCCTCCAAACCATGTGCAAATGATAATATATTTAGACTAATTAAATAAACTGTTCTAGTTTTTGGTTCTTCATCAAATATATAGCAGGCAACAAATAAATATTTCAAATAACTTGCATATATTCAAATATTATTTATTTTTCTGAGACCTGTATTTGAATATGAAAGGAAATTGTTGCCAATAGTTGCCTTAAGTTGATTCTCTATATTCGACTACCTCGAGTATTTGAAAAGTTGGTATTTTCAAATTAAACACAAAAAAACATTCTGCCCAGGTCTGATGCAGGGTGAGGTTGCATAGTCACAGCTGGAGCAGGACCCATCAAACTCAACTAATTGTGAACATAACTTTATGAAACTGAATATTGTTCTTCTTACCGAGGAGCAGGGTGAGGTTAACAGAGGAGGGGTGAGAGAGTGAATGTGGGTCTTACCAAGGTGCAGAGCGAGAGAGTGAGTTGTTCTTACCAAGGTGCAGGGTGAGGTTGACGGAGTTAGGGTGCTGGACTCTGTAGAACATGGACTGGCTCTGCCACCAGGTGGGTTCCTCGTCTGTGTGGAAGTCCGTCAGCAGGCTGGCGTTGTGGCTGAGGCCTGTGTCCGATATGCTACAGTGGTGGCAGGAGCGTGTCGAGCCCGTCTGCATGCAGTAGTCCTCCGGCGGTGAACCACACACGTTGGAAGCCATGATCGTGCGGTTGAAGGCTGCGTTCTCAAACTTGGGCATGCAACGGCTAGGGACGCCCTCATCGTCATCGTAGCAGGAGTCCATGGCCCCGTGAACAAAGGAGAGGGAGCAGAGGAGGAGGAGTGGGGTGGTCAGTGGGGTATCCATGACCAGGGAAAGTCACATACAGAGACACACACAAGGTCAGTTAACAGGTAACACACACACACACTAACACACTCCCAAACACACTGGTAGAGTAATCCCGCAGATGTCTCAGAGAGGTCTATGGTCCTCTGTTTTTCCCCCTCTCTTTATCTATGTCCCTCTCTCTCTCTTGTTCTCCCTTTCTTCTCCAACATGTGTTCTCCTTCTGTGAACTAAGTGAAGTTACTGGGGGAACCCCTCTCACTAGGGATAGGATGAGAGAGACATGGGAGGGAGGGACAGACAGAGGGAGAGGAAAGAGAGGGAAGTGGGGGCATGTACACTCCCCCTCCTGCTGGCCACAGCAAGTACTACAGTCCCCAGTACAAAGATGCAGAGTCACAGTAAAACCATGGTGATGTTCATTATGGCACACTGTGGCAAAACGTTTTTGATCGGAAAACAAAAATCTCTGCTTTAATTGGACAATTTCAGGCTCTACCTCCCTGTTTTACTCAATTTCGAAATGTTTTCCACCTACGTTTCCAGGTGTTAGAAACTGACTACCATTACACATTTGAATAATGTAGCGGCCATGATTGAGACTGTTAAAAACCTTTCCATTGCACACTCTGTATTATACTGGAGAGCACACAGGGTGCCTTTACCACTTATGGAGAAACGCAATATGATGATTATGGTGATGAATGTGTTGGTGGTTATCATCACGTGGGGATTCTGGTCAGTGCTGACTGCAGTGAGCCTCTTCAGAAGGACTAAGAACCTACCTGTAACAGAGAGACAGAAATACAGAAGACAGAGTGGAATGTGTGCAACCTGTTATGCTGCTTGAGGTTTATGGCGTATCTGAAAGAAAAAAAGATAAATACATGTAGTTAATGGCTTGGATATACTTTAAAATGCAGTGGGAGGGGAAGTGTATATCATCCACAAAACTTAGACAGATTGTCATGTTTGACAATGTAAGTTAGGGGAAGTGACAGCATGAGCAGGTTCTGAATCACAGGTACAGAGTACCAGGCAGGTGTGCAGGTGGGTGATGCAGAAGTCAGGTGAAAACTGTGAGGTGAAGACAGTGGAGTGATGTCAGTCTAACAGTGAATGTGTTGGCAATGTTCTGTGGTTGACTGTTGAATTATTGACACTAACAATAGGCTTGCAATGATGTCATGGTAAGAGGACAAACGATTTGTGGATATACAGTACATGTGTCTAAAGGAGAAAGAGAGAGGGCATAAGAAAGTGAATGAGAAATGAGAGTGAACAGGTGAGCAGAGTGAGATGCAGAGAGAGAGAGAAAATACAGAAAGACAGAGGGGAAGAAAATGAGAGAGTAAAAGAGGTAGGTAAGTAGGAGGTAGAGAAGGATTCAGTGTGTGTGTGTGGATGAAGGAGAGAGAGCGAAAGAAAGACGGAGAGGGAGGTAGAGAGGTAAAGAGGGAGATGTTTGGAGTGTCTTGTAGATTTATGATCCTTGGGGATTTACTGCCTCTCCTCTACCATATCTCCTTGTGATTGCTCTGATTTACTACAGCTCTTGTACCACTCAGCTAGGGACATTGTAAAGGGGACCACATCCATTTGCAGTGAAATCCTCTGCTGACTGCGGGCTGTGAGGGAGAGGGGGAGAAGGAGGGAGGGGAAGAGGGAGGGAGAGAGAGAGATGGAGGTAGAAAGGGAGGGAGAGATGGATTGGGAAAGGGAGAGAGAGAGGGAGATGGAAAGAGAGATGGAGGGAGAGACCGAGGGAAAGGAAGAGGTGGAGGGAGAGGGAGGTCAGGGGAACATGGAAAGAGGGAGGACAGAGAGAGGGAGAGAGAATGGTTTAAATTATGTTTGGCTGCAGCTGGATCTCTCACTACGATGAGAGAGAGTAATGCTTCTTCAAGCTGATTTACGTTCAACAGGGGTTACATAAGGTGTGTGTGCGTGCGTGCTGGTGTGTGTGTCTGTGTGAGTGCATGACCGTGTGTGGACACGTGTGTGTATGTCAGTGGAGGCTGGTGGGAGGAGCTATAGGAGGACCGGCTCATTGTAATGGCTGGAATGGAATTAATGGAATGGAGTCAAACATGTGCTTTCCATATATTTATTCCATTCCAGCCATTACAATGAGCCGTTCCTCCTATAGCTCCTCCCACCAGCCTCCACTGGTTTATCTGTATGTATGTGTGTGTGTATGTGTGCGTGTGTGTGCATTCATGTGTAGTGTACACATCTGTAGTGAATTGATTAGCAGGTTGACCATGTGTTCAGATATATATCCAGGCTCTGTCATAGCCGGCTGCGACCGGGAGACCAATGGGGCGGCGCGCAATTGGCCCAGCGTCGTCCAGGGTAGGGGAGGGAATGGCCGGCAGGGATGTAGCTCAGTTGATAGAGCATGGCGTTTGCAACGCCAGGGTTGTGGGTTTGATTCCCACAGGGGGTATGAAAAAAAAAAAACGTATGCATTAACTGTAAGTCGCTCTGGATAAGAGCGTCTGCTAAATTACTAAAATGTAAATGTAATATATTCAGCCTACTGTATGTGCATAGTGCATGTCATTACTGTGTTTGAGTAAAGGCTTACATGTCCATACATACTGAATCAGACCTGTATGTGTGTGTGTGTGTGTGTGTGTGTGTGTGTGTGTGTGTGTGTGTGTGTGTGTGTGTGTGTGTGTGTGTGTGTGTGTGTGTGCGTGTGTGCGTGCGTGTGTGAATACATTGGTCTTGACAGCTGTCTTGGAGAGCAGTCTCCTGAGGACAGTGGATGAGATTGTCTGATAAGTTCAATTGAATTGAATTAAACTACAAAATGTACCTAGAATAAATTTCTAACTCCATCCATGACACACTGAAAAGGTAGGTGTTGGAAAATCGAATTTGCAGCTGAAATAGCTCCAAAATAAGCCACAGTATTCTAACTTCAAAGCCACCGCTGATTTGAAGGTGTGTGTGTGTGTGTGTGTCTGCACGCATGTGTGTGTGTGTGTGTGCGCACGTTTGTTCATGTATGCACGTGCGTAGGAATTTGTGCCTGTGTGTGTGTGTGTTCTAAATGAATACAGCATACAATAGAGGGAAGAGTAAAATAAAGCACGTGAGAAGCCTGCAGGGTAGTACTGCTGCCCTCCTACTGCTCTGGAAGCACTACTCCACATTCCATGGAACAGCACACACACAAAAAAATGATGGGCTAAAAACAACCCAATTTGGGTTATTTGGTAACCCAGTGCTGGTTAAATAGTGGATATAACACACGCTGGGTTATTTTGACCCAGTTGGGTTGCGTGAATAACCCAACAATTGGGGTTGTTGCGATTACGCAAACATTAGTTAATTTAATCATCCGTTTTTTTTTTTTTACTATCAATTGGGTTGACCCAGCATCTGGGTCTTTTTTTATGTAATGCATAGGTTATTTTAAGGAGGCATGGCCTATTAGGAGCGTGGCTTTCATATAGTTATTTTTAGCCAACCATTACAGTAAATGTCATTCCTGTTCATCATGTAAAGTTTGTAAACTGCAAATGAAAATGTTCCTTTAATATTTTTGCAGATGACACATTCTAAGATCAAATTCAAATATTATTATGTACATATCCCAACATTGAGATATACTGTTGGGATATGCAATATGAATCCCTACACTGAGATACACTGTTGAGATATGTAATATTTTCGTATCCCGATATTGGGATGTGCAAGTGTTCTGATCTGACCCACTGGGTTATATCTCAAAAACCCAGCATCCATAACCCAGCAGTTTTTAAAGAAAACAACCCAACTAAGTGACCCAATGCCTGCAACACAGCAGTGCACACACACCTGAGAGTGGGTCATGTCATGATGATGGGGTAAGACATACTCCATAGAACAGCACACCAGAACACCTGAAACAGAGGGACTCATGATGGTGATGATGATGAAGGAGCAGACACTGAAGGCACTAGACACTGCTACTGTTCCGTCTCTCAGCTCATACTGTAGAGACACATTCACAATGAAGTAGGTTCATAAAAGAAGAATCATTGCATTACTTGCAATGATCGTGATACTGTATGTGGTTCTTTTATATACGCAGGTGCATTATTTGAATGCAATTATTTAATGTCGTTTTGGATAAGAGCATCTGCTAAATGATTAAAATGTAAATGTAAAATAACCACATAGGCCTACACCTCCATGTCTCTTTATTCCTCTCACCCTCTTTCTGTCTCTCTCCCCCCACCTCTATCTCTCCCCTTCCTCCTCTCTCTATCTCCCCTCTCTTCTCTCTCTCTTTCTCCTGTCTGTGGTGATGCTCACCTCTCCTCTCTGCTCTCGTAGTTCCTACAGACTGGCAGGCAGGCAAGTCTCTGCTGGGTGGCGGCTTGGCTTGGTATTTGATGTTATGGCTGTCACCGCTTCACTTAGCTGTGCAGGAGGCTGCTGCTGCTGCTGCCACCTCCCCCACAGGGAATACATTAGGCTAGATATCTAACAAACTAATGAGCGTCACACAAGTCTAATACTACACCCACCCATAAAGAATCTTTACCACACTATCACACAAGTCTACACCGACCCACGCAAAACTATACAACACCATCAAACACGTCTAACACACCAACCCACTGACACAACTTTGTCACAATGTACCATTACACAATCCTTTACTACACCATCTCACACTCTACAGACACAAAACTATACTACACTGTCACAATGTGTACTACACCTTCACAAAACTGTATTACACACAAGATCTCACTAAATGCAGCTACTGCAGAGATAGGGCTTTACTTTGTTTGGTGTGAAAGTGTGTGACGATGTGTGACTATAACCAGGTTTCCATCCTACCTTTTTATGAGTTGAAATTACATCGGATAAAAAATGTCACGGCAGGCCTGATGGAAACAGAAAATCTTTTGGTAAACTTTCCAAATGTCCACAAAACTAAATACGCTAGACAAGGTGGGATCTTTTTGTGTCCGTAAAATTAATAATGCGAGAAATGGCGGTAGAAATGCATTAATGTGCAAATATTAATATGTCAATATATATAGTCACGCGATGACATGTTATGTGGTCCTCCCACTACAACTCGGGAAAGCATGCAGTTTATTAGCCTACAGATTAAATAATTTATGATGAACTTCACAAGGTTGTGAAAGTGCAAGGTGATGAACATGATGCTCCTTTCCAATAAAATTCTAGGGCCTTATTCTGGTGACATGATGATCGATGCTTGACTGCCGTTTGACAAATAAAAATAATCACCCCGCACCTCTCTGATTCAGAGGGGTTGGGTTAAATGCAGAAGACACGTTTTCAGTTGAATGTATTCAGTTGTGCAACTGACTAGGTATCCCATTTCCCTTTCCCTAGTAGGCTACCTGCACTGGAACTGTCAGCTATTGGCTAGAGATCACGTGCCAAGACCAGAGTGGGCACATTCGATATATAACGCAAAATATTTTGTGACAAAACCAGTAGAGTTCAAAGTCAAATGGAAACCCATATAACCTCTTAACCTCTACGGGATCGGTGTACCGTGTATGGGACAGTTGAGCTAACGTGCGCTAATGTGATTAGCATGACTGTTGTAAGTAACAGCAAACTTTCCAGGACATAGACATGTCTTATATGGGCAGAAAGCTTACATTCTTCTTAATCTAACTGCACTGTCCAATTTACAGTAGCTATTACAGTGAAAAAATACCATGCTATTGTTTGAGGAGAGTGCGCAACAACAAAAATCTTATCATGTCAACTGGTTTGATACATTCACCTCTGAAGGTAAATAATGTACTTACATTCAGTAATCTTGCTCTGATTTGTCATCCTGAGGGTCACAGAGATAAAATATAGCATCGTTTTTTTTGTTTGATAAAATCCATTTTTATATTCAAATGTAGGAACTGGGTTCTACAGTTTGAACCCTTGCTGTCTCTGGCTCCACACCCACCCCGCCCGGCCATCTAGATGTGTGAAAGTTAAAGTATAAGCTAATGATCCATCATGTATGACATTCCTGGGAGTGTGTAAACTTACATTTTGTATTACCATATCATTTTTGTATGTTCTCTATAGTTATGTACTTGAAAATGTATCAATTGACCAATTCGGCACATTTGGGCAGACTTGGTACAAAATAGTCCAGTACAAAATGTAAGTTTACACACTCCCAGGAATGTCATACATGATGGATCATTAGCTTTTACACTAACTTTCACACATCTAGATGGCCTGGCGGGGTGGGTGTGGAGAATGTATCAAAACAGTTGCCGTGATACGTTTTTTGCTGTTGTGCACTCTCCTCAAACAATAGCATGATATTTTTTCACTGTAATAGCGAATGTAAATTTGACAGTGCAGTTAGATTAACAATAATGTAAGCTTTCTGCCCATATAATGTCACAAGCTGGACTAGAACTCCGGTCTCAGATGTGGGGAGCTGGGGGTTCTACCCCTTAGCCACAGAGGAGGTATAGTTGGACCCAAATGAAACACCCAAGGCAATACTCCAGGTAAGTAGATTTAATGTAACAAAAAGGTTCTTTGCACTTCAAAAATAGTCCAACAAAAGTTCTTCTCAGAAAGAGGTATATTAACAGAGGTAGAGTAACAAAACAGGAGGCAAAACAAAATAACTCCACGAGGGGAGAAAAACAAACTAAAGATAACTTAGAAAAGCTTACTTGGAAAGACACGGTGGGACAAAGCAGGAGACACATAGCCAGGACTCAAAAACCAAGTGAGGAACAGGGGAAAAAACACAGCTAAAATACTCTAGGTGAAACAAGGCACAGGTGACCTGGATCAAGCTAATAAGGACACACGAGGAAGAACTAAGGCAGAGGGGGAACACAGATGACCTCTAGAGGCCCGGAGACAAACAGGAGGCAGGAAGCTGACAGGACCCCCTCCTCTAGGAACGACTCCTGACGTTCCTTCCAGAACACCCTGGCCTCAGGGTGCGAAACTCTCGGATCAAACCTGGGTCCAGGATGTCCTTGGCTGGAACCCAGGAGCGCTCCTCTGGCCCGTAGCCCTCCCAGTCCACCAGATACTGCAGAGAGTTCTGGACCCTCCGGGAGTCCAGTATCCGGCGGACTGTGTAGGCTGGCTGGCCGTCAATGATCCTGGGAGGTGGCGGGGGTCTGCGTGGGGGGCAAAGGGAGAAGACAAGACAGGTTTAAGTAGTGAAACATGGAAGGTGGGGTTAATTCTAAGGGAGCGAGGGAGAACCAAACGATACGAAACAGGGTTAACCTTTCTTGCTATGCGGAAAGGGCCGATGTATTTCTGGGAAAGCTTCTGGATTCGACCCGGAGGGGCAGGTTCTTAGTGGCCAACCAAACTCTCTGACCAGCTCGGAAACTAGGGGCCGTCCGGCGGCGGCGATTAGCCTGACTTTGGTATCTCTTGGAGGTCCGAAGGAGGGTACGCCTGGCCTTCTTCCAGGTCCGCCTACAGCGTTGGACAAAGCGCTGGGCCGAGGGAACACCAACTTGCGCCTCTTCCTCTGGAAATAATGGAGGGGTGTAACCGAACTGGCATTCGAAGGGGGACAATCCGGTGGCTGAGGACTGGAGGGTGTTGTGGGCATATTCAGCCCAAATGATATAGGTGGCCCAAGACGTGGGATTACTGGCCGCCATACACCGCAGGGATGGTCTCCAGATCCTGATTAATCCGTTCCCGTTTGGCCATTAGACTCTGGATGAAACCCCGACGATAGGCTGGCAGTGGCCCCAATAAGCCTGCAGAAGGCCCCCCAAAACCGGGACGAGAATTGGGGACCTCGGTCGGAGACCACGTCCAGGGGAATACCAAATATCCGGAAGACATGGTTCATGAGGAGCTCAGCAGTCTCCTTAGCCGAGGGCAGCTTGGGCAGGGGAATAAACCGGGCAGCCTTAGAGAACCGGTCTACCACCACTAGGATGACGGTGTTGCCCTGGGATGGAGGAAGTCCCGTAACAAAGTCCAGAGAAAGGTGTGACCATGGCCTTCGAGGAACAGGTAAGGGATGGAGCAGTCCCTGGGGTCGCTGGCGTGTCGACTTTCCCTGGTTGCACACAGGGCAGGCCTCAACATAGACCTGCACGTCCTTCTTGATGGACGGCCACCAAAACCGCCGTCGGAGGAATTCCAGTGTGCGAGCACTGCCTGGATGGCATGTCAAGGGCGACTCATGACCCCACTGCAAGACGCGGGCCCGAACAGAGAGAGGAACGTACAGGCGACCGGCAGGACCACCGCCTGGATCGGGCTCATGGACAAGGGCCTCTCGTACCCCTCTTTCAAGTTCCCACTGAAGAGGTGCGACGATCCTAGACCTCGGAATAATCGATGCCAAGGGCTCTCTCTTGTACCTCGGGAGAATAGGCTCGAGACAGGGCATCCGGCTTGACGTTCTTGGTGCCAGGTCGGTAAGACAGGAGGAACTGGAATCGATTAAAGAAAAGGGACCATCGTGCTTGCCGAGGGTTCATCCGCTTAGCCTGTTGGAGATATTCCAGGTTCTTGTGGTCTGTGAGAACCTGGAAAGGATGCTGAGCCCCCTCAAGCCAATGGCGCCACTCTTCCAAGGCCAGCTTAACCGCAAGCAACTCTCGATCCCCCCACGTGGTAGTTGCGCTCGGCCTCAGACAGGCGGCGAGACATGAAGGCACAAGGGTGTAATCTCCCATCCTCACCCCTCTGTGACAGGACGGCTCCCACCCCCCACCTCTGAGGCGTCCACCTCCACCACGAAAGGTCTTTCTGGGTCAGGGATCACCAGAATCGGAGCAGAAGTGAAGCGGCGCTTGAGATCCTCGAAGGCCCCTGCTGCTTCCGGACCCCAGTGAATCTTGGTCCCTCCTCCCTTGGTAAGCGTCGTCAAAGGGGCTACCACAGAGCTGAAATTCTTAATGAACTTCCGATAGAAGTTAGAAAAGCCAATGAACCGTTGAACCTCCTTGACCGTGGCAGGTGTGGGCCAGCTGTGGACCGCTTTGACCTTCTTGGGATCCATCTCTAGGTGGCCGGGAGTGACAATAAACCCGAGAAACTGAGTCTGAGAAACATGAAACTCACACTTCTCAGGCTTAACGTAGAGGTGATTGTCAAGGAGCCTCTGGAGAACCCTGCTAACATGCCCCTCATGCTCCTTCAGTGACCTCGAGAAGATGAGGATATCGTCCAGGTACACGAAGACGAACAGATTAAGCAAATCCCGGAGAACATCATTAATCAGGGCTTGGAATACTGCGGGGGCATTGGTGAGCCCGAACGGCATCACCCGATATTCATAGTGCCCCGTGGGCGTGTTGAACGCCGTCTTCCATTCGTCCCCTTGCCGGATCCGCACGAGATGGTAAGCATTGCGGAGATCCAGTTTAGTAAAAATGGAAGCCCCTTGAAGCAGCTCAAAAGCAGTGGCCATGAGAGGAAGGGGGTATCGATTCCGAACCGTGATCTTGTTGAGTCCCCGGTAATCAACACAAGGCCTAAGACCCCGTCTTTCTTTTCAACAAAAGAAGCCCGCCCCAGCCGGGAAGTAGAGGCACAGATGAGGCCGGCTGCCAAGGACTCCTTAATGTAGGTGTCCATAGCTGCTTGCTCGGGGAGGATAAGGAAAAGATCCGACCTCTAGGAGGGCAGCAACCAGGGAGTAGATCAATGGCACAGTCATACGTGCGATGAGGCGGTAAGGAAGTAGCCAGGGCCTTGCTGAACACTGCCTTGAACCGATGGTAAACACTGGGGACTCGGGAGACGTCAACAGACTCTTGAAACTGGGTACTAGGGGCTGAGGGACTCTGAAGCATGCAGGTGAGTTGGCAAGTGGAACCCCAGTTTAGAATGGTGCCAGTAGGCCAGTCGATCTGGGGATTATGTCTGCATAGCCAAGGGTGACCCAGGATAATAGGATACTCGGGAGAGTCAATGAGATAGAAGGTCTCCTCCTGCTGGTGTTGAGAGATAGTAAGTCGCAGGGACTGAGTCGCCTCAGTAACCTTTCCTGGTTCCAGAGGTCTGCCATCTAAGGCTGTAACTGCCTGGGGGTTGAGGAAGTAGTTGGGTAGGGATCTTGAGTTCCTTAGCCAAGGTTACATCCATGAAATCACCTGCGGCACCGGAATCGATCATAGCCTGGACCCGATGCTGGTGGCCCTCCCAGGACAGAGTGGCTGGAATAGCTAGGACAGCGTTAGTAGGAGGAGCTCTAATTTTCCCCATCACAACCCTCCTGTAGCTGGGCGGGGACAGGCGTTTCCCAAAGCTCGGGGCAAGTGGAGCGGAAGTGGCCGGCAACCCCGCAGTAGAGGCACCGACGCTCCCTCATGCGACGTTCCCTTCGTTGGGAGAAAGCCTGGAACGGCCTAACTGCATGCTCTCCGGGGAATCCTGGAGCAGTTCAGTAGCCGGGGAAGCTCTGAATGACGGAGTCCAAACAGGAGAAACAGAGCTGCTCAGAGGAACCTGGGACTGAGACACCTGGCGGCGAGCCGTTCTCCGCTCTCTTAGACGATTGTCCAGGCGGATGGCCAAGGCTATGAGGGACTCGAGATCTCCAGCTGGTTCTCGGGTGGCTAACTCATCTTGAAGGGGGCTCAGATAACCCTCCCTGAAAACAGACCCTCAGCGCTTCATCATTCCATCCGCTCCTTGCTGCTATGGTCCGGAATTCAATGGCAAAATCTGCCGTGCTCGGGGACCCTGACGGAGAGACAGTAGGCGCTTGGAAGCCTCCCGCCCACTGACAGGATGATCGAACACCCGCTTGAACTCTTCTACAAATGCAGCGTAGGAGTCACAACAGGCCTCCTGGGACTGCCACACCGCAGAGGCCCAGGCGAGCGCCTTGTCTGAAAGAAGGGTAATGATGTAGGCAATCTTGGAACGGTCTGTGGGAAAACTTGAGGGTTGGAGCTCGAAGGTGAGGGAGCATTGGGTGAGGAAACCCTGGCAAGAGCTTGGATCCCCAGAAAAGGGCTTGGGAGGTGGTAGTCGGGGCTCCGCCACTGGAGAAGGCCTGTCGTCACTGGGGGGTGACCTGGAGGAAGGGAGAGGACCAGGGAGGCGTTCAAAGAGCTGGTGGAGGGAACTCATCATTTCGGCCAGGAGTTGAGAATGACTAGCCATCAGCTCTTCTTGTCGGCTGAGAACGGCTTCCTGGCGCTGGAAAGATGCCTCATGTCGAGTGATCACCGCCAACAGGTCCTGGGAACTGAGTGTTTCTGGGTCCATGATTGACTTGGTTTTTCTGTCACAAGCTGGGCTAGAACTCCGGTCTCAGATGTGGGGAGCTGGGGGTTCTACCCCTTAGCCACAGAGGAGGTATAGTTGGACCCAAATGAAACACCCAAGGCAATACTCCAGGTAAGTAGATTTAATGTAACAAAAAGGTTCTTTGCACTTCAAAAAATAGTCCAACAAAAGTTCTTCTCAGAAAGAGGTATATTAACAGAGGTAGAGTAACAAAACAGGAGGCAAAACAAAATAACTCCACGAGGGGAGAAAAACAAACTAAAGATAACTTAGAAAAGCTTACTTGGAAAGACACGGTGGGACAAAGCAGGAGACACATAGCCAGGACTCAAAAACCAAGTGAGGAACAGGGGAAAAAACACAGCTAAAATACTCTAGGTGAAACAAGGCACAGGTGACCTGGATCAAGCTAATAAGGACACACGAGGAAGAACTAAGGCAGAGGGGAACACAGATGACCTCTAGAGGCCCGGAGACAAACAGGAGGCAGGAAGCTGACAATATAAGACATGTTTATATCCTGGAAAGTTTGCTGTTACTTACAACAGTCATGCTAATCACATTAGCGCACGTTAGCTCAACCGTCCTGTATACGGGACACCGATCCCATAGAGGTTAACTTGTATTTTGAATTCTGTATATGGGAATTTAACCATAAAATCGATTTTTTATGTGCACTACGCCATCATGCACATCCTTTTATCTGCAACAAGTCAATTTGATTGAAATACATTTGGCCTTGTTTCAGGGCGGAGCTCATTAGAATAATACTCAACATGCTTTTCAATTGTTCATTTTCACATTTTCATTTTAGTAATTTAGCAGACACTCTTATCCAGAGTAATTTACAATTAGTGCATTCATATTAAGATAGCTAGGTGAGACAACAACATATCACAATCGTATCAAGTACATTTTCACTCAACAAAGTATTTATTTAAATGTTTTTATATTTACACCATAGTGATATCAGACTTCTGATACCAGTTCAGGGTGAAAGGGGGTCCACAAAACGTGAACCGCTATAAAAAATGGTTTAGAAAAGTATTTTGTATTTTTAAAATACAAATTACAGTATTTTGAAAATACAAAATACATTGGAGTGTAGTTCAGCCCAGTGTATTTCAAATTACAAAATACTCAGAAGTAATTCAAATACTAATTTAAAATACATGTAAAAGAAATACTGGCCATCTCTGCATACACACACACACACACACTCACACACACACACACAAAATTGGTGTAAATTACCATAAAAGCTATGTACAAGAGGTTAATTCATCAAGTACACTGTCCAGAAAAGTTTAACGGTAAACCTTATTTTCATAGAAAACATCCCTCTGCTGCTCTGAAACACATTGGTGGACTTCTAGGAACCGTTCTAAGACAGTTCTAGCCTGGGTATCAAGTTAATTTTTGAGCATGGTCACTCACCAGTGGTTCTAACCATAGTTTAATCCTGATTATAACATAAACTGTTCTCTGGGTAAATTACTACCCTTACTGCATATTCTACTTCTAATTCCAGCTTTAACACAATGGAGCTCGCTCTCTCTCTCTCTCTCTCTCTCTCTCTCTCTCTCTCTCTCTCTCTCTCTCTCTCTCTCTCTCTCTCTCTGCCCCCTTCTCTCTCTCTCCCTCTCTCTCTCTGCCCCCTTCTCCCTCTCACCCACCCGCCCACCCACCCTCTCTCTAAACCCATCTCTCCCCCTCTTTCTCTCCCCCTCCTCTCTCCCTATCCCTCTCTGTTCCCTCCGTCCCTGGGTTTAGTAATTAACTGACTGTTGATTAAAAAATAGTGTGGAGGAGAAAGAAGAGGTCCTGTAATTACCCAGCATATTAATCCCCTGGAATGGCTTCATTAGAATGCTCCATGCTCCCCTGGCTGCCACCACCAACATTTAAATTTAACTCTGAAATTTCTACACTGCAATTTACACCCTGACATAATTGGGCATGGTGTGCAGGCACGCACTGAGCCGGTTTGGGAAAGTGGAATGGATGTGACCACTCATTCACGTGTTGGTTCCCTCATAGACTCACCAGCATGTTCATCCGCTTCAGTGCGTTGCGGCTCTAGGGCTGGGAGGGATAGACATGTAAGTTGAACTTTTCTCTCGACACTCTTAGTGGGAGATGATGTAGGTGACATGTTTAGTACGCAACTCGGTTTCCCTCACAATCACACATTCACACACTCATTCCGTTAGGCATGCAGTCTCATACACAGAATGAAAGGTTAACAAAACCTTTATGAATGTTTTATGAGTGCTTTATGTATGCTGCTCTGAATGTGTGACATATGCTCTCTTCAAAGAAAGTGTTGCCATTGCCTTTTGATTGGGCCCATTTCTCTCCTTTCATCTATCTTTTTTCACTTTCTTATTCCTTTTCACATTCTAGTTTGTCTGGTTATCATCACCTCTTTTTTTCCTCACATCATCTTTGTGTGAAAATACAGATTATATACAGGGGTTTCCAGTTTGCGCTCTCTCTCTCTCTCTCTCTCTCTCTCTCTCTCTCTCTCTCTCTCTCTCTCTCTCTCTTCATTATTCACGCTGTGTAACATGTACTGACGAGCATTCTTGCACCACTCCGCCTCTCTCCTTTCTCTCTCCTCACACTCTCTCGCTCCAAAAATATTTGAGAGAAATAGGAGCGTGTGAGGTAATTCACTTAATGGCCGAGGCCTATTCATCCATCCCGAGATGGATGGCAAAAGTAAACATGTGAGCTTAAAATCTCAATCTTCCAAACTTTAGGGTGCAGTGAACTGTGTCTGTGATCCACCCTCGCCCTATTCTGTCTTTGTCTACCCCGCTCTTCCTCACTCTGGGGCTAATGGTGTATCTGTGTGTGTGTGTGTGTGCGTGCGTGCATGCATGTTCTTTATAGAACCTTAGGAAAGGGTTCTTTATAGCACCATACAGTTTCCATTTAGAACCTTATAAGCATGGTTCTTTATTAAACCTTCAAAAAAGTATTCTATATAGCACCAAAAAGGGTTCTGCTATGGTTACAAGCCAAAGAACCCCTATCTGGTACTATTTAGAACAATTTTTGATGTGTGTGTAGTGGCTCTGTTTAATGAAGCCAGTGATATATCAATGAGCCGCTCTGGCCATTTAAGAGGCACTGGAGGAAGGCAGTGTAGAGAGAGGAGATGGTGGTAGGCTGTAGTCTTCAGGAGTATGCCGAGAACATACCATGCAGAAAGAGGAACGAGTATGGGTCTGTGGCCTCATTTACAACCGTTGCGTAAATTTAACACAAAATACAGTGGGGAAAAAAAGTATTTAGTCAGCCACCAATTGTGCAAGTTCTCCCACTTAAAAAGATGAGAGAGGCCTGTAATTTTCATCATAGGTACACGTCAACTATGACAGACAAAATGAGAAAAAAAATCCAGAAAATCACATTGTAAGATTTTTAATGAATTTATATGCAAAATATGGTGGGAAATAAGTATTTGCTCAATAACAAAAGTTTCTCAATACTTTGTTATATACCCTTTGTTGGCAATGACACAGGTCAAACGTTTTCTGTAAGTCTTCACAAGGTTTTCACACATTGTTGCTGGAATTTTGTCCCATTCCTCCATGCAGATCTCCTCTAGAGCAGTGATGTTTTGGGGCTGTCGCTGGGCAACACGGACTTTCAACTCCCTCCAAAGATTTTCTATGGGGTTGAGATCTGGAGACTGGCTAGGCCACTCCAGGACCTTGAAATGCTTCTTACGAAGCCACTCCTTCGTTGCCCGGGCGGTGTGTTTGGGATCATTGTCATGCTGAAAGACCCAGCCACATTTCATCTTCAATGCCCTTGCTGATGGAAGGAGGTTTTCACTCAAAATCTCATGATACATGACCCCATTCATTCTTTCCTTTACACTGATCAGTCGTCCTGGTCCCTTTGCAGAAAAACAGCCCCAAAGCATGATGTTTCCACCCCCATGCTTCACAGTAGGTATGGTGTTCTTTGGATGCAACTCAGCATTCTTTGTCCTCCAAACACGACGAGTTGAGTTTTTACTAAAAAGTTATATTTTGGTTTCATCTGACCATATGACATTCTCCCAATCCTCTTCTGGATCATCCAAATGCACTCTAGCAAACTTCAGCCGGGCCTGGACATGTACTGGCTTAAGCAGGGGGGACACGTCTCGCACTGCAGGATTTGAGTCCCTGGCGGCGTAGTGTGTTACTGATGGTAGGCTTTGTTACTTTGGTCCCAGCTCTCTGCAGGTCATTCACTAGGTCCCCCCCGTGTGGTTCTGGGATTTTTGCTCACCGTTCTTGTGATCATTTTGACCCCATGGGGTGAGATCTTGCGTGGAGCCCCAGATCGAGGGAGATTATCAGTGGTCTTGTATGTCTTCCATTTCCTAATAATTGCTCCCACAGTTGATTTCTTCAAACCAAGCTGCTTACCTATTGCAGATTCAGTCTTCCCAGCCTGGTGCAGGTCTACGATTTTGTTTCTGGTCTCCTTTGACAGCTCTTTGGTCTTGGCCATAGTGGAGTTTGGAGTGTGACTGTTTGAGGTTGTGGACAGGTGTCTTTTATACTGATAACAAGTTCAAACAGGTGCCATTAATAAAGGTAACGAGTGGAGGACAGAGGAGCCTCTTAAAGAAGAAGTTACAGGTCTGTGAGAGCCAGAAATCTTGCTTCTTTGAAGGTGACCAAATACTTATTTTCCACCATAATTTGCAAATAAATTCATTAAAAATCCTACAATGTGATTTTCTGGATTTCTTTTTCTCAATTTGTCTGTCATAGTTGACGTGTACCTATGATGAAAATTACAGGCCTCTCTCATCTGTTTAAGTGGGAGAACTTGCACAATTGGTTGCTGACTAAATACTTTTTTTCCCCACTGTATCTGTGTGTTCCATTTCTGAAAAGACTGCGCATGCACAAAAATATTGAGATTTATAAACTTGGAGTACACCATAAAGTTTCCCGTTATAAATCAGATCTGTCTTATAACTGTGCACGCATAAACAAGCCTTATAACGCCACCTGAAAAACGCCCATCATTCACCTTTTATGGTGACAATAACGCCCTTATTTGCTGTATAGTTTGGAAGTATTGGAATTATCCCAATACATTATCTAAAGAAAATAGCAATGGCGAACTTGATCATATGTCTTTGGAGGTGTTGGCAGAATGAATTATTTTGCAGTGATATTTGCGGTATCTGACCATTTCTGAAAGACAAAAACAACTGCAAATTGTTGTGGATCTGTAAACAGATAGGTTGAATGCAATAATGGTTTACATTCACTTTTTCCCCAAACGTAAATATCCTACTGCCCGCAAATTCTGAAACATTGTCTACTCTGAAAAAAATGAAAACTACTGTTTGCCTACTTACAGTGGTAGCCTACACACTTCAATACAAAATATCATAAAAAACGTTCAATTATAATAGCCTATCCCAATTAAATGAGAGAAGAACATGGTAATTTGGTGTATGTGTCACGACTTCCGCCGAGGCTGCCTCCCCTCCTTGTTCGGGCAGGCTTCGGCGTTCGTCGTCACCTGCTTACTAGCCACTGCCGCTCCATATCTCATCGTTCCATTTGTCTTGTCTTGTCAATTACACACACCTGGTTCATATTCCCCTCATTAGTCTGTGTATAAGTGTTCCCTCTGCCCCCCTTGTCCTTGTGGGTGATTGTGTATTGTGAGATTAGTGTAGCTCGGTGGAGCTACTCGCACTTTGTATTGCCGGGGTAGATATTTCCCCTGTGCCTGTTTACTGTTGGAGTATCCCGTACCGTGGATTGCCAGGGTAGATAGTTTCCCCTGTGCCTGTTTCGTGTGTCGCTATCCAGCGCAATTGTGTACAACAGAATAAACTCTGTATTCAGTGATTTACCCTCCTGTCCCTAACTCCTTCTATCACACTCATCACAGTATGGCTACTACAGGAATATAAACTCATCATGGCCAGAAAAGGTGAGGAACTTATTCTGCAATGGTTATGATACATGTATTATGTATTATCCCAGTGGGCATACGACGTGATAAAGATGTATTTTACTGGTTGAAATCTGGTAACCAGACCATAAAAAGATTAAGATGTATTCTGGTTGAAATCTGATTGAACTACATTTTACATTTACGTCATTTAGCAGATGCTCTTATCCAGAGCGACTTACAGTTAGTGCATACATTATTAAAAAAATTTTTTTCATACTGGCCCCCCGTGGGAATCGAACCCACAACCCTGGCGTTGCAAATGTCATGCTCTACCAACTGAGCTACCTCCCTGCCGGCCATTCCCTCCCCTACCCTGGACGACGCTGGGCCAATTGTGCACCGCCCCATTGGTCTCCCGGTTGCGGCCAGCTACAGCAGAGCCTGGATTCGAACCAGGATCTCTAGTGGCACAGCTAGCACTGCGATGCAGTGCCTTAGACCACTGTGCCACTCGGGATCCCGGTTATCTAAATAATACTCAATTAATAGACATCAGTCTATATAAACCTGGGCATAGTGTTTGTTGGCTATGCACCCATTGCATATAAGACTCTAGAACCATTACAATTATAGTCATGGGAATTTGCTAGGTCATTAAAAGCAAAACATTTTGACAGTCTCTACGGTCCTATAGCTATCAGAAATGGTCCCTAATTTAGAGAATCTCAGATGCTATAAATGCTTTTGCTTTTACTACAGGCTATGGCAGTGTTTTTAGTAGTTGCTGTCCACTCAATTGAAAACTGCACATTCATTTCCATAATATGTATTCTACACTACCAGCATTAAAGATTAACCTGCACAATAATAGTGGATACCCTTACAAAAATGCACTGCTGTTAAAATACAATAAAACTGCAGTACAATGAAATAATGGTTATTTAGTTAATGATATCTGGTAGCTTGCTGTGTGTGTTGGCTTCTAATGTTAATATTTGATCTGTGTTAGCTAATTGCACTGTTTATTGTTGTGCACATTTTCTTCTGTTCCACTGAATGCTGTTTTGAAGTTATATTATGACTAAATACATTTGTTTTCGGAGTTTAACAAATAACTCGTAGGCCTATGTCTTTTAAATTTTAGTCATTTAGCAGATGCTCTTATCCAGAGCGACTTACATTTCTGAGTGCATACATTTATTTATTTTTTCATACTGGCCCCCCGTGGGAATCGAACCCACAACCCTGGCATTGCAAGCACCATGCTCTACCAACTGAGCTACACGGGACTACTTTTATTTCAATATCATACTACAATCCACCAGGATTGACAAAACCCTATTTTTATAGCATTTATTACCATGAATAATTAGTACAAAATTATTGCATCTGAATTTGACCCTGAAAATATGACTATTATATTTTCCCATAAAGCTTTTAAGCAATTATCGTAATGCGTGCAGTATTTTTTTATTTCAGTAGCTAAACAAGGAGGTATGCATATCAGTTCCAGCTTGGATTGGAATCTGTGGCTTGTGCACAGTAATAGATCTCTGCGGGCAGGCAACCTGCTTGCTCAAGCATATTGGTCAACATCCCATACAGCAGTTGGGACAGAGCACCCGGTAGGCTGCTCTGTGGTAGACCCTGTTCTCCTGCATTCTTGTTTTACTTTTGTAAGTAAAGTGACGGTTTGTTAGGGAGAAGAACGTAAAGGAAAGATTTGCTAGCTAGCTAACTTAGCTGGCTAATTTTAACTAGCTAATGTTAGCTCTCTGGCTAATCTTCCATGGAAATTGAAGATTTTATATTTAGGCGTATGTTGTACCTACCTTGACATTTTGATACCTGTTTAGTTAGTGATAGTAAATGTGTGTGTATGTGTGTGTGTTCTCTGCGTGTGTGTGTGAGAGAGGAAGATGATCAAAATAACTTTAGAAAACATTGTCATGTCCTTCGTTGTCATGCTAGCTGTGTGTGTTTGTGTTCTGTGAGAAAGAGAGAGCCCCAGGACATCAACACAATTAGACCCAACCAAATCATGAGAAAACAAAAATATAATTACTTGACACATTTAAAATAATTAACAAAAAAACAGAGCAAACTAGAGTGCTATTTGGCCCTAAACAGAGAGTACACATTGGCGGAATACCTGACCACTGTGACTGACCCCAAATTAAGGAAAGTTTTGACTATGTACAGACTCAGTGAGCATAGCCTTCCT
This sequence comes from Coregonus clupeaformis, assembly GCF_020615455.1. NCBI lineage: Eukaryota > Metazoa > Chordata > Actinopteri > Salmoniformes > Salmonidae > Coregonus > Coregonus clupeaformis. The sequence continues at coordinate 9,196,073 of NC_059218.1, read as the reverse complement.
ATTGAGAGAGGTCGCCGTAGGCTGACCTGGCTCTCAAGAGAAGACAGGTTATGTGCACACTGCCCACAAAATGAGGTGGAAACTGAGCTGCACTTCCTTACCTCCTGCCAAATGTATGACCATATCAGAGAGACATATTTCCCTCAGATTACACAGACCCACAAAGAATTCGAAAACAAATCCAATTTTGATAAACTCCCATATCTATTGGGTGACATACCACAGTGAGGCCATCAAAGCAGCAAGATTTGTGACCTGTTGCCAGAAGAAAAGGGCAACCAGTGAAGAACAAACACCACAACCCATATTTATGTTTATTTATTTTCCCTTTTTTACTTTAACTATTTGCACATCGTTACAACACTGTATAGCTATAATATGACATTTGAAATGTCTCTATTCCTTTGGAACTTTTGTGAGTGTAATGTTTACTGTTAATTTTTTATTGTTTATTTCACTTTGTTTATTATCTATTTCACTTGCTTTGGCAATGTTAACATATGTTTTCCATGCAAATAAAGCCCTTTGAATTGAATTGAGAGAGAGCAGGGGGGGGATGATGATGATGATGATCACAATAACTTATAGAAAAGATTGTCATGTCAACATTGTGTCATGCTAGCTGTGTGTGTGTGTGTGTGTGTGTGTGTGTGTAAAGAAGTTATCCACCCTGCTGACTAAGATATGTAAATAGCCCACGTTTTGCTGTCTATCTCTCTCTCTATCACTCTCCGTCTGTCTGCATGACTGCCAGATTGCTGAGGGGCAACATAGTCAAGTATAACTTAATGTTGACCTTAGGTAATGGTAAATCATGAATCGTCTGTCTTTACAGTTCCTGAAACATGTCAATAACCTGATGCATGGCCTCTACAGCAGTGCTTGGCAACCGACTCAGTTATCAGTGACCTATTCTAACACATCCCAGGGAAAGAAGCGAGCAAAACCACCCCTCCTTAAACCCATAGTCATTGACATTAAGTTGTGTGCAACATTTGTTATTTATTCTGTTTGATACTCTGATCTTCAATGTGTATTGATTCCTACTAACCAACTTGGTTGTTGGTTTGTACTAGATATGCTGATGATCATTAAAAATGTTTCTCTGCATCAGGTCTCACAGAGACTGGATTCCCCAAGAGACATGCTATTCAGCTGCCCATGATTGCCTGATCTTACACTCTTAGAAAAAAAGGTTGTAATATAATAAATATAATATAATATGCCATTTAGCAGACGCTTTTATCCAAAGCGACTTACAGTCATGGGTGCATACATTTTTTTGTTTATGGGTGATCCCGGGGATCGAACCCACTACCTTGGCGTTACAAGCGCCGTGCTCTACCAGCTGAGCTAAAGAGGACCACATGGTTCTGTATCTAGAACCTTAAAGGGTTCATCGGCTGTCCCCATAGGAGAACCCTTTGAATAACCATTTTTGGGTCCAGGTAGAACTATTTTGGGTTCCATGTAGAACCCTTTCCAAAGAGGGTTCTACATGTAAACCAAAAGGTTCTACCTGAAACCAAAAAAGGGTTCTCCTATGGGGACAGCCAAAGAACCCTTGTGGAACAATTTTTTCTTAGAGTGTAGTGTAAGTACACCGAACAAAAATATAAACGCAACATGTACAGTGTTGGTCTAATGTTTCATGAGCTCAAATAAAAGATCCCAGAAATGTTCCATATGTACAAAACCTTATGTATTAAAAGTAAAAAATGTAAATATCACATTTACATAAGTATTCAGACATTTTACTCAATACTTTGTTGAAGCACCTTTGGCAGCGATTACAGCCTTGAATCTTCTTGGGTATGACGCTAAAAGCTTGGCACACCTGTATTTCGGGAGTTTCTCCCATTCTTCTCTGCAGATCCTCTCAAGCTCTGTCAGGTTGGATGGGGACCGTCGCTGCACAGCTGTTTTCAGGTCTCTCCAGAGATGTTAGATCGGGTTCAAGTCCGGGCTCTGGCTGGGTCACTCAAGGACATTCAGAGACTTGTCCCGAAGTCACTACTGCGCTGTTTTGGCTGTGTGCTTAGGGTCGTGGTCCTGTTGGAAGGTAAACCTTCGCCCCAGTCTGAGGTGCTGAGCGCTCAGGAGCAGGTTTTCATCAAGGATCTCTCTTTACTTTGCGCCATTCATCTTTCCCTCGATCCTGACTAGTGTCGTGACATGAATTAACTAACTATGTTTAATTGTTACCCGATTAAATTAATCATATAACAATTAACTCATTAGGATTTGGGGCACCAAAAGAGCAGTTGTTTAAAGAGTTACCATCTCCCGAATTAAACTCTAGAAGGCCTATACCTATCACATCGATAAACAGTCAACTTATTAATCATAACCTCTTATCATATCATCATTCTGAAAGTCGTAACCTCCTTGCATCTGCAAAACCCCAGCCTTACTTATGATTCAGTACTACATACATTGATTTAATTATTTATTTATTAGCTAACTAAATAATAACACAGTGTCATGACTCTCTCCTTGTTGAGGATCAAAGGTGCCAGATCAGCTTGGCAAATGGCTGACAGATAGCCAGACCCCCCCTCTCTCCCACAGGAGAGGAGAAGGGGAAGTAGGGCCGGTTTTATGACTTAACAGCCGTTCATAAATAGTTTGCAGAAAAGGACTCCAGAGACTAGTTGCTGCCTACAAACACTTATGTTAATAAAAGTGGACATTGGAACATTATACCTGACCTCCAAATATTTGGAATGGTCAGTGGGGATCTAAAGAATAATCATGTCATATTGTTTATTATTTTGTGATGTCATTAAGGATGGTATCAAGAAATAACTGTAACTCGGAAAGTGTACATATTCTACTTGCCAAGTTTACATCTAAATGTTGTATAAAATATATTATTAAGTATGAGAGTATTTTGGTTAAGATAGCAATGTGATTTTAGCCTTCTAATGCGATAATTGTTTTCTCATTAGAACTTTCGACCAGTCAGTAACCACGCCCAAGTGAGCACAGACATTGTGTCGGAGTGATGGAACACCCCTTTTTACCCGAGTATAAAAGCCTTGGTATTTAAACGTACCTTAGACCAGAAAATGTGAGAGTGATGACTGCACGTTAGAATGGTTAGAACTTTGAATCAGAGACCATGAAGCGTGGAGCTGTGGCTACACGGCTTAAAATGGTTAGACCAGAAAGACCAGCCATCGTGAAAAACAAGCTCACGTTACAAATGGTTGACATTCTAAGACCAAGAAACGTGAGACGTTAGTCCACACGTTTGAAATGGTGAGAAACTCTGAAACTCTCAATCTCTACACAAGAAGATGAAACTCACTAGACCGTAGCGTTACTAGTCTGCAGCTGGCATGTAAATTAGTCTAGAACTTTCACTAAAGACACGAGTTGGGAAGGACAATCCCATATCAGACAATCGTTGGTACATCTGAAGTATCTATTCTAACGAATACTCCATTCGAAGACAAGCCGAGTCTCACCGAAGTGGGATAGGACACTCAAACCCTTTTTGAGAAAGTGGTCCAACAGAGAGACGACGATCAAGGACAGCTAGGTGTAAATATGCATTGCATTTCTTATCCGAATGAGCGGTGGTTTCCAAATGTAACAACGATAAATTGAATCTCTGTCTCTCTCTTTCACTCTCTTTCTATTGACCCCTCCTTCCCCTAACCAAGCAGTCATGCTAGTGTTAGTCCAGTCCACTGGGGACCTGTTTTCATTGTATTACATTAGTAATCAATAACCTATACCGTGTGTGTTTACGTATTCTGTGTTATTATTTAGTTAGTTAATAAAAACATAATTAAGCCAATTAGTGTATTGCTGATTCATCAATAAGGTTAGGGTTCTTGCAGATAGCAAGGAGTATGCAACGTTCAAATGGGACTGATGCGGTTATGATTAATAAGTGACTGTTATCGATATATAAAATATATATATTTTCTAAGGGTTTAATTAGAGAAATGGTAACTTGTTAAACAACTTCTTCCGTGGTGCCCCAAATTCCTAATGAGTTAATGATTACATGATTCATTTAATCGAGTGACAATTAAACATAGTTAGTTGATTCGATAAATAACAGGATAAACACACAAACACTGTACAGGTTATTGACTGGAAACTTAATACGATGGAAACAGGTCCATAACAGACTGACACAATATGACGGCTTGTTACAAAAGAAATGGAGAGGGGGGCAGAGAGGGATAGGGACATAATACTTTGGTACAGTTAGAAACTACTCTCACAGTAATCACATACTTTGCACCCGAACCGCCACCCATTTGGAGTAAGAAATCATGATTGTATTTATGTTTGAATGTCTTGGTTCTTCGTGTATCTCTCTGTTGGAACCAGGCGTTCTTGGACAGGGGTTAGTCGGGCCTTTCCGTGGCATGCTTGTAAGGCTCTGATTGTCCACAAGGGGTCACAATGTCCTTCTTCTTAGTTGTCCGGTCTCTAATCTTTGTCATGTAGTCCTGAACAGACCTACAGAATAGATGTTTCTTCCCGTCGCTCTTGAAGTTGCGTCTTTGAAGATAGGCTAGCTAGCCATGTCGATGGTCCCCAGTGGGGTGATGAGAGTAGCATAATAGGATGGTTTGAAAAGAGTAGTAGAATGGTCCCACTTAAGTTCACTTTTCTAGATATTGTACTTATGACAGCTAATCAGCTGTACCAGTGATTGTCCAGGAGGGGAGTTTTCTTCTCTACCTCATGTTGCGATTCAGGGTTCGAAACACTTTGAACGTGAGCTGCAGCTCATCGTCCTTCTGGTCTCATATGTTCCAACCATTTTTAGACTGCTTCACGTCTATCTAGTATAAAGGTTCATTTCTTTACCAAGCCTTTATGCACTCTGGTCAAAAGGGGCGGTTCCGTACGGCTGAAACACTCTCTGACCTCACTCGGGTCGTGGCTACTTACTGTGCAAAGTTTATATAAAAGCATAATCTAATTTTGTTCCTAAAATCACACACCTTGTCCTCATCAACACTCTCACCTGTGTTAACGAGACAATCACTGACATGATGTCAGCTGGTCCTTTTGTGGCAGGGCTGAAATGCAATGGAAATGTTTTTGGGGGATTAAGTTCATTTTCATGGCAAAGAGGGACTTTGCAATTAATTGCAATTCATCTGATCACTCTTCATAACATTCTGGAGTATATGCAAATTGCCATCATAAAAACTGAGCCAGCAGACTTTAGCCATAGATTCAAATGGGCTTCAGGATCAATTTCAACTTTACTAAGACTGGTATTTTGCTCGGACCCTGAAGTGATCCTAGCATAATTCCCATTAAATGTTCTGTTGTGCATGTGCGTTTATGCTTACACAAGCTCACATGCCAAGGGCAAGAAAACCAAGTATCCTGGTAGGCTGCAAACTGGGCAGAATGAGTCTGACGTCATCAGATAATTTCCATATCAATGACCGTGTGTCAGTAAGAATCGGTGCAGACCTCAAGCCATATGCCAAGGGGACCTGTAGTGGTTTTACTACAAGTCAATGTGTTTTACACAATTGTAGTGGCGATATCTATTTCATAGCTATGTTATCCAAGGAGGAGCTAACCTCACGACGGAAGTACTCTATAAGCACGGAACCAGTCGTACGCTGTGTGATCATGGTTCATGACTTCTAATAACGTTCCTCCTGAATGGAGGTTTCTATTTATTAGTGGCATGTGTGTTAACCATCAGAATAGTGTTTTTGGAGATTCCCTTCCACGTGTTGCAATCTGAGTGACTACGACCTCCTCTGTTGCTGTTATCAAGGGCAATTTGACTTGTTAGGTCTCTAACCTTCTTACTGACTGTGGCTGGACTAACTGTTGCTGGCATTGGTACTGGTACCCAAGGGGACCAGGTATCTTACCGATTTATTCCAAAATGTTATCCTACCGGAACACATGATTAAAGCATTTTACTAGTTGCATTGTTGTTTAGACTACACATGGCAAGGAAGGATTATTTTTATGTTCAAATTTCCTTAATTGGCTGGCCCTTAGGTCCTAGCTCTTGGAAGTGTAGTAATTCACCCTACACACTCTGACACTTTGTCAGGTATACAACACCGGAGTCAATCTCTCTAGTATCTTGGTCAAAAGGAATCACACACACCATTCAATGAAAATCCTGCCTACCGCTCTTTAGTCTATAATTTGTTACACAATTCCTGTAGGCTGAATTCAAGAGTAAGGCCTACTCGGGGGGCAGAGAGGGATAGGGACATAATACTTTGGTACAGTTAGAAACTAATCTCAGAGTAATCATATACTTTGCACATGAACCGCCGCCTGTTTGGTGTAAGAAATCATGAATGTATTTACGTGTGAATGTTCTTCGTGTATCTCTCTGTTGGAATCAGCCCTACTTGGACAGGGGTTGGTCGGGCCTTTCTGCGACATGCTTGTAAGGCTCTGATTGTCCACAAGGGGTCACAATGTCCTTCTTCTTAGTTGTCCGGTCTCCAATCTGTGTCATGTAGTCTTGAACAGAACTACGGAATATTTGTTTTTTCCGTCGCTCTTGAAGTTGCGTCTTTGAAGATAGTCTAGCCAGCCGTGTCTATGGTCCCCAGTGGGGTGATGAGAGTAGTGTAATAGGATGGTTTGAAAAGAGTAGTAGAATGGTCCCACTTAAATTCACTTTTCTAGATACGGTACTTAGGACAGCTAATCAGCCATACCAGTGATTGTCCGGGAAGGGAGTTTTCTTCTCTACCTCGTGTTGCGATTCAGGGTTTGAAACACTTTGAACGTGAGCTGCAGCTCGTCATCCTTCTGGTCTCATATGTTCCAACCATTTTTAACGTGTAGCGGCTGCTTCACGTCTTTCTGGTATAAAGGTTAATTTCTTTACCAAGCCTTTATGCACTCTGGTCAAAAGGTGCGGTTCCGTCAGGCTGACACGCTCTCTGACCTCACTCAGGGCGTGGCTACTTACTGTGCAAAGTTTATATAAAACCATTATCTCTTTTTGCTCCTAAAACCCCATTCCTGTCTTAACAAAAATTATTTATTCATTTTTCACATTTCATGCACAATGCATCGGATGAAAACCTCTTACATGTAGTGAACATACTTTCCAAGTTACAGTATTTCCTCTATAGCATTTTTAATGACATCCCAAAATAACAACCCAATTGACATTATTGTTCTATAGACCTCCTCTGACCATTCCCCACATTATTATGTTAGAAATATTGTTACAGTATTCACTTTTTGAATGTGTTAGAGTTTCGGCGGAAAACAGTCTGTTAACAAAGGACATTCCTTTCGTTAATACCGGAGGGGGAGAGAGAGTCTTCTTCTCCTTAAATTTACGACAGGGCGTGAGTTGTCAACCCGGCAGTTCCCTCCTCCCAACTGTCAGCATGATAATGCACGGCCCCCTGTCCCAAGGATCTTTACACAATTCCTGGAAGCTGAAAATGTCCCAGTTTGCATACTTACCAGACATGTCACCCATTGAGCATGTTTGGGATGCTCTGGATAAATGTGTGCGACAGTGTGTTCCAGTTCCTGCTAATATCCAGCAACTTCACACAGCCATTGAAGAGGAGTGGGGCAACATTCCACAGGCCACAATGAACAGCCTGATCAACTCTATGCAAAGAAGATTTGTCGCGCTGCATAAGGCAAATGGTGGTCACACCAGATACTGACTGGTTTTCTGATCAACGCCACTAACTTTTTTAAAAAGGTATCTGTGGCCAACAGATGCATATGTGTATTCCCAGTCTTGTGAAATCCATAGATGGGCCTATTCAATTTATTTCAATTGACTAACTGATTTCCTTATATGAACTGTAACTCAGTAAAATCTTTGAAATTGTTGCATGTTGCATTTATATTTTTGTTCAGTATAGATCCAATTGAAATAGCACCGCTTCTAATAATATATGTTTGTAAAGCAAATAAAATTCAATTTTAAGAATGCCTTTTTTTTCAGGTGCAAAACCATTGTGTCCTGATTCAATATACACCTCCCTTGGCGAGTTATGTAAAGCTTATCCCATTTCTCTCTTTTTTTTTCTTCTTCTTTTTTTTGGGGGGGGTAGATCAGCTTAATATTGCAGATAATTGTCTGCATCACTTCCAATCCCCCATGTTTATATATATATATATATATATATATATATATATATATATATATATATATATACACATATTCATATATACATACACACATACATATATACATACATACATACATACATACATACATACATACATACATACATACATACATACATACATACATACATACATACATACATACATACATACATACATACATACATACATACATACATACATACATACATACATACATACATACATACATACACACATACACATATACATACATACCAACATACATACACATACATACATACATACATACACACACATACATATCCTTTATAAAATATATATTCCCCTTTATTACTTTCCAACCACACCACCCTTTCCCTAATTGGAGTAAACTAGTGAACAACAATGCTTAGGCCTCTACTTCCAGCTTATACTTACTATATACATTTTATGGACACAGTCAATTTTAAAAAAATTGTATTTTGTTAGTTTTTTCTCCTGAACTTCTTCTACTCTCAACCTCTCTGATCATTTTCATTATGTCCATCCGGTTTGCTTCTATATGCCATATCTTTCTAACTGTGCTCTTTCACAAAAGCTCCCAACCTACAACCTATATACTTATCATGGACACAGTATGCTTACATTATCAGTTATCTTGTTATTAGTTGTTGTTAGTTGTTATTAGTCCCATCCTTCAACTCCATTCAACACCGCTTATCTATCTCTTAACACCATCCATATAGGATTTCTATTTGCCATATATTTTTCAACTGTACTGTGATGTTTTACAAAAGTTCTGAACATTTCTATTCTCATTGTTTCTACAGATTGTCAATTGAAAATAAACATTTTTGATAAAAGTATTATTATATTATTGATCGATTGACTATGACTTTTCAGATCACCCAGTAATGCTATCTGCAAGGTTAGCTCCAGGTAAATATTGCAATCCTTTAGCCATTCCTGGACCTGTGTCCATGAACAAGCTACAAATGGACAGTACCAAAACAAATGATCTAATGATTCTGTCTCTTCGTAGCAAAATCTGCAGAGCTGGGAAGATTGTATTCCCCATATAAATAACATTATATTGGTAGCAAGAATTTTATATAATAATTATAATTGAAAGATTCTAAGTTTTGAATCCGGTGTCGTTTTGCGTATCAGTTCATAAACACTATGCCATGGGATCGGAACGTCAAAAATCTCTTCCCAACTATTTTGCAATCTATATGGGACGGCTGTCAATCTTTTGGTCCTTAAATGAAACTGGTATACTTTTTTATTTATCACAGTTTTCTTTACCAATTATGTCCTTTAATGCAAGGCCGACAGACAAGTTCCTTACTTTCTCCCCCTTCCACTTACCTATTCCATTTTTGCGGTAATGCTGCAATTATTTGGTTGTAATTTTGGGTAGAGCAGACATTTCCATATGTTTTTGTTAGCTGCATGTGCGACATAACTCCACCAGTCCTACCGATGATATCATTTACGAAGATTATACCTTTTTTAAACATTTTGTTTCCACAAGCCACCCACAATGAGTTGGGTGAATTTTGGCCCATTCCTCCTGACAGAGCTAGTGTAATTGAGTCAAGTTTGTAGACCTCCTTGTTTGCACACACTTTTTCAGTTCTGCCCACAAATGTTCTATAGGATTAAGGTCAGGGCTTTGTGATGGCCACTCCAATACCTTGACTTTGTTGTCCTTAAGCCATTTTGCCACAACTTTGGAAGTATCCTTGGGGTCATTGTCTATTTGGAAGACCCATTTGCGACCAAGCTTTAACTTCTGACTGATGTCTTGAGATGTTGCTTCAATAGATCCACATAATTTTCTTCATGATGCCATCTATTTTGTGAAGTGCACCAGACCCTCCTGCAGCAAAGCACCCCCACAGCATGATGCTGCCACCCCCGTGCTTCACGGTTGGGATGGTGTTCTTTGGCTTGCAAGCTACCCCCCTTTTCCTCCAAACATAACGATAATCATTATGGCCAAACAGTTATATTTATGTTTCATCAGACCAGAGGACATTTCTCCAAAAAGTGTGATCTTTGTCTCCATGTGCAGTTGTAAACCGTAGTCTGGCTTTTTTTATGGCGGTTTTGGAGCAGTGGATTCTTCCTTGCTGAGCGGCCTTTCAGGTTATGTCAATATAGGACTCGTTTTTCTGTGGATATAGATACTTTTGTACCTGTTTCCTCCAGCATCTTCACAAGGTCCTTTGTTGTTGTTCTGGGATTGATTTGCACTTTTCACACCAAAGTACGTTCATCTCTAGGAAACAGAACGTGTCTCCTACTTGAGCTGTGTGATGGCTGTGTGGTCCCATGGTGTTTATACTTGCGTACTATTGTTTGTACTGATGAATGTTGTACCTTCAGGCTATTGGAAATTGCTCCCAAGGATGAACCAGACTTGTGGAAATCTACAAAAAAAATTCTGAGATCCCCCATGATGTCAAGCAAAGAGGCACTGAGTTTGAAGGTAGGCCTTGAAATACATCCACAGGTAACCCTCCAATTGACTCAAATGATGTCAATTAGCCTATCAGAAGCTTCTAAAGCCATGACATCATTTTCTGGAATATTCCAAGCTGTTTAAAGGCACAGTCAACTTAGTGTATGTAAACTTCTGACCCACTAGAATTGTGATAAAGTGAATTATAAGTGAAATAATCTGTCTGTAAACTATTGTTGGTAAAATTACTTGTGTCATGCACGAAGTAGATGTCCTAACCGACTTGCCAAAACAATAGTTTGTTAACAAGAAATGTGTGGAGTGGTTGAAAAAATTAGTTTTAATGACTCCAACCTAAGTGTATGTAAACTTCCGACTTCAACTATATTTACAAATTATTTGATTAAACATTGAATTTGGCCTTACAGCTATTAGTGTGTAGCCCAAACTGTTGGCAGATCGACCGCACTGACTTCAGACCAGTCGTAGAGCAAAATGGAAAACACCATTGTGTTCGTGAGAGTCTTGTCTTTCCATAGAGGGGTCATATTAGTTTTAATTTACAGGACACCTAACTACAAAAGACTACTAATGTATTTCTTAAAGTAAGAAAAGCTATTCAAGAATTGACTACATTTGTTTTCCAAAGATGCACTCAACAATATACTGGGTTAAAAAAATCCATCCTGTATCATACTTAATTACACAAACAGAAAATACACTTAGGTACAGAATATGGAGAATGAACAGAGCACATCTTCAAGAAATCACCCCAAAATAAATATTAGACACTGTTAAAACATTCACGCAGAGAAAAGCACCAGGTATGGACGGCTATCCCATATAATTGTATTTGACATTCTGGGCCAAGTAGCGCCCCTATTTAGTCAAATGACAACACACATCACTCAGTTCAGTGCTTCCAAGTTCTATGTATAAAACAGTTATTTCAGTTAAAATTAAACCAGGAAAATCTGTACAGTCCCCTGCAGATGACAGACCCATAAATGTAATAAATTGTGACAATAAAATAATAACAAAACTCATAAGCAACAGAATGGCAAAAGTCTTCCCAGACTTGATACATATCAATCAAACAGGGTTTATTAAAAATATAAAATTACAAACAAATACAACATGTTTCACTATAATACGCAAAAAAACAAGATTTAGATTTATCAATAATGGCTGTTGATGCTGAAAAGGCTTTCGTAAAAAACATTATATAAATATTATATAAATATCCTAAGGCAAAAATATTTAAAAATAACACATTATCTGATGAATTTGCTTTAGAAAGGAGCACAAGACAGGGATGTCCTCTCTCCCCCTCCTGTTTGTACTGGCAATTGAACCACTTGCAGAAAGAATTAGACAGGACCCAAACGTAACAGGATTCAGTATTGGTAAACATTCATATAAACTAAACTTATTCGCAGATGATCTCCTGATATACCTGACTAATATTGGAAACTCAATGCCCCCCTTGTTAAAAATATTTTTAAAATATTCTAAAATCTCAGTGTTTAAAATTGAAGTGGAAAAAACTAAAATAATGGCAATAGGAAAAAGAAAAAGAATAACTCATGATCTACAGAAATCCTTCAAGTGGACCACAAAAAATATTAAATCATTAGGATGCTTAATAAATGACAAAAACCCACAAATATATAAAGATATTGTTTTCCTATTATTCGACAACATGAAAGCAGATTAAACTAATTAAATGGAACAATCATCCCATAAATCTTACAGGTAGGATAAACCTCTTTAGAATGGCATGGCTCCCAAAGTTTCTATATTTATTTTCGGTAATACCAATTACCCCACCGAAGACATTGTTTAAAAAAGTATACTCGGTCAAAATACTTTATATGGGCAAATAAAACACATAGAATAAATATGAATGTTTTACATCTCCCTAAGTCTGATGGTGGTTTTAACCTTTCTGACTTGGAATTTTATCAAGTCGCCACCCAAGGCTTTTACTTGCTACATATTGTTAAATGCACTAAAGAGGAGCGATGGGTAAATATTGAAGATGCACATGCACATCCCCAGAATCATTTCACGTGTCTATTTTCAAAAGATAAAGCTAAGAACATTAACAGCTTCATAGTTAAGAACACTAACAATAACAATTTGGAAGAAAATGAAACGGATTCTACAAGAACCAATATCACTCCCTAGAAACACAAACAATCCTTAGATAGATTTTCTGATAAAAAAAAAATATATATAGTCATTTTAGCAGACGCTCTTATCCAGAGCGACTTACAGTTAGTAAGTGCATACATTTTCCATACTCACCCCCCGTGGGAATCGATCCCACAACCCTGGCATTGCAAGCGCCATGCTCTACCAACTGAGCTACAGGAGGCAATTCACAGATAAATTAAACCACATGGAAAACTAAAGGCATAGAAACCGTAAATGACTAGGCAATAGAAAACACAATTATTTCCATGACAGAATTAAAAAGCCATTTTGGACTAACCAATGTAGAGAATTTCACATACAGTGAGGGAAAAAAGAATTTGATCCCTTGCTGATTTTGTACGTTTGCCCTCTGACAAAGAAATGATCAGTCTATAATTTTAATGGTAGGTTTATTTGAACAGTGAGAGATAGAATAACAACAACAAAATCCAGAAAAACACATGTAAAAAATGTTATAAATTGATTAGCATTTTAATGAGGGAAATAAATATTTGACCCCCTCTCAATCAGAAAGATTTCTGGCTCCCAGGTGTCTTTTATGCAGATAATGAGCTGAGATTAGGAGCACACTCTTAAAGGGAGTGCTCCTAATCTCAGTTTGTTACCTGTATAAAAGACACCTGTCCACAGAAGCAATCAATCAGATTCCAAACTCTCCACCATGGCCAAGACCAAAGAGCTCTCTAAGGATGTCAGGGACAAGATGGGAGACCTACACAAGGCTGGAATGGGCTACAAGACCATCGCCAAGCAGCTTGGTGAGAAGGTGACAACAGTTGGTGCGATTATTCGCAAATGGAAGATACACAAAATAACTGTCAATCTCCCTCGGCCTGGGGCTCAATGCAAGATCTCACCTCGTGGAGTTGCAATGATCATGAGAACGGTGAGGAATCAGCCCAGAACTGCACGGGAGGATCTTGTCAATGATCTCAAGGCAGCTGGGACCATAGTCACCAAGAAAACAATTGGTAACACACTACGCCGTGAAGGACTGAAATCCATGCCCCTCTGATGTTTGCCAATGAACATCTGAATGATTCAGAGGAGAACTGGGTGAAAGTGTTGTGGTCAGATGAGACCAAAATCGAGCTCTTTGGCATCAACTCAACTCGCCATGTTTGTAGGAGGAGGAATGCTGCCTATGACCCCAAGAACACCGTCCCCACCGTCAAACATGGAGGTGGAAACATTATGCTTTGGGGCTGTTTTTCTGCTATGGGGACAGGACAACTTCACTGCATCAAAGGGACGATGGACGGGGCCATGTACTGTCAAATCTTGGGTGAGAACCTCCTTCCACCAGTCAGGGCATTGAAAATGGGTCGTGGATGGGTATTCCAGCATGACAATGACCCAAAACACACGGCCAAGGCAACAAAGGAGTGGCTCAAGAAGAAGCACATTAAGGTCCTGGAGTGGCCTAGCCAGTCTCCAGACTCTAATCCCATAGAGAATCAGTGGAGGGAGCTGAAGGTTCGAGTTGCCAAACGTCAGCCTCGAAACCTTACTGACTTGGAGAAGATCTGCAAAGAGGAGTAGAACAAAATCCCTCCTGAGATGTGTGCAAACCTGGTGGCTAACTACAAGAAACGTCTGACATCTGTGATTGCCAACAAGGGTTTTGCCACCAAGTACTAATTCATGTTTTGCAGAGGGGTCAAACACTTATTTCAATCATTAAAATGCTAATCAATTTATAACATTTTTGACATGCGTTTTTCTGGATATTTGTTGTTGTTATTCTGTCTCTCACTGTTCAAATAAACCTACCATTAAAATTATAGATTGATCATGTCTTTGTTAGTGGGCAAACGTACAAAATCAGCAGGGGATCAAATACTTTTTTGAATATCACAATTTCGATCTGAAATCTTTTGGACATCAGAGCAATGTTGAGGGAATCCTACTTGTGTCAGAAAAGGATATTCATATGACAGGTAAGATTTACAAAAGCTTGCAGAGAGCCAATCCAACTGACAATCTCTTAGAAAAAATATAAACTATTGGAACCAATACTTAAAAATAACTGTTATTGGCACATCAAATCAAATCAAATTTTATTTTCACATACACGTGTTAAGCAGATGTTATAGCGGGTGTAGCGAAATGCTTCTAGCTCCGACAGTGCAGTAATATCTAACAATTACAGAACATATACCGAATACACACAAAAATGTAAGGAATTGGATTTAAGAATATATACATATATGGACAAGCAATGACAGAGCGGCATGGACTAAGATACAGAAGAATATTATAGAATAGAATACAGTATATACATACAGTGGGGAAAAAAGTATTTAGTCAGCCACCAATTGTGCAAGTTCTCCCACTTAAAAAGATGAGCGAGGCCTGTAATTTTCATCATAGGTACACGTCAACTATGACAGACAAATTGAGAATTTTTTTTCCAGAAAATCACATTGTAGGATTTTTTATGAATTTATTTGCAAATTATGGTGGAAAATAAGTATTTGGTCACCTACAAACAAGCAAGATTTCTGGCTCTCACAGACCTGTAACTTCTTCTTTAAGAGGCTCCTCTGTCCTCCACTCGTTAGCTGTATTAATGGCACCTGTTTGAACTTGTTATCAGTATAAAAGACACCTGTCCACAACCTCAAACAGTCACACTCCAAACTCCACTATGGCCAAGACCAAAGAGCTGTCAAAGGACACCAGAAACAAAATTGTAGACCTGCACCAGGCTGGGAAGACTGAATCTGCAATAGGTAAGCAGCTTGGTTTGAAAAAATCTGTGGGAGCAATTATTAGGAAATGGAAGACATACAAGACCACTGATAATCTCCCTCGATCTGGGGCTCCACGCAAGATCTCACCCTGTGGGGTCAAAATGATCACAAGAACGGTGAGCAAAAATCCCAGAACCACATGGGGGGACCTAGTGAATGACCTGCAGAGAGCTGGGACCAAAGTAACAAAGCCTACCATCAGTAACACACTACGCCGCCAGGGACTCAAATCCTGCAGTGCCAGACGTGTCCCCCTGCTTAAGCCAGTACATGTCCAGGCCCATCTGAAGTTTGCTAGAGTGCATTTGGATGATCCAGAAGAGGATTGGGAGAATGTCATATGGTCAGATGAAACCAAAATAGAACTTTTTGGTAAAAACTCAACTCGTCGTGTTTGGAGGACAAAGAATGCTGAGTTGCATCCAAAGAACACCATACCTACTGTGAAGCATGGGGGTGGAAACCTCATGCTTTGGGGCTGTTTTTCTGCAAAGGGACCAGGACGACTGATCCGTGTAAAGGAAAGAATGAATGGGGCCATGTATCGTGAGATTTTGAGTGAAAACCTCCTTCCATCAGCAAGGGCATTGAAGATGAAACGTGGCTGGGTCTTTCAGCATGACAATGATCCCAAACACACCGCCCGGGCAACAAAGGAGTGGCTTCGTAAGAAGCATTTCAAGGTCCTGGAGTGGCTTAGCCAGTCTCCAGATCTCAACCCCATAGAAAATCTTTGGAGGGAGTTGAAAGTCCGTGTTGCCCAGCGACAGCCCCAAAACATCACTGCTCTAGAGGAGATCTGCATGGAGGAATGGGCCAAAATACCAGCAACAGTGTGTGAAAGCCTTGTGAAGACTTACAGAAAACGTTTGACCTGTGTCATTGCCAACAAAGGGTATATAACAAAGTATTGAGAAACTTTTGTTATTGACCAAATACTTATTTTCCACCATAATTTGCAAATAAATTCATAAAAAATCCTACAATGTGATTTTCTGGATTTATTTTCCTCATTTTTTTTTGTCATAGTTGACTTGTACCTATGATGAAAATTACAGGCCTCTTTCATCTTTTTAAGTGGGAGAACTTGCACAATTGGTGGCTGACTAAATACTTTTTTCCCCCACTGTATGAGATGAGTAGTGCTAGACATGTAAACATTATTAAAGTGACTAGTGTTCCATTTCTGTGGCCAGTGATTTCAATAGGCAGCAGCAGCCTTATTGTGCTAGTGATGGCTATTTAACAGTCTGTTGCTAGTGATGGCTATTTAACAGTCTGTCTGCCTTAAGATAGAAGCTGTTTTTCATTCTCTCGGTCCCAGCTTTGAGGCACCTGTACTGACCTCACCTTCTTGATGATAGTGGGGTGAACAGGCAGTGGCTCGGGTGGTTGATGTCCCTGATGATTTTTTTGGCCTTCCTGTGACATCGGGTGCTGTATGTTTCTTGGAGGGCGGGTAGTTTGCCCCCGGTAATGCGTTCGGCAGACCGCACCACCCTCTGGAGAGCCCTGCGGTTGTGGGCGGTGCAGTTGCCGTACCAGGCGGTGATACAGCCCGACAGGACGCTCTCAATTGTGCATCTGTAAAAGTTTGTGAGGGTTTTAGGTGATAAGCCAAATTTATTCAGCCTCCTGAGGTTGAAGAGGCTCTGTTACACCTTCTTCACCACACTGTCTGCATGGGTGGACCATTTCCGTTTGTCGGTGATGTGTACGCCAAGGAACTTGAAGCTTTCCACCTTCTCCACTGTGGTCCCGTCGATGTGGATAGGGGGGTGCACCCTCCGCTGTTTCCTGAAGTCCACAATCATCTCCTTTGTTTTGTTGATGTTTAGTGAGAGGTTATTTTCCTGGCACCACACTCCCAGAGCCCTCACCTCCTCCCTGTAGGCGGTCTCGTCATTGTTGGTAATCAAGCCTACTACTGTTGTGTCGTCTGCAGACTTGATGATTGAGTTGGAGGCGTGCTTGGCCACGCAGTCATGGGTGAACAGGGAGTACAGGAGGGGGCTGAGCAAGCACCCTTGTGGGACCCCAGTGTTGAGGATCAGCGAAGTGGAGATGTTGTTTCCTACCTTCACCACCTGGGGGCGGCCCGTCAGGAAGTCCAGGACCCAGTTGCACAGGGCGGGGTTCAGACCCAGGGCCTCGAGCTTAATGATGAGCTTGGAGGGTACTATGGTGTTGAATGCTGAGCTATAGTCAATGAACAGCATTCTTACATAGGTATTCCTCTTGTCCAGATGGGATAGGGCAGTGTGCAGTGTGATGGCAATTGCATCGTCTGTGGATCTATTGGGGCGGTAAGCAAATTGAAGTGGGTCTAGGGTGACAGGTAAGGTAGAGGTGATATGATCCTTGACTAGTCTCTCAAAGCACTTCATGATGACAGAGGTGAGTGCTACGGGGCGATAGTCATTTAGTTCAGTTAACTTTGCTTTCTTGGGTACAGGAAAAATGGTGGCCATCTTGAAGCATGTGGGAACAGCAGACTGGGAAAAGGAGAGATTGAATATGTCCATGAACACACCAGCCAGCTGGTCTGCGCATGCTCGGAGGACGCGGCTAGGGATGCCGTCTGGGCCGGCAGCCTTGTGGGGGTTAACATGCTTAAATGTCTTAATCACGTCGGCCATGGAGATGGAGGGAGGGTTGGAACATAACTAACACAATTACAGTTAACGAAAATGTACGCCTAAACTAATATAAACTAATGTATAGAATTTATACAAGAGACAAGGCAGAGTGGCGCAGTTTGAAGCCATATGGCATAGTGTCTTGCAGGCGCTGGAGATGGATGCGGTGGGAACATGTGGGTCTGGGCAGGCGTAAGGTTGTTGATGTTTGTGTGCGTCCGTCTGTTGTCTTTTGTATGTGTATGTTTATATTGTTTGAAAAATAAAATAAAATCTTACCAGAAAAGATTAGTTTGTAGCCAAAACAGTTAGGACGCTACAGACGTTTTCGTGAGAAAACCGATTTTCCGGATGTCTTCTGCTCTGACAAACACCGCTGTAGCTCTGCCAGCTCTGTGGAAGGCCGACATAGGCGGATGTGGTGGATTGAGATGCAGCCCATGCAAAAAAATAACGGATATCTCTAGTTTAAACAGATTTTTTCAGCTAATTAGATTCCCGCGCGGACATCGACTTTAGGTGTTAAAACCATGCTCTGTTTTGCTTTCATGTGCAAACTTCAAAGAAACGACATGTCAATCATTCAATAATCAAAGTTTGTTTGAATTCTGTAATGTGCTGTTCACTTAATTATTTTGACTTCTGCATTGCTATAAACTAAAGTAACCTGGTTTGGACCAATCATGTGAACTCTGGGTTTGCTGTTGCGAGGAAAACCTTTAGATCTCTTGGGCTAATGATGATGCTCGAGATGTGAGAAGAGAAGAGAGACGGACACTTTTTGTTGAGCTGGAACTTTTACATTTGTGAAGATACAAATTGCATTTAGCAAAAAGACTATTGCTTAATCTGACTTACCTGTTGCAAGTGTACAGAAAGTCTAGTTAAACATCTATCTATCGAATTTACCTGAATAGGCCTGCTGTGTGGAGAATTAGCCATCGTCGATTCAACAAGAGCTAGCCTTATTTGTTGGATCAGGAGCTGAGGAGGAAGGCCTCTTCCAAGCGAGTAGTTGTATTTTCATTGAGTCATACTGCATTTACTCTTATTGCATGAGAGAACATTCTGGAAACAGTCATCTAAGCTTTACATCTATTAGTAATATTCCTGGCCTCTTGCATTTTCCCCTAGCGAGTCAAAAGCTATTCTTTCAGGCTAATTACAGAAAAAGAAGTCCAGGATGCTTTGCTAGCAATAGTCAACAAGAAATCCACAGGGGCCGACCAATTGGATCCTGGTCTGCTTAACTGTGCAGTACCCATCATTGTTGACTCACTAACCCACATTTTTGATTTAACATTGTTATCAGGAAAATTCAAAAATTATGGAAATCAGCTCTTGTGCTGCAATTCCATAAGGGCGGAGATAGTAGTGATCTTAATAATTATCGCCCCATTTCAAGGTTTCCTTGTCTAGCTAAGATTCTTGAATCCTTGGTAAATGTACAACTTTGCTATTTTTTATCAGATACATTTATTTTGAATGCAAACCAATCAGGGTTTAGGCCTTGGCATAGCACTATTACAGCAACTACTTTAGTTGTTAATGATCTTGGCAACGCATTAGACACTAAAAATGAAATGTGCTGCTTTGTTTGTTCTATTTTATTGAATAAGTTGTCCTCGATAGGCCTGAGTTCTGACGCCTGTTCATGGTATCATGATTATCTTTGTGACAGAACTCAGTCCATTGTGATTGATGGGGTTAAGTCAGAATTTCTTGAAGTACGTAAAGGTGTACCACAAGGGTCGATTTTGGGACCTGTTCTCTTCACTATTTATATAAACACCATTGGTGTTTGTTCTCTTGGCCCTCCCACCCCTACAGGAAGGCAGCTCCCACTCAGCCCAGTCCAAGCTCTTCTCTGTCCTGGCACCCCAATAGTGGAACCAGCTTCCCCTTGAAGCTAGGACAGCAGAGTCCTTGCCGATCTTCTGAAAACATCTGAAACCCGACCTCTTCAAACAGTATCTCAAAATATCCTTCTCCTCACCCTCCCAACAAATAATTAATAAATAAAAAACAATGACCCAGCACTTGCAGTTGATTATTCAGTCGACCTTTTTATCTGTTCTTGATTATGGTGATATTAGTAGTGCATCTGCTACTACTCTTGAACCTTTGGATGCCATCTACCATATTGCCTTTCGTTTTGTTACAGGTGACAGTTTTGAAACTTGTCACTGCATCCTGTATCAAAAGGTTGGCTGGACTTCGCTAAAGACCCTTAGATCTCTACATTACTCCCTTTTTGTTTACAAGGCCCTACTCAACTTCCGTCTTATCTAACTTTGCTTTTGAAGTATAGACACCTGAGTTGCCTTACCCGTTCACAGGATTGGTAAACTCTTGAGGTTCCTAGGGTCTCCACTAAGCTAGGTAAATCTGATTTTAGTTTTAATGCTGGATAAAATTGTAAATAGATTTCATCTTCATGTTCTGGTGCCGTTCTGGCAATTTCAATTATTAATTGGGGACTTATTTGTGGAGGAATGTAGCAGTTTTTCTGGGTGATTTGTGATGTGTTATTTGTTAATTTGGAACATATACGTTAAAAAATATCGCCAATTAGAGCCCTGTGTGTGTGCATGCGGTAGTGTGTTAATTCAGCAGAACATGTGTGTGCATGTCTGTGTTTGTAAGCGGTAGCGTGTATGAAAGTGAGAAGCGTTAGTGGATCCTGAGGCCTTTGGTATTGAGCGCCGGCTGTATTAAAGGCTTAATCCGTTCCAGCAACATAAATCACACAGTAAAATAAGACACAGGACCACCAATGGGTTGTTCTCATTTCAGACTGCCAGGCTTCACAATTAAAGATCAACCCATTGACAGTTTAGCTTAGTCTGAGGAAGACCTTCTGGTCCAAAACATTGCACCCAATAAAACAAAGGGAGCATTTCATATAATTTTTCTAAACATCTTTCTAAATGTTTGACTGAATGACAATGTATAATTTAGCCTATATACTAAAAGACTTGTTGGGCATCACACATTTCCATTCATGTCTTAAGGCTCACCATCGTCCTGGTCTGTCTGTGAACAGTGAACAATATCTAATAACGTTCCATTAGTGGTCATTTGTCACCTAACGGTTCTATTGATTCTCCTTATCCACCTCTCTAAGGCTTATCTGCACAACGACCTGACGTCGGCCTGATGACCCCCGACTATTCTCACATCTCAAGGCCAAGCGCCTTCCACTCCACAACCTAATTTTCCTCTCGTCCTCACACTATCTCTCTCTCTCCGTCTGTCTCCTCTCTCTCTCTTCTCTCTCTGGCAGCATGGCTGAAAGTTGAGTATGCCTACTATAGACTGGTGGCGTGTGTGTGTGTGTTTGTGTGTACGTGATAATTGGCTTGCTTTCCATTAAACAGGGATAATGTAGGAGATTATTTTCTCAAACAGGCCCTGCGCCAACGTTATCTCAGATATGAATATATACCGTTCTGAATGTATCAGCTTATACCTACCTTTTCAATTCCTTTCTCTCTTTTGTTTGTAAACAGAATTTACACCATCTGCACGCCATTTGTGAAGAGAGAGGGAGGATAGAGGGAGGAAAAACGACTGGTAAAAGGAGAGGCAGTCTCATTTCAAAGCTGTATGGTTTATGTATCCTTTGATATTCACAAGCACCTGCGGTGTCGTTTGAACAATCTTAACCATTCAAAAGCTTTTAAATGCCTAATGTGGCATTTTGTTTATGTTTTTAAAGTGTAAAATAGGACATTTAAAGTTATGATGAGATAAGCACATCTCATGTTAGGATCATTAGGCAGGCAGATTGCACAAGATTGACTTGAAATTGGAACTTCTGTCCATGTCCTGAGGACATCGGGAAATGTAACAGTGAGCACTATTACCATAAAGTAGGCTTAATGACTCCAATGACTAATCCAATGACTGCGGATCTGAAGGTTGTGTGTTCAATCCCAGTAGTAAACACAAATTATTATGATTTATTTCAAACCTATCCCAAACCGTTACCCTTAACTTAACCATTCAGAATGGATGCCTAAATGTAATGTTTTAACCCTATGCAAAACCTTAACCCTTAACTTTGAAATGTGTTCATTTGGAGAAACTGAATGATAATGAGCAGGAGGAGTCAACCCAGAGTGTCAAAAACACTTCGAAATTTGACGTTTGGAGCAACCTCGAAATTTGATGTTTTGGGAAACTTGGATTAACTTCAGAATCTGAAGTCAAACTGGTAAAACCGTGAGATCTTGTTGTCATTAGGTATGGATACAGTTGAAGTCGGAAGTTTACATACACCTTAGCCAAATACATTTAAACTCAGTTTTTCACAATTCCTGACATTTAATCCTAGTAAAAAGTCCCTGTCTTAGGTCAGTTAGCATGAAATGTCAGAATAATAGTAGAATGATTTATTTCAGCTTTATTTCAGCTTTTAGTTCTTTCATCCCATTCCCAGTGGGTCAGAAGTTTACATACACTCAATTAGTATTTGGTAGCGTTGCCTTTAAACTGTTTAACTTGGGTCAAACATTTCGGGTAGCCTTCCACAAGCTTCCCACGATAAGTTGGGTGAATTTTGGCCCATTCTTCCTGACAGAGCTGGTGTAACTGAGTCAGGTTTGTAGGCCTCCTTGCTCGCACACGCTTTTTCAGTTCTGCCCACTAATTTTCTATAGGATTGAGGTCAGGGCTTTGTGATGGCCACTCCAATACCTTGACTTTGTTGTCCTTAAGCCATTTTGCCACAACTTTGGAAGTATGCTTGGGGTCATTGTCCATTTGGAAGACCATTTGCGACCAAGCTTTAACTTCCTGACTGATGTCTTGAGATGTTGCTTCAATAGATCCACATAATTTTCCTTCCTCATGATGCCATCTATTTTGTGAAGTGCACAAGACCCTCCTGCAGCAAAGCACCCCCACAGCATGATGCTGCCACCCCGTGCTTCACGGTTGGGATGGTGTTCTTCGGCTTGCAAGCAACCCCCTTTTTCCTCCAAACATAACGATGGTCATTATGGCCAAGCAGTTCTATTTTTGTTTCATCAGACCAGAGGAAATTTCTCCAAAAAGTGCGATCTTTGTCCCCATGTGCATTTGCAAACTGTAGTCTGGCTTTTCTATGCCGGTTTTGGAGCAGTGGCTTCTTCCTTGCTGAGCGGCCTTTCAGGTTATGTCGATATAGGACTCGTTTTACTGTGGACATAGATACTTTTGTACCTGTTTCCTCCAGCATCTTCACAAGGTCCTTTGCTGTCGTTCTGGGATTGATTTGCACTTTTCGCACCAAAGTACATTCATCTCTAGGAGACAGAACGCTTCTCCTTCGGTATGACAGCTGCGTGGTTTATTTTAAGGTAGGCCTTGAAATACATCCACAGGTACACCTTCAATTGACTCAAATTATGTCAATTCGCCTATCAGAAGCTTCTAAAGCCATGACAACGTTTTCTGGAATTTTCCAAGCTGTTTAAAGGCATCGTCAACTTAGTGTATGTAAACTTCTGACCCACTGGAATTGTGATACAGTGTATTATAAATGAAATAATCTGTCTGTAAACAATTGTTGGAAAAATTACTTGTGTCATGCACAAAGTAGATGTCCTAACCGACTTGCCAAAACTATAGTTTGTTAACAGTTTTAATGACTCCAACCTAAGTGTATGTAAACTTCCGACTTCAACTGTACATAAAGGCATGGTAAAGTGACTAGGCATTAGGATAGATAATAATACGAGTAAAATAAAGAACAAAGCAGCAACAGAAAATTATGAGAGTAAAAGTGTGTGTGAGTGTGCCTGTGTTTATTTATCACCACAAACCAATGCAGGCACTAAGATTGCGCTCAATGAGCTGTATAAGGCCATAAGTAAACAGGAAAACACTCATCCAGAGGCAGCGCTCCTAGTGGCCGGGGACTTTAATGCAGGGAAACTTAAATCCGTTCTACCTAATTTCTACCAGCATGTTAAATGTGCAACAAGAGGGAAAAAAACTCTAGACCACCTTTACTCCACACACAGAGACGCATACAAAGCTCTCCCTCGCCCTCCATTTGGCAAATCTGACCATAACTCTATCCTCCTGATTCCTGCTTATAAGCAAAAACTAAAGCAGGAGGCACCAGTGACTCGGTTAATAAGGAGGTGGTCAGATGACGCAGATGCTAAGCTACAAGACTGTTTTGCTAGCACAGACTGGAATATGTTCCGGGATTCTTCCAAAAGCGTTGAGGAGTACACCATATCAGTCACTGGCTTCATCAATAAGTGCATCGATGATGTCGTCCCCACAGTGACCATACATACATACCCCAACAAGAAGCCATGGATTACAGACAACATCTGCACTGAGATAAAGGGTAGAGCTGCCTCATTCAAGGAGTGGGACTCTAACTTGGACACTTATAAGAAATCCCGCTATGCCCTCCGACGAGCCATCAAACAGGCAAAGAGTCAATACAGGATGTGGCAGGGCTTGAAAACTATTACAGACTACAAAAGGAAGCACAGCCGCGAGCTGCCCAGTGACACAAGCCTCCAGATGAGCTAAATCACTTCTATGCTCGCTTCGAGGCAAGCAACACTGAAGCATGTATGAGAGCATCAGCTGTTCCAGATGACTATGTGATCAAGCTCTTTGTAGCCAATGTGAGTAAGACTTTTAAGCAGGTCAACATTCACAAGGCCGCAGGGCCAGACGGATTACCAAGACGTGTACTCCGAGCATGTGCTGACCAACTGGCAAGTGTCTTCACTGACATTTTCAACATGTCCCTGACTGAGTCTGTAATACCAACATGTTTCAAGCAGACCACCATAGTCCCTGTGCCCAAGAACACTAAGATAACCTGCCTAAATGACTACCGACCTGTAGCACTCACGTCTGTAGCCATGAAGTGCTTTGAAAGGCTGGTCATGGCTCACATCAACACCATTATCCCAGAAACCCTAGACCCACTCAATTTGCATACCGCCCCAACAGATCCACAGATGATGCAATCTCTATTGCACTCCACACTGCCCTTTCCCACCTGGACAAGAGGAACACCTACGTGAGAATGCTATTCATTGACTACAGCTCAGCGTTCAACACCATAGTGCCCTCAAAGCTCATCACTAAGCTAAGGACCCTGGGACTAAACACCTCTCTCTGCAACTGGATCTTGGACTTCCTGACGGGCCGCCCCCAGGTGGTAAGGGTAGGTAACAACACATCTGCCATGCTGATCCTCAACATGGGGGCCCGTCAGTGGTGCGTGCTCAGTCTCCTCCTGTACTCCCTGTTCACCCATGACTGCATGGCCAGGCAAGACTCCAACACCATCATTAAGTTCGCCGACGACACAACAATGGTAGGCCTGATCACCGACAATGATGAGACAGCCTATAGGGAGGAGGTCAGAGACCTGGCCATTTGGTGGCAGGATAATAACCTCTCCCTCAACGTGCTCAAGACAAAGGAGATGATTGTGGACCACAGGAAAAAAAAGAGGACTGAGCACGCCCCCATTCTCATCGACGGGGCTGTAGTGGAACAGGTTGAGAGCTTCAAGTTCCTTGGTGTCCACATCACCAACAAACTATCATGGTCCAAACACACCAAGACAGTCAAGAAGAGGGCACGACAAAGCCTATTCCCCCTCAGGAGACTGAAAATATTTGGCATGGGTCCTCAGATCCTCAATAAGTTCCACAGCTGCACCATCGAGAGCATCCTGACTGGTTGCATCACCGCCTGGTATGGCAACTTCTCAGCCTCCGACCGCAAGGCACTACAGAGGGTAGTGTGTACGGCCCAGTACATCACTGGGGCCAAGCTTCCTGCCATCCAGGACCTCTATACCAGGCAGTGTCAGAGGAAGGCCCTAAAAATTATCAAAGATTCCAGCCACCCTAGCCATAGACTGTTCTCTCTGCTACCGCACGGCAAGCGGTACCGGAGCGCAAAGTCTAGGTCCAAAAGGTTTCTTAACAGCTTCTACCCCCAAGCCATAAGACTCCTGAACAGCTAATCATGGATACCCAGACTATTTGCATTGAATTATTTGTCAATGTAGTGTGTGTAAGTGAGTGTGTATATGGTTTGTAGATATAGTCTAGTGAGTGTGTGTAGGGTCAGTGCAAGATAGAGTCAGTGTATATACTTTGGATACCATTAATGGACTATTTAGCAGTCTGGCTATTTAGCAGTCTTATGGCTTGGGGGTGGAAGCTATCTCGGAGCCTGTTGGTCTGAGAGCCGATGCTCTGGTGCCATTTGCGAGATGGTAACAGAGTGAACAGTCTATGGCTTGGGTGGCTGGAGTCTTTGGAAATTATTCGGGTCTTTCTCTGGCACCGCCTGATATAGACATCCTGGATGGCAGGGAGCTCGGCCCCAGTCATGTACTGGGCTGTCCGCACCACCCTCTGTAGTGCTTTGCGGTCAAGGGCGGTGCATTTGTCATACCAAGCGGTAATGCAGCCAGTCAAGATGCTCTCGATGCTGCAGCTGTAGATCGTTTCGGCCTCCTGAGTGGGAAGAGGTGCTGTTGTGCCCTCCACGACTGTGCAGGTGTGTGTGGACAATGTTAGGTAGTTAGTGATGTGGACGCCAAGGAACTTGAAGCTCTCGACCCGCTCTACAACAGCCCCATCGATGTGGATGGGGGCGTGCTATCCCCTCTTTCTCCTACAGTCCAAGATCAGCTCCTTGGTCTTACTAACGTTGAGAGAGAGGTTGTTGTCCTGATACCACACTGCTTTGTCTCTGACCTCCTCCCTGTAGGCTGACTCATCGCCGTCTGTGATCAGGCCTACCACCGTTGTGTTGTCAGCAAACTTGATGATGGTGTTGGAGTTTTGCATGGCTATGCAGTCGTGGGTGAACAGGGAGTACAGGAGGGACCTAAGTACACACCCTTGAGGGGCCCCCGTGTTGAGGGTCAGTGTGGCAGAGGTGTTATTGCCTATCCTCACCACCTGGGGATGGCCAATCAGGAAGTCCAGGATCCAGTTGCAGACTGATCTGTGGATTTAATGGGGCGGTATGCGAATTGGAGTGGGTCTAGGTTCTCTGGGGTGATGGTGTTGATGTGTGTCATAACCAGCCTTTCAAAGCACTTCACAATTACAGATATGAGTGCTACAGGGCGATAGTCATTTAGGCAAGTTTCCTTGGAGGTCTTGGGAACAGGGACAATGGTGGTCAGCTTGGAAATGTGTTGGGATTACAGACTGAGAATGTGCCCTGGTATTCCGGCCTTGTGAAGTTTGAGTTTATTTATTCTTGCTCACAGATAAAACTGAAGAAATGCAGAATTTACACTGCAAAACACTCATTTAAAATACATAACATACATGATTGTTGACCTGTTTAAACGTTTTGCCACGGAGAGCGAGATCACACAGTCATCCAGAAAAACAGGGGCTTTCACGCAAGGCACAGTGTTATATTCCTCGAAGCGAGCATAAAAGGCATTTAGCTCATTTGAGAGTTTTGCATTTATGGGCAACTCATGAATGGGTTTCCATTTGTAATCTGTTATCGTCTGCAAGCCCTGCCACATACGACGAGCATCGGCACCGGTGTAATAGGATTCCACCTTCCTCCTATATTGTCCTTTTGCATGTCTCGGCAGAGGTTGTAGCGGGCTTTCTTGTATGCGTCCATTTCCAAGTCCCATTCCTTGTAAGTGGTACCTCTAGCATTTAGCCCAGGGTGAATATTGCCTGTAATCCATGGTTTTTGGTTTGGATTGTTTTTATAGTCACTGTGGGGATGACATCGTCTATGCACTTATTGATGAAGCCCGTGACTATTGTGGTAAACTAGTCAATGCTATCGGATGAATCCCGGAACATATCCCAGTCTGTACTAGCAAAACAGTCTTGTAGCCTCGCGTCTGTTTCATCCGACTACTTCCATATTGAGCGCATCACTGGTACTTCCTGTTTGAGCTTTTGTTTGTAAACTGGAAGCAGGAAAATGGCATCATAGTCAGATTTGCCAAAGGGAGGATGAGCGAGGGCCTTGTATGCGTTTCTGTGGGTAGAATAAAAGTGGTCTAGAGTTTTAGCGCCCCTAATGGTGCAGGAAACGTGTTGGTAGAGGTGTGTTTCTCTCGCTCTCTCGCTCTCTCGCTCTCACTCTCTCTCACTCTCTTTCTTTTTCTCTCTCGCTCTCTCTCACTCTCTTTCTTTTTCTCTCTCGCTCTCTCACTCTCTTTCTTTTTCTCTCTCTCTCTCACTCTCTCTTTCTCCCTCTCACTCCCTACCTCTCTCTCTCTCCCAGGATTAAGCACAGCACCAGATAATCCTGTCTGACATTATTCCCTCTTTCTCCTCTCCTCATGTCTTCCTCTCTCACCATATCATCTTTCCTTTCCTATAGTGCTCCCCCTCTCTCTCCCTCCCTCTCTCTCTTCCTCCCCTCCATCCCTCCCTCCCTCTCTCCCACCACCGACCCCTATGGCCAACCTCCCTCTGCTCTTCTTCGTCTCAGGTTGTCAGATGATAAAGGTGGAGACTTTATTTTGGGCTTCGGTTTCTTTTTCCCATTCTTTCTCCTCCATTCTTCCACTCTTTTTCCAAACAATAGAGTTAAGTCTTTGATTCCAGCCTGGAGGTGGCATTTCTGATTCGGCGAGAAGACAGAAGAGACAGAGGATACAGAGCTTTGCAGTGGTGACCTTTGTGGATTTCTAAAGCTCATTATTCCTCATTGGGTCTGGGTAGAACTCTGTGGGGAGTAGGAAGGGCCCGGCCAGGGGTAAAGGGCCAGAGGAGGGGGTACGAGTTGAAACACGTCCTCTCTTCTTTCTTTTTCCCACACTTTTGTTTTCATTCTTTATGTCTGAATTTGCTTCGATCTCGATCTCACACTGTCACTCTCTCTCTCACTGGTGTCTGACTCTGACCCTTTCTCTTTTTATCTCTGCATTCACTTTTTTATCTCCCTTATTTCCTTTTCCTCTCTCTTATTTTAAGTGAAAGACTCAGATGAGAGGAGATTGAGAGAGAGAGAGAGAGAGAGAGAGATTGAGAGAGAGAGAGAGAGAGAGAGATTGAGAGAGAGAGAGAGAGATAAGCGAGAGAGAGAGAGAGAGAGAGAGAGAGAGAGAGAGAGAGAGAGAGAGAGAGAGATTGAGAGAGAGAGAGTGAGATAAGCGAGAGAGAGAGAGAGAGAGAGAGAGAGAGAGATTGAGAGAGAGAGAGAGAGAGAGAGTGAGATAAGCGAGAGAGAGATTGAGAGAGAGAGAGAGAGAGTGAGAGAGAGAGAGAGATTGAGAGAGAGAGAGAGAGTGAGATAAGAGAGAGAGAGAGAGAGAGAGAGAGAGAGAGAGAGAGAGAGAGAGAGAGAGAGAGAGAGAGAGAGAGAGAGAGAGAGAGAGAGAGAGAGAGATTGAGAGAGAGAGAGAGAGAGAGTGAGATAAGCGAGAGAGAGAGAGAGTGAGATAAGCGAGAGAGAGAGAGAGAGAGAGAGTGAGATAAGCGATAGAGAGAGAAATAGATGACGAGAGAGAGAAATGGAGAGAGAATGACAGAGAGAGAGAGAGAGAGAGAGAAAGAATGTGAGAGAACCTCAGACATACGGTATTTATTTCTACCTAATTCCACAGCGACTATTAGTCATGCCAGTTCCATGCGTGTCACACTGTGTGAGTGATACAGTACAGTAGCACCCCATGACATGCTATTTCCATGTAGAGCTGTCTTCCTGCTATGTAGAACAGGAATAGCGGCATTTCGTATTAATCAGATGGCTGAATGTGTTTTCATGCTCTTACAGGGTGTTAATGAATGATAACAGAAGATTTAAATATGCATGTACTTGTGCTGTTATTATGATCGTTTCCTTTTAAACACAGTTCACAAATTGCCTCCCACTACTGTAATAATGAACAGGACTATGTATGGGGTTATAATTAAGCCTCAGAAGACAAGGAAGAAGGAAGTGTGTGTGTGTGTGTGTGTGTGTGTGTGTGTGTGTGTGTGTGTGTGTGTGTGTGTGTGTGTGTGTGTGTGTGTGTGTGTGTGTGTGTGTGTAGGTAGGTAGGTACTGTATATTTAAGCAGATATATTATTTGTGTTTGTGCTATCAAAACCACAGCATTTTCATCCTTAATAATGTGTGTCTACACACAGAATTTCTCCACAGTGAATCATTCATTTATATGCCACTGCTGTTAGCCATCTTAGAAACACACAATAACCAAGTTAGTGATGCACTCTACTCCACCATGCATAGCCTATTGAGAAAGCATGAAAACTGAACTGACACAGATGTTGAATGGATATAACCCCAACATCTACGGCCTTTGAATAGTGCACGTACTTGATGTACTTTACTACATGACCATGACACCAACCACACATACAGCATTAGGCATTAAGTCACAACAGCACATCTAAAATAGATTTAAAAGCACAACCTCATACAGCTAGTGTTGATAATCATAGTTTTTTTAGCAACATACCAGGCAGATAAAACAAGTCGGGCAGCTTACTGAAGTGTTGTCAGTTAGAATCCCATTAGCTAAGTTAATTGCATGAGGAATTCTCATAATGAAGTGTAATTATTAATGTAGCCTAGCTTGGGCTGGATGAGGAGAGCAGGAGCAGCAACAGCAGCATACAGGGGTAGCAAGGAGGCAGGAGAGAGTTCAGCAGCATCTCAGGTGAATGTCCACTGGGAAATGCATGAAACTAATGGTATTACATGTTCATCATTTCTACTCCCGCAGGGGTAAAAACAACAACAGGGTTTTAGTTCTCTGATTTCGTGCTGGTTCTGTTGCTCTTTCATTTTATACTCTTTCATAATCTCTCCTCTTATTTTTCGCTTTTCTCAGCTCTTCCCCCTCTCCTGCCTTCTTCTCTCTCTGAACGCCAAGGCTAAATCGCCTGCTGCGTCCCCTGGTCGGCCGGCTCTCTCCATCTCTGTGTGTCTTTGTTTACTCTGTCCCTTGTTATGCTGTCAGAACAGGAGATTAGTCATTCAATCAGTCGGAAGAGGAGCGTTCCTCCAGATAAGGCCCTGCTGAAGGAGCTCCTTCTAAACCACACCACCACACCAACACCACGGCACTCCATATGTCTGACGCAGCTGAGATTGGCTCCCCCATAATCTTTTAATGTGTCTATTTTCAAAGGATAAAGCTAATATTAATAATGTCATAGTTAAGAACACTATAACAATATGGAAGAAAATGGAATGTATTCTACAATAATCATATCACTCCCTAAAAACACAACCTTCTGGAACAATCCTTGAATATATTTTCAGAATTCACAGATAAATTGGTCCACATGTAAAACTAAAGGCATGGAGACCGTAAATGACTTGGTAATATTAAATATATTCAATGACAGCTTTAAAAAGCCATTTTGGATTGACCAATGTAGATATTTTCAAATACATGGAACTTAAAAATTATATATCACAAAATTTAGATTTGAACTCTTTTGGACATCAGAGCAATCTTGAGGGAATCCTATTTGAGTCAGAAAAGGATATTCATATTATATGTAAGCTATAC
The DNA here is from genome assembly GCF_020615455.1 of Coregonus clupeaformis. Classification (NCBI taxonomy): domain Eukaryota; kingdom Metazoa; phylum Chordata; class Actinopteri; order Salmoniformes; family Salmonidae; genus Coregonus; species Coregonus clupeaformis. The sequence goes on along the minus strand of NC_059218.1, from coordinate 9,164,378 downwards.
AAAACCTTGCGGAGAGCCTATCCAACTGACAATCTCTTGGAATAAAATATAAACTATTGGAACCAAGACTTAAAATTTGGAACAAGATGGAGGGAATGTTGGAACATAACTAATGAGATTACAGTTGAATAAAATGTATGCTTAATCCAGTATAAATTAATGTACAGAATGTTTTATACAAGAGACAAAATTCACAAATTCTACAGCATAACGGCAAAGTCATGTCTGAAGTGTAAAACGAATAATGACTCAATAATCCATGCCTTCTGGGAATGCTATATAGTACAAAAGTTATGGGCGGAGTTCGAAAGTTGGCTGTCAGAAGTATTAAAATATAAATGTACTTTTAATCCATCTGTCTGCATATTTCAAGGCATGGCATATGAGGGTGCAGTGAGATAACCGATGGGTTGGACGATACTTCAATCATCTTAAAAAAACATATACTTAAAAACTGGAAATCAACCAATCCTCCGTCGTTAACGCAATGGAAATGTCAAGTGCTTTATTATCAAAAAATGTTAAGTGCGTAGGCTACGGAGAGAAACAACATGGTGCAGTTTCAGGCCATGTGACATAAAGTGATGTGGGTACTGGAGATGGGGGTGTGCTAGTGGGTCTGTGCAGGTGTGATGTAGTTAATGTTTTTATGATGTTGTCATTTGTATGTGTATAGTAATGTGTTTTGTAATGTTTATAAAACTAAATAAAAAGAGATTGACTCCCCACTTATCGCTGCAGGCATCTTTCTGCCTCTCTCTCTCCTTTTTCTCTCCCTCTATCTCTGATTCTCTCTCTTGCTCTCGTGGTCTCTCTCTGCCTCTCTCACTCAGTCTCTCTCTCACTCCGTCTCTCACTCCGTCTCTCTCTATCTCACTCTGTCTCTATCTCCTTCTCTCACTATGTCTCCCACTCTCGCTCACTCCATCTCTCACTCTATATGACTACGTCTCTCACTTTCTCTCACTCCGTCTCTCTCTCTCTCCGTCTCTCTCTCTCTCTCACTACGTCTCTCTCTATCTCTCTCTCTGATTCCGTCTCTCTCTCACTCAGTCTCTCTCTCTCTCACTACATCTCTCACTCTCTTACTCCATCTCTCACTCTCTCTCACGCAGTCTCTCACTCTGTCTCTCACTCGTCTCTCTGTCTCTCTCTCTCCGTCTCTCTCTCTCACTCCGTCTATCTTTCTCTCTCGCTCCGTCTATCTTTCTCTCTCGCTCCGTCTCTCTCTCGCTGCATCTCTCTCTCTCACTCCATCTCTCACTCCATTTCTTTCTCTCTCCGTCTCTCTCTCTCTCTCTCTCTGTCTCGCTCCGTCTCTCTTTCTCTCTCACTCCGTCTCTCTCTCTCTCTCCGTCTCTCTCTCTCACTCCGTATCTCTCGCTCTCCGTCTCTCTCTCTCACTCCTTCTCTCTCTCTCTCTTTGTCTCTCTCTCTCAATCTGTCTCTCTCTCTCACTCCGTCTCTCTCTCTCTCTCTCTCCCTCCCCATCTCTCTCTCACTCCATTGCTCTCTCCATCTCTCTCTCACTCCGTCTCGCTCTCTCTCTCTCCGTCTCTCTCTCACTCCGTCTCTCCGTCTCTATCTCACTCCGTCTCTCCGTCTCTCTCGCTCTCCCTCTCTCTCTCTATGTCATCTCTCTCTCCACTGCCTCCCTCTCTTTATCTGATTCTATCACTTTTTTCTCTCTCTCTCACTTCATCTACTTCTCATTCCCTCCCTGCTATCTCCAAACAATTGTCTGTCATGGTTTGCTTTTATTTTACATCAGGGGCTGTGAGATATCAAGCCCATTTTATGTTCTCTTTATTTGGTTCCAGTGCAGGAAATACATCCGATTTACAATCAGACATCCAAAAGAATTGAGGGCGTGTTGAGCGTACAGTCACGTCCTGGGCCCCCCTCTGTGAAACACAGGGAGACGACACGTCCTCTATAAGTGACTGCTGTGATGATGCTGAGGTTGGGAATGTGACTGATGATGACAGAAGACAGAGACAGATGCATGCAGGCATAGATGGCACAGCGTGTGTGGAAACATCATAAGGCTTTTGATTTAAAATACAGTTAATATGCAAGACTTTTACCCAAAATTTAGTCCCTCTTTAATGCACAAATATATATACATTTTCAGAAACAGTATATACTCAGAAAACCGAAATTGGTTCTTTGAACGTTCCCAAAACATTCATTAGGTCATCCCAAAAGTTATTGTAACACAAAAACGGTCAAGTTGTGCTGATGATTTTTGTATAAAACATTCGCTGATGTTGGTAAGAACGTTCCCCGAACATCTTTTGTTATTACCATATCCAGAAACCTAATAAGAACCTTAGGGGAATGTTCTGAGGTGGTTGTTACAGATGTTGTGCACAACATTTTTGTGAATGTATGAGAACATTCAAAGGACATTTCATTTAAAACATTTTGTTACCAAAAACATTAGTTGAATGTTTTTGGGATGTTAGGGACACTTGAGGTGTCATAAAAAAAGTGCACCTTCCTCTCCAATATTAAACATATTTTCACATGGCCATAAATAACCCTGTGTTTATAAACGTAGGTTATCAACTTTGCCGCTTCGGTATTCATTTGTGGCACAGTCGATGCCAAGCAAGGCTACGTGCCAGAAGGTTGATGGTTCGCCGACAGTGGTGTATTGGAGGGTATACGCTGGTATACAGTACATGCATATACTCACTTCTTAATCCCCACGCTGCGTATCAAAGTAATGTAGAGGATGTATATGCTTTATCAATTAATAAGGCTGATGGAACAGATCAGAATGTTTATCTTAAAATGTTGACAAGCTATTATTTCTACACATTTTAGGCACAGCAATGTGCACACGGCGGTAGGGCGCAAATGTTCAAAAATGCAATTTGCTGGAAAACACAGTTCTAAAATGCGAGTGGTTTCATTGACAGAGATGGAAATATATGTAAACAAAAATTAAAGAGGAGAGATCTAAAGATGCAACAACTATCATGGGTTGCTAATATGACTAGGATAATGCCTTTGGCTGCTAGACAATGAAAGAAAGTTGAAAGAAAACCAATACAACAGGAGAATGCTTACTGTATGTATAATTTCCTCCACGTTTATCTGGTTGGATTTTGGCTATATGCTACTATAAAGCAAGGTAAGATATGTCTCATAATATGAAGTAAAACATCCAGATTTAAAACAATTAAGGAACAGGAAAAATATAGCGATGCTAATGACAGGCCTAACTTCTTCTGGTGGATGGAAAGGCTTTCCCAAAAACTGTCTCAATTAAATGTTAACTGGTTACAAAGTAGCCTACCTGGCAGAATTATATCATGATTATTTGCATCAATCCATTGCCCATTTGTTTTGCAAACTTCATCTTATGTGCTACAGAAACACTGCTAACCAAACAACAGTTCTAGGTGCCGGCACACTTGAATTAAAGGGTAACTACACAAAATAATCGACATTTCTTCTATTTTTCCCAGACCTCAAAAGTGGTCTCCTGATTTGGTTTAAGCATTGTTATGGATTTAGAACATTCAACGTGAAAATGAATCAGACGATGAGGAAATCCCTGATTTAGGTAAAAACATTTTCATTGAAGAAGACATTGTAGAGTCTTCTGATGACAGTGATTGGGAAGAAACTGTGATCAACAGTGTTGTTGTCACGGAAGAAGTTGACCAAGTTTTGAAATCAGTGGAATGTCTGGTAGAAACCGAGTATGATAAGGAGATGAATACAATTATGGCGTTTGATTGCAAATGCAGAGGAAGTGGAAAAGAGAACACAGAAGGCTGTTTATAAAACACCTGTCTTCGGATTACATCTTCAACCTAAGGGCAACCACAACATTTGTGACAGAGAGGGAGAAAGATCTGATGATTCTTATGGCATTGCACACGGTCAGTGTGAACCAGAGTGACTTGACACAACGGGCCAAGCAAGCTGTACAAACAAAACAGAAACTACACAGGACGTCTTAATGAAAGGGGTTGCAGTCTGACATGAAGCGTTCATCCATGTATACGGGTAAGAGTCTAGCTACAGTTTCAGATATTATACGTTTCTAATTTTGTCAGAATGTTGTTTTAATTGCAAGTTAAAGCTTACTGTTAGCTAGCTAGCTAATGTTAGGTGGCTGGCTCGCTAGCTAACATTACGTGTATGATCTGTGTAGTAATATTACCTCAGAAAGCCATTTGCATTGTTAGGTATAGCCTAATGTAAACAGCTAACATTAAACCTATTTGGTTAACTTTAGCTAGCTATGACAATCAGTTTGTATTGCTAGTACTCTATGGATTGGGAGTATGGTTAATTGTTTACTATCTAGCTTGCTACATGTTTAAACAAAAGACCCCAATTTAAAGCATACTGTTAGCTACCTAGCTGATGTTAGGTGGCTGGCTCGCTAGCTAACATTATGTGTATGATCTGTGTAGTAAAATTAACTCAGAAAGCCATTTACATTGCTAGTTATAGCTTAATGTTAGCTAGCTAACTAGCTAAAATTTAACCTATTTGGTTAACTTTAGCTAGCTATGACAATCGATTTGTATTGCTAGTACTCTATGGATTGGGATTATGCTTATTTGTTTAGCTAGCTAGCTAGCTAAATACATGTCTAAACAAAAGACTCCACTTCGCCAGATGATTACATGACCCATCAAGTTAGCCAGGTATGTCTGACGGTGAATAAGGCCATCTATTGTATAATAGTGCTAAAATATTTGTATCTGGAATTTGTCTTTCAGCATCAGTAGAACACGCCTGACTCTCCTCCACCAGTCATACAAGGAGAATGGTCTAATGCCTCCCATCAAAAAGAGAGCTGGCCCAAGCAAGCACAGGTTACGCCTGAAGCATGAGGACTTGCAGCGAGTTGTGAACTTTATCAACAACTACACAGAGGATAATGCAATCAGGTCTTCAGATCTGCCAATCTACCAGAAGCTGTTAAGTCAGCCAAGCTGAAGAAGCGAGAGCAACATCTCCTGCTTGTTCAGAGTGAGCGGAATGTCTACCAAAAGATGGTTGCTGACTGCAATACCACCTGTCAAGACCTGCAGTTGTCTCTGGGGGGGCCATACTGAAAAAGCAAGCATGTCAGAATGCGACGGTGAATGCGGTAGGCGAAGTCAAACGCAGGACACAGAGCTTACTGGAAACGTACTTTACTCAAAAGTAACCAGAGTAGAAAACAAGCTCCACACTAGGAGGATACAACAACCCGCACACGAACACTGCCGATGACGAATACAATAACACACAACACACAATGAACGACAGAGGGTTAAATAGGGAATACAATACAACATAATGGGGAACAGGTGTACACAATCAGGACAAAACAAGTCAAACACCGAAACATAGATTGGTGGCAGCTAGTACTCCGGGGACGACGGACGCCGAAGCCTGCCCGAGCAAGGAGGATGAGCAGCCTCGGCTGATTCCGTGACAGTACCCCCCCCCCCTTGACGCGCGGCTCCAGCCGTGCGCTGACCCCGGCCTCGGGGACGGCCAGGAGGACGCGGAGCAGGGCGAGTCGGATGACTCCGGTGGAAGTCCCTCAACATGGAGGAATCTAGAATGTCCCTCCTGGGGACCCAGCACCATTCCTCCGGACCATACCCCTCCCACTCCACGAGATACTGCAGGCCCCCCGTCCGACGCCTCGAATCCAAGATGGAACGGACTGAGTACGCCGGAGCCCCCTCGATGTCCAACGGGGGCGGAGGAGCCTCTCGTACCTCACTCTCCTGGAGTGGACCAGCCACCACCGGCCTGAGGACAGACACATGGAACGAGGGGTTAATGCGGTAATTAATTGGCAGTTGTAACCTATAACATACCTCGTTCAATCTCCTCAGGACTTTAAAGGGCCCCACAAACCGCCGACCCAGCTTCCGGCGGGGCAGGCGAAGGGGCAGGTTTCGGGTCGAGAGCCAGACCCGGTCTCCCGGTGCATACACTGGAGCCTCACTGCAGTGGCGATCGGCGCTCGCCTTTTGCCGCCTGATTGCCCGCTGCAGATGGACATGCGCAGCGTTCCAAGTTTCTTCAGAGCGCCGAAACCACTCATCCACCGCAGGGGCTTCAGTCTGGCTCTGATGCCAAGGTGCCAGAACTGGCTGATAACCTAACACACACTGGAAAGGTGTAAGGTTAGTGGACGAATGGCAGAGGGAGTTTTGGGCTATCTCTGCCCAGGGAATATATCCCGACCACTCCTCTTGCCGGTCCTGGCAATATGACCTCAGAAACCTACCCACATCCTGGTTAACTCTTTCCACCTGCCCATTACTCTCGGGGTGAAAACCTGAGGTAAGGCTAATCGAGACCCCCAGACGTTCCATAAATGCCCTCCAGACTCTAGAGGTGAACTGGGGACCCCGATCAGACACTATATCCTCAGGCAGCCCATAGTGCCGGAAGACGTGTGTAAACAGGGCCTCAGCAGTTTGTAGGGCAGTAGGGAGACCTGGCAGGGAAATGAGACGACAGGCTTTAGAAAACCGATCCACAACGACCAAGATCGTAGTGTTCCCCTGGGAGGGAGGAAGGTCCGTGACAAAATCCACCGATAGGTGAGACCACGGCCGTTGTGGAACGGGTAGGGGTTGTAACTTCCCCCTGGGCAGGTGTCTAGGTGCCTTACACTGGGCGCACACCGAGCAGGAGGAAACATAAACCCTCACGTCCTTAGCTAAGGTTGGCCACCAGTACTTCTCACTAAGGCAGTGCACTGTCCGACCAATACCCGGATGACCAGAGGAGGGTGACGTGTGAGCCCAGTATATCAAACGGTCGCGAACCTCGAGCGGCACGTACCTACGACTCTCTGGACACTGTGGAGGAGTAGGGTCGGAACGTAACGCCCGCTCGATTTCCGCATCCACCTCCCACACCACCGGTGCCACTAAGCAAGACTCCGGGAGTATGGGAGTGGGCTCAATGGACCTCTCCTCTGTGTCATATAGTCGGGACAGGGCGTCTGCCTTAGCGTTCTGGGACCCTGGTCTATAGGTGAGCTTAAATACAAAGCGGGAAAGAAACATTGACCACCTTGCCTGGCAAGGATTCAGCCTCCTCGCTGCCCGGATGTACTCCAGGTTACGATGGTCAGTCTGAATGAGAAAAGGGTGTTTAGCCCCCTCAAGCCAATGTCTCCACACCTTCAGGGCTTGAACCACAGCCAGCAGCTCCCTATCCCCCACGTCATAATTGCGCTCCGCCGGACTGAGCTTCTTAGAATAGAAAGCATAGGGGCGGAGTTTAGGTGGCGTACCCGAGCGCTGAGACAGCACAGCGCCGATCCCAGCCTTGGAAGCGTCCACCTCCACCTGAAATGCCAAAGAGGGATCCGGATGCGCCAGCACCGGAGCTGAGGTAAACAGGTCCTTCAGACGTTTAAACGCCCTGTCCGCCTTAGCTGACCACTTCAGGCGCACCAGACCCCCCTTTAGCAGAGAGGTAATGGGAGCTGCTACCTGTCCAAAGCCCCGGATAAACCTCCGGTAGTAATTGGCAAAACCCAAGAAGCGCTGCATCTCCTTTACCGTGGTGGGAGTCTGCCAATTACGCACGACAGAAATGCGGTCAATCTCCATCTCTACCCCTGACACGGACAACCGATGTCCCAGGAAGGAGATGGACTCCTGGAAGAACAGACATTTCTCCGCCTTCGCATACAGGTCATGCTCCAACAGTCTACCAAGCACTCGACGCACCAGGGACACATGCTCGGCTCGTGTAGCAGAGTACATTAGAATGTCATCAATATATACCACAACACCCTGTCCATGCAAGTCCCGGAAAATCTCGTCCACAAATGATTGGAAGACTGAAGGAGCATTCATTAACCCGTATGGCATGACGAGGTACTCATAGTGACCCGAGGTGGTACTGAATGCTGTCTTCCACTCATCTCCCTCCCTAATGCGCACCAGGTTGTACGCGCTCCTGAGATCCAATTTTGTGAAGAATCGCGCCCCGTGTAATGACTCCGTCATACTAGCAATCAGAGGGAGAGGATAGCTGTATTTGATTGTGATCTGATTTAGACCACGGTAATCAATACACGGGCGTAAACCCCCATCCTTCTTCTTCACAAAAAAGAAACTCGAGGACGCAGGGGAAGTAGACGGCCGTATGTAACCCTGTCTCTTAGATTCAGTGACGTAGGTCTCCATAGCGGCCGTCTCCTCCTGAGACAGAGGATACACGTGACTACGTGGAAGCGCAGCGCCTACCTGGAGGTCTATCGCACAATCTCCCTGTCGATGAGGTGGTAATTGAGTCACCTTCTTCTTACTGAAGGCGAGAGCCAAATCGGCATACTCAGGTGCAATGTGCAAGGTGGGAACTTGGTTCGGGCTTTCCACCGTCGTTGCCCCTATGGAAATGCCTACACACCGCCCAGTACACTGATCAGACCATCCCTGGAGAGCTCTCTGCTGCCATGAAATGTTGGGGTCATGAGATGTTAACCAGGGAAGCCCCAACACCACGGGAAACGCAGGAGAATCAATCAAATACAAACGTACTATCTCCTCATGACCCTCCTGCGTTTTCATCCGGAGAGGCGCCGTGACCTCCCTAATCAATCCTGACCCCAACGGGCGGCTATCTAGGGCACGAATGGGGAAGGGCACATCAACAGGTACGATAGGAATCCCTAACTTATAGGTGAACTGGCGATCGATAAAATTCCCAGCTGCGCCTGAATCTACTAGCGCCTTATGCTGGGAGTGAGGAGAAACCTCTGGAAACACCACTTTAATACACATATGATCAGCAGAGAGCTCTGGGTGAGTTGGGTGCCTACTCACCTGGAATGACTCATCAGTGCGTCGCCCACTGCCTCGATTCCTAGGAGACCCTCCCCAGCACCGACCAGCAGTGTGTCCTCTGCGGCCACAGTTGGTGCAGGGGACGGCCTCCCTCCTGGTCTCCCTCCTGGTCTCCCTAGCACCAGCACCCCCGAGCTCCATAGGGGTCGGCTCGGAAGTGCTGGGGGATGGAATGGACGGCCCCGAATCCGGACGTCCACGGGTAGCCAACAGGGTATTCAGGCGAATCGACATGTTCACCAGCTGATCAAAGCTGAGGTTGGTGTCCCTGCAGGCCAATTCCCGACGCACGTCCTCCCTCAGGCTGCATCTGTAGTGGTCAATGAGGGCCCTCTCATTCCATCCCGTGTTGGCAGCTAGCGTCCGGAAGTCCAGCGCGAACGCCTGCGCGCTCCTCCTCCCCTGTCTAAGGTGGAATAGACGCTCACCCGCCACTTTACCCTCTGGTGGATGATCGAATACTGCCCGGAAGCGGCGGGTGAACTCCGCATAGCTGACCGTTGCGGCGTCTATCCCACCCCATTCGGCATTGTGTCAGAATGCGACGGTGAATGCGGTAGGCGAAGTCAAACGCAGGACACAGAGCTTACTGGAAACGTACTTTACTCGAAAGTAACCAGAGTAGAAAACAATCTCCACACTAGGAGGATACAACAACCCGCACACGAACACTGCCGATGACGAATACAATAACACACAACACACAATGAACGACAGAGGGTTAAATAGGGAATACAACACAACATAATGGGGAACAGGTGTACACAATCAGGACAAAACAAGTCAAACACCGAAACATAGATCGGTGGCAGCTAGTACTCCGGGGACGACGAACGCCGAAGCCTGCCCGAGCAAGGAGGAGGAGCAGCTTCGGCTGATTCCGTGACAAAGCAAAGACATCAGGATGCATTAGAGCTTTGATTTTGCTCAACAAGTAAGCAACATTTCCTCCTTTAAACTGATTAAGGATATAAAAGTCCCTTTTTCAGGACCCTGTCTTTCAAAGATAATTCGTAAAAATCGAAATAACTTCACAGATCTGTGTTTCATGCTTGTTCAATGAACCATAAACAATTAATGAACATGCACCTGTGGAACGGTCGTTAAGATACTAACAGCTTACAGACGGTAGGCAATTAAGGTCACAGTTATGAAAACTTAGGACACTAAAAAGGCCTTTCTACGGACTCTGGGCTGATCCCTCACCTTCCTCATGATCATTGATGCCCCACGAGGTGAGATCTTGCATGGACCCCCAGACCGAGGGTGATTGACCGTCATCTTGAACTTCTTCCATTTTCTAATAATTGCGCCAACAGTTGTTGCCTTCTCACCAAGCTGCTTGCCTATTGTCCTGTAGCCCATCCCAGCCTTGGGTCTTGGCTACTGTGGAGAGGTTGGAGTCTGTTTGATTGAGTGTGTGGACAGGTGTCTTTTATACAGGTAACGAGTTGAAACAGGTGCAGTTAATACAGGTAATGAGTGGAGAACAGGAGGGCTTCTTATAGAAAACCTAACAGGTCTGTGAGAGCCGGAATTCTTACTGGTTGGTAGGTGATCAAATACTTATGTCATGCAATAAAATGCAAATTAATTACTTATCACTGATATGGTTATTGATATTGTTCTTCTACATACTGTATATTATGTAGTTCTTTCTCTACTGGCATTGACACTTGTTCTTTTAGTTTTAGTTTATATTGACACTATCTATTTTTGATATTGCTAACCATTTCACTGTACTGTTTACACCTTCTGTAGAGACCCATCCACTTAGCAAGATGTGGCTGGGGGTTATAGCATTTCTTTCACATGACCCATCAATTTAGACAAATGTGTCTGGGTAAGCGTAATTTAATATTTACAAAATATTTTTTATCTGGACACTTTCTGTTTACCTGGAATTTTTCCTTATTGTAGGCTACTACTTTTACCACTTTTAGTCTTAATCTTTACTACACTACTCACTGTTTAGCACATGACCTCACATGTGAATCCTCATATGTGGTCCTCTGTAGCTCAATTGGTAGAGCATGGCGCTTGTAACGCCAGGGTAGTGGGTTCGATCCCCGGGACCACCCATACATAAAAAATAAAAAATGTATGCACACATAACTATAAGTCGCTTTGGATAAAAGCGTCTGCTAAATGGCATATTAAAGAGATGTGTGGGGCTGGCTTAAGAGGTTGTGAACAATGTTGAATGGGTGTAGACAAAGAGCTCTCCAGTAGGTATACCAAAACATTCAAGGGCCATTTTCTCAAAAGTGGGGTTACAAGTTTATCAACTTTTAAAGCAGAATTACTTTCCCATTGTTCCTCAAATGCAGTGTATTATATACCATTTTGTAGCTCTGTGGATATTGCTTTTATCCAATGTAAAAAACACAATTTCAAATTTTGCAACATGAGACCGAATCAAGGCGGTCTGTCACGTATGGTCTTATGTCACTTCAGAATGGTTGACAAAATCAGTCAGTGGTTTGTAATTCTCTCCTCAGTGACACTCAGCTGTTCTAGACATAGCTCACTTGATTCAACTTGTCAATTAACACAATAATAAAACACGTGGAATTTGAACAATATAATATGGCTGACCAGAATTAAAAAAAACTGTATGTTTCTTCAAAAGGATCAATAAAGAACCTTTCAGATCGAGACAGGTTATTTATAGAACCATTCTCCATAAATGTTCTATAAAGAACCATAAAAAGGGTTCTAAATAGCCCAAAAAAAGGTTGTAACCATGATAGTGGAACCCTTTTTTGGTGCTGTATTGAACCTTTTTTAATGGTTCTTTATAGGACCTTAGGAAATAGTTATTTAAAGCACCATACAGGTTCCATTTAGAACCTTATGAGCATAGTTCTTTATTGAACCTTAAAAAAAGGGTTCTACATTGCACCAAAAAGAGCTATTGTTTCAAGACAAGGAACCCCTATCTGGTACTAATTAGAAGCATAATTGTTTGTGTCTATTGCAGATCTGGACAAATGATCCACCTACCAGTATGTTCACTATGAATGGTGGATAGAGGGCAGGATAGACAGACTGGTAGACTACAGTATATTGACCTGTGGTATAGTTAGCACGAGGAAAAGTGTAGTGCATAAGGGACATGCCAAAACACTTTGATTGGGGAGGCGCATGCAAGAAGATGAGACATTTGGCTAGGGTGGAAGACATTGTATATATATAATAATTATCTGGCAACAGCTCTGGTGGACATTCTTTAGTCAGCATTCCAATTGCACGCTTCCTCAAAACTTGAGACAACTGTGGAATTGTGTTGTGTGACAAAACTGCACATTTTTGAGTGGCCTTTTATTGTCCCGAGCACAAGGTGCACCTGTGTAATGATCATGCTGTTTAATCAGCTTCTTGATAAGCCACACCTGTCGGGTGGATGGAATATTTTGGCGAAGGAGAAATGCTCACTAACAGGGATGTAAACAAATGTGTGCGCAAAATTGTGTGTGTGTGCACAAGTATTTGTATGTAGTGTGTGTGTGTGTGTGTGTGTGTGTGTGTGTGTGTGTGTGTGTGTGTGTGTGTGTGTGTGTGTGTGTGTGTGTGTACAAGGTTGGTATGGTCAGCACTCGCCAGACATGTACATTGCATTAGGGGACGTGGCTCTCCATTAATGGAGTGCATTCATGTCTGACGGTGCTCTGTGAAGCCAATATCTGCAATAAGCCATGAGCCAATGAGCCACACCAACCTGCAGAGCTGTACCAGCCTCAGGGGCTTTGCAGTAATTCATTTTACTTCATACTATGATCTTGTCATAAGGATCTTTAATGGTTTCCCCTGATTCAGAGTGCAGACTGCTTTGTTTTAAATTGGAAGTGAAATTGAGAGGCTGTAGTCTGTTGGTGGAACGTGGATTGGGGAAGTTGTAAAGTTAATATTAATAATAGTGTTTGATAGCTGTTGTGATAGAAAATTTAGCTTTTCAGAGTTATGTATATATACTGTAGCTAGCTATAGTTTTGATCATCCTGGGAAAGCAACTCCAGATCATCCTTATATGCCAATGAATGGGATGGTCCACCAAACTACAAATGTACCATCTCTTGTGGATACTGTGACAGTTTGTCTATGGACATGGAATTTCTTTGTGTCATGATTGTGAGTCAGTAATAATCAAAGTTGAGTATCTTATTATTATCCTGAGTCATTGGAATGGTTATTAGTACTGTCAGTACTGTATGCTGACATATGCGTGGGTTAGTTATTAGTGAGTGTTAGCTCTAATGGGCTATGCTATGCATGCTCATGCTGGATGTCAAAGGCAGTGCTTCAGGGCTCAGGGGGAAGACAGAGCTAGGATACATCCCCAGTGGCCAGTTGCCTGCGGCAGTACAGTGTCCTGACTTGCCCCTCAACCCTCACTCCTCTTTCCCCTCTTTCTCCTCCTCCCAGTACAGTGCCCCACCTTTCCCTCTTCCTCCTCCGCTTCCTCATCCTCGAAGTGCAGCAGCCACCTTGCCCCTGAGCCCTCACTCCATCTTCACTATAATAGGAACTTTCCTCAATAGCCTCTGCATGAGCCTCTTCCTCCTCTTTCTCCTCCTCTTCATCTCTTTCCCATTTCCTCTCCCCATAGCCCCCTTCGCTCCTTGCGATGTTTTGCAGTGTGAAATCGTATCTGCTGAACAGAGGATGAGCCAAAAAAGCCATTTATCAGAGTTAGAGACAGGCACAGCAGATAAGGTGAGAGCAGGGCACAGGGAGGTAGGCTGGGCACGTCACAGAGAGGCCTGGCTAGTGTAATTAAAAAGAGGCCCATCTCGCGTCTGTTTGCCCTCTCTCACTTACACACACTCTCTCCCTCTCTGATGCACACACACACACACACACACACACACACACACACACACACACACACACACACACACACACACAGACACACATGCACTCACACGCACACACACACTCACACGCACAAACACACACACAGGGTTGAGTAGCTTACTTTCTAAATGTAATCCGTTACAGTTACTAGTTACCTGTCCAAAACTGTAATCATTTATGTAACTTTTGGATTACCCAAACTCAGTAACTTAATCTGATTACTTTCAGTTACTTTTGGATTAGTTTCCCATTAAGAGGCATTAGAAGAAGACAAAAAGGATCCATCAAACGCATTTGGTGTGTCATCATAGTGGTCTCTGACTTGTGGTCAGACTTGCTCAGGTGGAACAAACTTAAATGTGTGCCTTATTTCAATGCTGAATTGAATGTCATTGAGAAAACAGAAAGTTGTCATCATGTATTTTCTTTGCAAACAGCCTTTACATTTGAAAGTAATCCAAGAAGTAATCATCTAGTTTTTCAAAAGTAATTTTAATCTGATTACAATATTTTTGCTGGTAACATGCTCGATTAGAGTTTTGTTTTTATGTAATCAGATTACATGTAACGGATAACATGTAATCAGTTACTCCTCAATCCTGCACGCACATGCACACACACACACCCCACACACACACACACACACACACACACACACACACACACACACACACACCCTCCACAAACACAAACACACAGATACACAGATCACACACTAGTGTCATAAAGCATCATTAGCATCACCCCAGTGAACTTAATCTGAGGAATTAGTCATGATCCTATTCGTTTAGCTGATGGCTCCAACTTAATCAAGACAAATTAGCAGGTAAAGGAAAAGGTGCTCATGAATATCATTACTCATTACTGTCCTGAACAATCATTCTGATTCCCATATAAAATAGCCTTTTGAATGACTAAAATATCACCCATAATATTTGTTTTGGATAGAAATGCTCAATTTTGTTTTACAAATTACTTTTTCTCTCATGGCTAACCACCAGGACGTTTAAAAAGACAGGTTGAGTGGGTGGGGATCTTATATTCATGAGCTCACCTTGACTGACAGCTCTTTGAAACGCCTATGACAAGCAATTTGGATGCAGTGAGCAGTGTTGGAGTAAAATCATCTCAAGCTAATTTGGTGATACACAAAGCAACTCAAACAACGTTGAAATTGTATCAATGATCTCAAAATGTTTTATACATCGGCATGTGTCTTTTGTGACGCAGTACACAGCAGCACTGACGGATGTGTTGACTTGACAACTGCGTCAGAGTTTTGAACGACCCTCCACCCTTTTATTTAATGCTGGCTGAAGACCTAGCTAGCCTGTAACTAGCTAACACCAGACACAGATGAAAGGGGAAACATATAAGTATCTTTGCTATAGATGAATGGGGTCAACTTTTAATTATATTTTTTGAAACCTACAGCAGGCCTGGGCAACTCCAGTCCTCGGGGGACTGATTGGTGTCACACATTTTCCCCATCCCTAGCAAACACAGCTGATTTAAACTAATTGCATTTTTAACTGAAGATCATGATTAGTTGATTGTTGGAGTCAGGTGTGTTAGCTGGGGCTGGGGCAAAATTGTGACACCAATCAAGTCCCAGAGGACTGGAATTGCCCAGGCCTGCCATACAGTCAAATTTTGGTACCAGTAGAGTAGCTATGTAGCTGTATAAACCACGCTCCTCTGCGAAAAAAAAACCTTCTCTGATGTTGGTTACAAGGTGGTACTTATTCAAATTAGGTAAGAGAATATCATGTTACCATTGGTAAAATGAGAGAGTTAGGGTGGTCACCCTATCCCCTTAATAATCCTGCCTCCTGAAAACAAGTGTTTAACACGTGGGAGGGGACCAGTAACTTTATGATCAAACTTTATCAATGTAGAAACAACAGTCATTTTTTCATACTTTGGTTATCATACTTTGATTTGGTTTCATCCAAATATCACCCAATTTCAAATCAAATCAAATCAAATTTTATTTGCCACATGCGCCGAATACAACAGGTGCAGACATTACAGTGAAATGCTTACTTACAGCCCTTAACCAACAGTGCATTTATTTTTAACAAAAAAGTAAAAATAAAACAACAACAAAAAAAGTGTTGAGAAAAAAAGAGCAGAAGTAAAATAAAATAACAGTAGGGAGGCTATACATACAGGGGGGTACCAGTGCAGAGTCAATGTGCGGGGGCACCGGCTAGTTGAGGTAGTTGAAGTAATATGTACATGTGGGCAGAGTTAAAGTGACTATGCATAAATAATTAACAGAGTAGCAGCAGCGTAAAAGGATGGGGTGGGGGGGCAGTGCAAATAGTCCGGGTAGCCATGATTAGCTGTTCAGGAGTCTTATGGCTTGGGGGTAGAAGCTGTTGAGAAGTCTTTTGGACCTAGACTTGGCACTCCGGTACCGCTTGCCGTGCGGTAGCAGAGAGAACAGTCTATGACCAGGGTGGCTGGAGTCTTTGACAATTTTGAGGGCTTTCCTCTGACACCGCCTGGTATAGAGGTCCTGGATGGCAGGAAGCTTGGCCCCAGTGATGTACTGGGCCGTACGCACTACCCTCTGTAGTGCCTTGCGGTCGGAGGCCAAGCAGTTGCCATACCAGGCGGTGATGCAACGAGTCAGGATGCTCTCGATGGTGCAGCTGTATAATTTTTTGAGGATCTGAGGCCCCATCCCAAATCTTTTCAGTCTCCTGAGGGGGAATAATTTTTATGTGGATAAGTGTTTATGGCACTCTTTCCTCATGCCTCTTCTCTTCACAGCAGGCATATGTTCCCAAACTGAGTGACAAAAAAGGCTTTAGTAGATTTCCACAATTTCATGAAAAACATGATTTTGTTCGCATTTCTCTAATTGTGCCTATGTAATGCACTACTTTTGACCAGGGCCCACAGGTCTCTGGTCAATAGTAGTGCACTATATAGGGAGTATGGTGTCATTTCAGACGCAGCCTCTGTCTTGCTGTTCAGAAGAAGCACTCTGTCATGTACTCAGTAGCCTGGTACTATCTAAATGAATTACATTAGAGTAAAAGGGTCAATTTGTCATGTGGTTCTCCACTACAGGACAGCATCCATTACGGGACAGTTCAGGAAGCATTTCATATGTGAACCCTACCAAAACATATACATCAATCAAAATCATTCAGGCTAGAAACAGCCCCATTTCCAGAAAGGCGAATTCTGTATGGATTTCGCCCCCTTGCAGAAGGAAACAGGCTAGTTCCAACCTACTCTCGCTTCAATTCCCCTTTTGTGTTCTGAATTGCTTTTCCATTTATTGGGACAATAGGAGGCATTTTGAAAGATGTATAGAAGATGGCTGAAAATGGGTCTTCCTGCTTCTCTTACACAATTAATCCTACCTTGCTTACTGCTGAGTTTATGCAGCATTTAATCTGTACATGAAGCTACAGTCTATACCAAGGTCATATAGCTGTCTGCAGAGAGATATCAGTCTGTGTTTTCTCCAGTACATTGTTTTGCTATACAGCTTTAATAGTATGGACACACTCTGCTTCTATTATGTCTCATGTGAGGTCTCACAGTGATTGAAACACCCTGTAGTGCTAATGGATTTAGTGTCACACACATACTCTATGTGTACATGAACGCACACACATGTGCACCCACACACACACAAATACATGCATGCACGCACACACACATGCATGTTTTCACACACACACACACACCAAATTCATACAAAATTAATTTTTATGTGGATAAGTGTTTATGGCACTCTTTCCTCATGCCTCTTCTCTTCACAGCAGGCATATGTTCCCAAACTGAGTGACAAAAAAGGCTTTAGTAGATTTCCACAGATGCTTCATACCGCCCTCCACTGACATGCATAGTACATCACTGAATTGCCCAGCAGCACTATACCAACGACATTAGCTGTGTATTCAGGCTTTCAGATGTTATTTTAGAAAAGCTGCATGATTTCTGTGAAGCAGGGTACGTAGTGGTGTCAACCATTTACACCTGGCTGAAACTCACAGCATACAAGTACATTTTTCCTCCTACATCAACAACAACGTTTACACTAATGTTACCACAGTTAGAGAGAGCTTTTACTGTGTGACAGTAACTGTTGCTGAAGATCTCCTCCCCATCACGTCTATGTTTAGTGACAGGGTGATGATGCCTCCACTATCAAGCCTGTCAGAACAATACCACACATCCACAGGAACATTAAAAGCTGTGCCCAGAACACTCCAGACCTGGGCTCAAATACCTGTACGTGTATTGAGTATCTGGTATTTAAAATACTTTGAGTGTTTTCAAAATCACAGCCAAAAACAAGCCTTTTATTTGAGTATTTGAATGGTTATTTGTCAAATTATTATGATTTTTTCAATACTAATATTCTACCAAGGTGTATTTGAGAGTTTTTTCAAATAATTATTTCTAATACTATTTTCAAATACCTGAGTTATTGGCAGTTTATTTAAGTCACTGTATTTGAGTATTTTCAAATACTTTCCAAATTTATTAAAATATTCAACTACTTGTCTTTTCAAATAACGTGAATACTTACTTCAAATGTATGTGAAAGTAAGTGAGATATTTGAAATAGTATTTGAACCCAGGTCTAGAACACTCAAAATCCAAAGATAATGCATGTACGGTGTGTTCTTTCAGAGAGTACATGGCGGGTTATACAAAAACACATTACAGAATACAGTTTTGTGTTGGAACAGTATATTTCTATGAATTCTGCAGCTTATGTGTATTTCTTGTAAATGGAATATAATCAATAGAATGGTTTATGTATTGCTTTTAAGCAGATACTCTTTTTTCAATTTCTTAGTAAAGCAGATGCAGTGTAACACATTACATGGTGATCTTCAGAAACAGGTGTTCCTCTGCTGCTACAGGGAGACATGTTTATGTGTTCTTCAATGCCTCCATGTTGTTGTTGAGGCTGGCTTTAGACATGTAGCCCTGGGAGGATAAGGTGGAGAGTGAGGTACTGGTGATGTGTGTGTGTGTGTGTTGTGTGTATGTGTGTAGGTGTGTGCGTGCATGTGTGTGCGTTCTTGATAAAGCACAGGAATAACAACAAGATCTCACAGTTTGACCAATTTGACTTCCGACGTTTGTTCAGGTTTTTACAAATGTCAAATTTCGAAGTTGCTCCAAAAGTCACATTTTGACGTGTTTTGGACACCCTGGGTTGCTCCTTCTGCTGCAGCTGCACCCTGGGTTGCACCGCTGCTGTCACCGGTGACTCGGGGCTGGTTACGTTTTGGAATTAAGTTAAGGGTTAAGATAGGGTAAAAAAAAAAAAAAAAGTGCCTAATACAAGTGCATGGTACCCCCCCATGTCCACAACGCCCGATGGTAATAGTGCTCACCGTTGCCCCTAGTGGCCGGTTTTGAAGGCATCTCCCGACTTCCTGGGTACCTGGACGGATGTCGGATTTCATAGTGGATCTTGAGCAACCTGGCTGGGTATAAGGTGTTTCCCTTTGAGGTCTTCACAGGTCCAAAATGTTGGACACGTTACAAAATGTACTTGGAGCTTTCCCACCCGGACCCGGTCCGATCCGAGTGAGGGAAGCAGCAGAAAAGTCATTATTTTAAGCGACTTTATTAACCGGAGCTGATAAAATGTGAGAGGAGGGAGAGAGAGTGCCTCTCTAGAAGGCGGAGGAGGGGCCGTAATGTGAGTGAGTATTATAAACTTGACCAGACTCAAAGCTAGGCACATGAACTCCCTCTCAAGGTAAATCTGAACTGCTTTATTTCCTGTTTTACACTGTTGAGTCTCTTACGGCTGCATCAGCAACTCCATCTAGAACCAACCCATCACTCAGGTTACCATAGCGAGTGACACAGGGAGCAGGGAGGAGGGAGGCAGAGACGAGAGACAGCAACCAACCAAGCCGACTCGTGCTATAGTAGACTAATAGCTGCCATAGCTAGGTTATTTATCATCAAATAAGATTACGTATTACCTGTCTTGACTGCATCAAACCGGGAGAAGCTAGTTAAGATAGCTAATGTTAGCTAGCTAGGCTAATTGAGGCTGCAGTGCATGCGCTTTCTCATCCTACAGTTGCAAATATTTAGTAGCAGCCTACCTGTTGGCTCTTGGTCGTTGTAGCCTATCCTTCTTCTTAAACTTTTAATTCCGTAATTTTAATACCATCTTCCATTTATTAGATAGTTCCTAACTTTTGCCACAAACAGAGGCTCAATGACTGTAGCCTATTGCCGCTTTGATGACTTATGATTGACCAACAACAACAACAAGGTACAAGCGTCACGCTCCACTCTTGTGAAAAGCAAGAGCAGCAGCATAAATTATAACAGTTCTCTCTCTCTCGCTACTGAAGCAGTCGCGTTCGGATATGTACAGGCCCTTCCAGACAAGTCAGTTAAAATGACACATACCATAGACCCGTGACAATCAGATATGACCCAGACCCGTGACATTATTTCGAATTCTGGATCCAGACCCACTGGGGTCCCATGTCGGTTCTCGGGTATTCGGGTACAGGTGGATCCATGAAGACCTCTAGTTCCCCTCACCCCTGTGCAGGTCACGTGACTCAGGAGGAGCATATGGCGCTGTCGTTCTCACAGCCCTCTGGGCCCCTATAGATTAGAGGACGGACACACGCAAGCACACACATGCGCCAAACACATACACAAATGCACAAATACACACACACACATTTGCACTTTGCATCTGATTCACTCTTCTCCCTTTTTCCATCTTTCCACCTGTCTCCCTCCACCCTCCGCCCGATTGCCTGTCTTTCCATCATTCCCCCACTCCTCCCCTCCCTCCCGCCCTACCTCCCAAAAAGTGCACCCAGAGGGGGCCCCAGGAATGAGTTTGGGTAACCTTGTTCTAGACCATAAAGTATCGAAAAACCCTACTTGATCAATGGCACGATTCTTGTGTCTCTCCACTCTCCATCGCTGTCCAGCTCTTAAACTGACCTCGCCTGCGTCCCAAATGGCACCCTATCCCAATTAAGGGATTTTAAGGGATTTATCTCCTATAAATGGGATTGGGTGCCATTTGATATGCTGCCCTCCGATCACACAAGGCAGCTGATAGCCTAGCGGTTAGAGTGTTGGGCCAGTAAATGAAAGGTTGCTGGTTCAAATACTTGAGCTGATCATGTTTAAATCTGTTGAAGTACCCTTGAGCAAAGGACTTAACACTAATTTTCTCCATGGGTGCTGTACCACCAGTAGCGGTGCGTGGGTAAAATCACTGGGAAAGCCAAGCTAGAAAAAAAAGCCATATTACAACCAATGTGTTGTGATAACTGCGTTGTTCGCTCTATAACCTGTTAGTTCATATGCCTTGCGACTGTGATACAGTGGGGAGAACAAGTATTTGATACACTGCCGATTTTGCAGGTTTTCCTACTTACAAAGCATGTAGAGGTCTGTAATTTTTATCATAGGTACACTTCAACGATAGGAGACGGAATCTAAAACAAAAATCCAGAAAATCACATTGTATGATTTTTAAGTAATTAATATGCATTTTATTGCATGACATAAGTATTTGATCACCTACCAACCAGTAAGAATTCCGGCTCTCACAGACCTGTTAGTTTTTCTTTAAGAAGCCCTCCTGTTCTCCACTCATTACCTGTATTAACTGCACCTGTTTGAACTCATTACCTGTATAAAAGACACCTGTCCACACACTCAATCAAACAGACTCCAACCTCTCCACAATGGCCAAGACCAGAGAGCTGTGTAAGGACATCAGGGATAAAATTGTAGACCTGCACAAGGCTTGGATGGGCTACAGGACAATAGGCAAGCAGCTTGGTGAGAAGGCAACAACTGTTGGCACAATTATTAGAAAATGGAAGAAGTTCAAGATGACGGTCAATCACCCTCGGTCTGGGGCTCCATACAAGATCTCACCTCGTGGGGCATCAATGATCATGAGGAAGGTGAGGGATCAGCCCAGAACTACACGGCAGGACCTGGTCAATGACCTGAAGAGATCTGGGACCACAGTCTCAAAGAAAACCATTAGTAACACACTATGCCGTCATGGATTAAAATCCTGCAGCGCACGCAAGGTCCCCCTGCACAAGCCAGCGCATGTCCAGGCCCGTCTGAAGTTTGCCAATGACCATCTGGATGATCCAGAGAAGGAATGGGAGAAGGTCATGTGGTCTGATGAGACAAAAATAGAGCTTTTTGGTCTAAACTCCACTCGCCGTGTTTGGAGGAAGAAGAAGGATGAGTACAACCCCAAGAACACCATCCCAACCGTGAAGCATAGAGGTGGAAATATCATTATTTGGGGATGCTTTTCTGCAAAGGGGCCAGTCTCCAGACCTGAACCCAATAGAACATCTTTGGAGGGAGCTGAAAGTCCGTATTGCCCAGCGACAGCCCCGAAACCTGAAGGATCTGGAGAAGGTCTGTATGGAGGAGTGGGCCAAAATCCCTGCTGCAGTGTGTGCAAACCTGGTCAAGACCTACAGGAAACGTATGATCTCTGTAATTGCAAACAAAGGTTTCTGTACCAAATATTAAGTTCTGCTTTTCTGATGTATCAAATACTTATGTCATGCAATAAAATGCAAAATAATTACTTAAAAATCATACAATGTGATTTTCTGGATTTTTGTTTTAGATTCCGTCTCTCACAGTTGAAGTGTATCTATGATAATAATTACAGACCTCTACATGCTTTGTAAGTAGGAAAACCTGCAAAATTGGCAGTGTATCAAATACTTGTTCTCCCCACTGTATATAGGCCTAAGGCCGAGACAATAAGAATACACAGAATGAATTCAACCACACCTTTTTCATCACAAAACCGGAGACCAACCTCTGTCCAGTGAAATACATAAAGCATATTTAATGTAACAAACAGTTACATGACCTAAAGCATGGTCAAGTAAGTTAATGTTTCTGACATTTTCGGACTACTAAACATCTATTAATTTAGAACCATGGAGAGTTACCGCAAGTCGCAAAGAAAACTAGAGCTGCCTCCATGATTTTAGCACCATTTCAACTGCAGCATTTCAACATTGTCTAAACACCCATGCTTAGCCTAATACTGTGACAACTAAAAGATACCTAAAACAATTTAGTCCAATCAACATCAGATAAATATGATGTGATTGTCCATGGTTCTCATTTGTGTGTTTGTGTGTGTGTGTGTGTGTGTGTGTGTGTGTGTGTGTGCGTGTGTGCGTGCAAGTGCAAGTAGAAAAAAATGTTGACTCACCCTACTTGTAGAGAAACGCCAATGCCATCCTCCTCATGTTCCTGTTGACGAAACGGTCTAGGACTCTGTCATACAGTACACAATTGTATTTTTCAGTAGACTATAGTTAAATCTCTTCAGACTCAGTAGACTATAAGTTAAACATAGTTAATCACAACATGACAAGCATGGAGCCATGGTTAAACATAGTTACATTTCTGTTGCTAGGCAGGAACTTAATTGGTTCCTCTTACTGGTGTAGTCATGGCACTGCCTGATGCTAGAACCTTCGTGGGCGTGGAAGTATGTGTGTGTGAAATAGGACTGTTTCTTCTCTCCTCATCTGACCTGACTTCGGGTCGAATTCCTTGCTACTCCCTAATCCACGGCTGTCCTACATTATCAGTGACTGAAACCAGACTGTTTCCCCTGCTGATTTTGTACATTTGCCCACTGACAAAGAAATGATCAGTCTATAATTGTAATGGTAGGTTTATTTGAACAGTGAGAGACAGAATAACAACAACAAAGTCCAGAAAAACGCATGTCAAAAATGTTATAAATTGATTTGCATTTTAATGAGGGAAATAAGTATTTGAACCCCTCTCAATCAGAAAGATTTCTGGCTCCCAGGTGTCTTTTATACAGGTAACGAGCTGAGATTAGGAGCACACTCTTAAAGGGAGTGCTCCTAATCTCAGTTTGTTGCCTGTGTAAAAGACACCTGTCCACAGAAGCAATCAATCAATCAGATTCCAAACTCTCCACCATGGCCAAGACCAAAGAGCTCTCCAAGGATGTCAGGGACAAGATTGTAGACCTACACAAGGCTGGAATGGGCTACAAGACCATCGCCAAGCAGCTTGGTGCGATTATTCGCAAATGGAAGAAACACAAAATAACTGTCAATCTCCCTCAGCCTGGGGCTCCATGCAAGATCTCACCTTGTGGAGTTGCAATGATCATGAGAACGGTGAGGAATCAGCCCAGAACTACACGGGAGGATATTGTCAATGATCTCAAGGCAGCTGGGACCATAGTCACCAAGAAAACAATTGGTAACACACTACGCCGTGAAGGACTGAAATCCTGCAGCGCCCGCAAGGTCCCCCTGCTCAAGAAAGCACATATACATGTCCGTCTGAAGTTTGCCAATGATGAGATGAGACCAAAATCGAGCTCTTTGGCATCAACTCATCTCGCCGTGTTTGGAGGAGGAGGAATGCTGCCTATGACCCCAAGAACACCATCCCCACTGTCAAACATGGAGGTGGAAACATTATGCTTTGGGGGTGTTTTTCTGCTAAAGGGACAGGACAACTTCACCGCATCAAAGGGACGATGGACGGGGCCATGTACCGTCAAATCTTGGGTGAGAACCTCCTTCCCTCAGCAGGGCATTGAAAATGGGTCGTGGATGGGTATTCCAGCATGACAATGACCCAAAACACATGGCCAAGGCAACAAAGGAGTGGCTCAAGAAGAAGCACATTAAGGTCCTGGAGTGGCCTAGCCAGTCTCCAGACCCTAATCCCATAGAAAATCTCTGGAGGGAGCTGAAGGTTCGAGTTGCCAAACGTCAGGCTCGAAACCTTAATGACTTGGAGAAGATCTGCAAAGAGGAGTGGGACAAATTCCCTCCTGAGATGTGTGCAAACCTGGTGGCCAACTACAAGAAATGTCTGACCTCTGTGATTGCCAACAAGGGTTTTGCCACCAAGTACTAAGTCATGTTATGCAGAGGGGTCAAATACTTTTTTCCCTCATTAAAATGCAAATCAATTTATAACATTTTTGACATGCGTTTTTCTAGATGTTTTTGTTGTTATTCTGTCTCTCAAATAAACCTACCATTAAAATTATAGACTGATCATGTCTTTGTCAGTGGGCAAACGTACAAAATCAGCAGGGGATCATATACTTTTTTCCCTCACTGTAGGCATAGCACTGGTAGTAATGGGAACAGTCTTTTGCTGTGTGTTGCCATTGCTGAAATCCCTGTTGATCAAAACGACGGTGAAACAAATGACTGTAAGGAGAACGACCATAAGGACCAAAACCGAATGGGACATGAACTTGACAGAGGTGTTCCCAATTCCAGGGCAACCAGGACATTATACGAATTCTAATGGGAAGCCCTGCAACATCAAACGAGGACCACTTGACTGCCCATATGAGAACCCAGAATGTCTATATGGGGTAGTGGCAGGAGGGACAATTTTGGCTAGCTAGCCACCGGACGACAACAATAATTATAATAATAATAATAATAATAATAATAATAATAATAATATGCCATTTAGCAGACGCTTTTATCCAAAGCGACTTACAGTCATGCGTGCATAATTTTTTTTGGTGTGTACAACACAACGAGATGCAACAATTCAAGTTGTTTCTGTCAATGACGTATTTCTCTCGAAGCGATGTGATAGGAGTGAAGCCAAATCAAAACTGGCTTCCCTTGACACTTTTTTTTGGTGCGCCAGGACCATTCACAGTTGACCTTGCTCAGTTTAGCTCAACGCTGATTGGTTATTATTTTATACTTTTTTTTATTAAGGGAGGCCAAATGCTAGCTGGCTTCCCTTGTAATCAATGCTACGGGCGGCAACAATGTCATACTCTTCTTGACCAGCAAGCATCAGATAGATGGCCTACACATACAGAGACAGAGGGGCGCTGTTTCGCTCGCTCGGATGCTTTCTCCGGTGAGATACGTTCAGCCTCTTGCGAATTGAAGGAAAATTATGAAAACACAGAGAGATGTTTTTTTCTTTTTTTCTTTGTACATTTTTTGGGGAAGCCTGGCTTCCTTTGGCATCCATGAATACATGCCACAGTGTACTACAATGGTTGACCCTGTAAAACAACACATTTCACCGCACCTATCCGGTGTGTGACAAAAAACCTCTACTGACCGCAGACCAGCCGATATACAACTCTACAGTATTGATCTTTGTATGGGTTACTAAGGGGGTCAGGGGAAAATATATTGCCAAACATGGGATGTTGAAGTTCATACTGAAGTAAAATTGTGCAGAAAGAAACCGTGCCTGGATTTACTCTCTCCACTGTTGAATGTTTTTTAATGGTGTTGAAGCACTGTTGTTGAACAAGCCTATAATGTCATACTGACATTGATGCATTATTATGCACTCTTTGAAATTTGATCAGATCATCAAACTAGAAAGCTAGAATCCTCTTTCATGTTATCCGCACAGACTAATAATGTAGTGGTCTGTTGCTATGGGCATTATTTATGTAACCCGAGCTTCACACTTTTGCTCTTGTTGTCAGACCAAAGATATTCCCCTCTGATAAGGTAATATAAAAAGGGTTTTACTCTGTCATTACCACCTGTGATTGACAGCTATTGTCTTACCAATTGTGTTTTTCTTGACTTCTAAATATTTCTAAACCTTGTTTTACCAGGGAAAGTTATTTAAGAACACATTCTCTTTCAGAACAACAACCTTATCACTGATTGAGATTTGATTGTAATATATTTGTTTGCTACACAACAGCAGGTACAATTTTTACAATGGTGACTCTGGAGTCCTGGAGCCACACCTTCAGGTGACCATAAATCATAGGTTGGAAATGGTTCCAGAATTTCCTGTGCTGTGAAAACAAGCCCTAAATAACTTGTATACTCACCAAAGCTGGTATCAGCACAACAACATAACTATACAGCAATACTGCAGGGCTTTGCTTCAAAACACACACTGTAAAAATGTCCTGTCATTTTTATAGTAAATTACTGGCAGCACAGAAGCCAGTAAATTGCTGTTGATTTACAGGACCTTTACTGAAACACACATTTACAGCATATTACTGTAATATCTGAATTTACAGTCCATTACTGGAAGCACAGTGGTTAGTAAACTGTTGCAGATTTACAGTGCAGGTAGCTAGTGTCAACGATGGGCAGTATTTCTGTTACATGCATTTGATATAACTATATTAATAGTTTGAATAATTATTTTCTAATTTGTATTTCACTGGCCTGAAGTACAATTAATGTATTTTGTAAAAGTTTAATTAGAATACAATCATTTTGTTTTTTCTAATTCAAAAATAAACTTGCAAGTAGCGCACTTAACTACAACAACATTTCCGATAACAATAACATAACATTTTGACTTGCTATGACTGTGATATGTTCCTTGTTTATCTACCGTAGTTTAATGCACTGACTGTTATTCACTCTGGATAAGAGGGTCTGCTAAATGACCAAAATGTAAATGTAAAAATGTATACTTGCAAAGTACACTGCTGGGTATTATTCTAATGAGCTCTGCCCTCAAACAAGGCCATATTTGATCAAATACAAATAGTTTGACAGCGGAGCTCATTAGAACAACATGCAGCAGTGTGCTTTGCAAGTCTTCATATTAACATTTACATTTTGTCATTTAGCAGACACTCTTGTCCAGAGCGATTTACAGTCAGTGCGTTAAAGTAAGGTTGATATAAAAAAAAAAAAACATTACAGTCATAAAAAGTTTCCGTAACCATTACTGAGAATGTTGTTGTAGTTAAGGATACATTGGTCATCAAGGTCGTTTGTATTTGTAACAAGATACCTTTTGATGTATCTTTGGCCGTCTCTGGCTAGTGCCAAGTATGTTACTGTAATTTCAGAGCAATGATACAATACTGTAAAAGTAGCCTACTATACTATAAGAAAGTAAATGTTACTAATTATAATATTGATATTTTACTGTAATTACATGGGATTGATGCAAGCAGGTTGGTTGTAAGGTATTTGTATTTTACAGTATTTATTCATATTTGGTGTTTTATATCACTTGCACTTCTAGAGGGCTTAACAAAAGCTTCCAAACTGGCTTTGATTACAGGGCATAACAGACCAAAAGGACTTTGCAAAACATTTAACCAGTAAATCTACTTGATTTGATTTTACTTTTCAAAGCATTAAACATTTACATACTTGCAGACAGTCATACAACAAGGCAGTGAGTACATTAACTAGCATTCATTGACGTAGGGGCAGTTACGTTCTATCATTCAGACAAGGAAACATTTAGCAATCTGGGGTTAAAGAAACAAAAGGCAGGGAGGTTCAGAAGGTTTCTAAACGGCGGGTACGTTCTTAGGGAAGGGCCTTTGTACAGAAAAAAAAATAACTAAGACAACAGAACATAATGCAACACTACATATATACTATTTTAACTGGGGCTTAGAAAAGGGGTGGCATTAGGTCAGTGGGTCAAATAGCGGGGCAATGGGGGAAAAGGTGAAGGGCTGAAAAAATCCTAAAGACAATGACAATGCAAACAGTTCTCCACAAGAGGGCAAGATTCAGGGTAAAGCATTTGCAAATGTAATGAAAACAACTCCAGGTTATTTCTTCAGATGATGTTGTGGTGTGAAGAGTTCTGATCCTTTGGAGCTGCAGGGCGGTCATGGTGGTTGGAAGTTCCATTATTTCACACGGCTAAATGAGGGGTCGGATGCAAGGTGGCGGCTTCTTACCTCTGTTGAGTTGGAGGTGAGGGAATTTGGGCTAGGGGTCGTGGTGGTCAGTGCAGAGTTCGTAGGGATGGTGATAGGCGGGGCGAAAGTGATTTACAATCATTTTGCTACACCCGCAATAACATCTGCTAAGTATGTGTATGCGACCAATAAAATGTATTTGATATCCTTCGGTCCAGTGATCTTCCAGTGGCTGTTGGTGGTGTCTTGTCCCAGGCGGTTAGTGTCCACTGTGATGTAATCCTGGTTGGACTTTTGGATTATGCGGGCGGTGACAATTGGGAATGTGTCCCGTTTGTGGAAGAATTAGGTATTTCTGGTGTCGCATATGATCTGCTTTGTGGCGTTGATGATCCTCCAGGCGTTCCTCTCTTGGGGTGTTCAAGGTCCCTCAGGTGGGCCGAAGAGGATACCCTGGAGGGTCACCGCAGCCATCCCGGAGAGTCTGGTGAGGAAAGCAGAGGTCATTGAGCCAGATGTTTTGTGCCACATTGTATCGCTTATTGTGTTGTTTTTGTATTATTATTATTTTTAAACATTTTAGTCATTTAGCAGACGCTCTTATCCAGAGCGACTTACAGTTAGTGAGTGCATACATTATTTTTTATTTTTTTATTTTTTTTCATATGTATGTTAGAGATGTTGTAGCTAAGGCCCTGCACTGCTACCATGAGTGTGGATGTTAGGGATCCCCTTACCCCCCTTTTCTAGTGTTGTCCACATAGTCAGTCTCTTTACCCGTTCCTGGTCACTGCCCCAGAAGATGTGGAAAATGACCTGGTTGATGTGTCTGGCATGGTGGGAAAACCTTACCTATGTAGGCCAGGATCGGGTAAAGGATGGCTTTGATCACTAGTCCCTTCCCCAGTCATCGAAAGGGATCGCCCTTGCCAGCTACAGATTTTTTTTCCACCTTGCCAAGGGTGTCCTTCCAGCTTTGGTCTCCGGGGTTGGTCCTGCTAAAACAGATGCCAAGAATGTTAGCAGGTCTCTTGGTTGCGAAATAGCTGGGCAGGACCCAGTTGGCTCACCAGTTTGGTGTTACGTAAACCTCGTTCTTGGTCTCATTCACTATTGCGCATGTGGCTTTACAGAAGGAGTCAATGAACTGGATGACATGGCGAACTGACTGTGGTTCTGTTGTGACTATCGTGACATCATCCATGTATGCCTGTGTTTTGAGGGTTGTGCCCTGTGTGCCTGGTAGGGGGTATCCTGTAATGAGAGGGTTGTTGCAGAGGTTTGCAATGAGTGGTTCTATGGTGATGGTGTAGAGCAGGGCCAATAGTGGGCAGCCCTGTCTTACTCCAGAATGAATAAGTATGGGATTGGAGGAGGAGCCAGTGATCAAGACTCTACTGGTGTTGTGTTTGTAGACAATGGATACTCAGTTTCGGAGACAGAGCGAGGATCATTCTTGCTATTACCCTAAGCATGTAGGGGTGGCTCACTGTCGAATACCTTTTCCTGGTCAAGATTGAATAGACAGAACGGCTGTGACCGTTCGACAGAGTGAGCAAACATGTCCCTGATGGTGGAGAGGTTGTCTAGAGCCAACCTCACCGGAGCACCGCAAGTCTGGTCGTACCCAACGGTCTGCGAGCGCGACGTTTGCATCCTAGTCATGACTGCTTTTGCTAATATCTTGTAGTCTGAGCCCAAGAGACTGATGGGGCGCTAGTTCTTGAGCTCAGTAGCTTCTCACTTTCCGTTGTACAGGAGAGTGATTGCACTCTCCTGCATTGACGGAGCTAATCTGTCTTCCCAGTACTACTGTAAACCGCCACCAGACTGACTTTGAAGTGTTCCCAGAATGTTACGTAAAACAGCAGGGAGCCCATCTGGACCTGGTGTCTTACCTTTGCTTAAGGAATGCACGGCCCAGGTGATCTCCTCCAGTGACAGGTCCACCTCCTCCTCCTCGTGTTGTTGGATTGGGGTTATGTGACTGAGGAGTATGTCGATCAGTGTGTCGTCTGTCGTCTTAGGTGAGTACAAGTTAGTGTAGAAGTCTGTAATGACGTTGTTGATAGCCTGATTGTCAGTCTGCAATGTCTGTTGGTCGTCTTTCAGTACGTCTATTGTCTTTCTTTTGTCTGATTTGTTTGAAAAAGTATTTTGTGCATTTCTCGTCCTATTTTAGGTGTTCGATCTTACTTGTGTTTTTGATTTTCTGCTGTTCCTGCCTTTGTAAGAGTGTGAATCTGTGTTTGGTGTCTGCTATTTTGGGTGCCAGATCGAAGCCTGCTTGCTGGAAGTCGGATTGGCGGTTGAGTTTGTTGAGTTGTTCTTTTTTGCTTTTTGCTATTGTTTTGCCTGCCTTGATGTAAAAGTGTTTGGTTCTCTCTCTCCTTCTCCTCTCTCCCACCACTTAAAGGAGTCGAAAAGGTCAAGGAGAGAAGTCCAGTTCTTCAAATGCGTGATGTATTGGTTGTTGAGTCTAGTGTTAAGTAAAGTGATGTTCAGTTTCCATAGTCCCTTTCCTCTAACAGTCTGTGTCGCTCGGAGGTGTACAGTCGTACTGAGTTGTCTATGGTCTGAGAAGAAAGTGGCTGATGATGTAGTACCTGATGCTGTGAGGGTCTGGTCCAGGAGGAGGAGGTCAATCCTGGAGTTTGATTGGCCGTCAGAGCTCACCCAGGTGTAGCGAGGCATCACGTCCCTGCCTAGATCTTTTAGTTGATACTCATCTATGATGTCTATGAGCTCCCTGTTGGAGCAGTTGTTCTGGGGGTGGCTATGGTCCTGGTATCGGTTCTGGCGCTGTTCTGGGTGCTGGTCTCAGTGCTGGTGCTGGTGTTTGGTTGTGCATTTCCTTGGAAATGATCCCTGTTGGCGTAAGATTTTACTGAGTTACAGTTCACATAAGGAAATCAGTCAATATAAATAAATTCATTAGGCCCTAATCTATGGATTTCACATGACTGGGAATACAGATATGCGTCTGTTGGTCACAGATACCTTAATAAAAGGTAGGGGTGTGGATCAGAAAACCAGTAAGTATCTGGTGTGACCACCATTTACCTCATGCAGCGCGACACATCTCCTTAGCATAGAGTTGATCAGGGTGTTGATTGTGGCTGTGGAATGTTGTCCCACTCCTCTTCAATGGCTGTGCGAAGTTGCTGTTGTTAGGTTCTGACAATCAGAGTTAGAAACTCAACCGGATGACTAGAAAAAGCTAAAACCAAGTTTATTCACCCACTGGGTCAAACAGCTGAAAAGACAAAGACATGGTTCCACAAGTACATATATTTATACCCTCTACTGGGCAGAGTCAACTCCTTGCACATTTAGACAGCCAATACATCTCTGTTGCTAGGCAGGAACTTAAGTGGTTCCTCTCATTGGGGTAGTCATAGCCCTGCCTCCTATGTGTGTATGTAATAGGACTGTTCCTCCTCATTTCATCTGACCTGACCTCGGCCCACATTCCTCACTCCTCCCTAACTCACGGCTGTCCTACCTTATCAGTGACTGAAGCCAGAGCGCTGCCCTTCTCCTTTCCATAGGATACATGAGATTTAACCATAACTTATTCTGACAGAATGTACATTTCTGCACTCCCCTTTCTCACTCAGTAGATTTGCATACACCCAGTTCTAATATGTTAACATGAATAAGGATATTTCAACTTATTTCAAATTAGAACCCAAAACTGGATATTGGCGGGAACTGGAACACACTGTCATACACGTTGATCCAGAGCATCCCAAACATGCTCAATGGGTGACATGTCTGGTGAGTATGCAGGCCATGGAAGAACTGAGACATTTTCAGCTTCCAGGAATTGTGTACAGATCCTTGCGACATAGGGCCGTGTATTATCATGCTGAAACATGAGGTGATGGCGGCGGATAAATGGTGCAACAATGGGCCTCAGGATCTCATCACGGTATCTCTGTGCATTCAAATTGCCATCAATAAAATAAAATTATGTTAATCGATACCATAACCCCACCATGGGGCACTCTGTTCACAACTTTGACATCAGCAAACCACTCACCCACACAACACCATACATGCTAAGAGCACACTTCTCCAGCATGCCAGCGGCCATCAATGGTAAGCATTTGACCACTGAAGCTGGTTACGATGCCGAACTGCAGTCAGGTCAAGACCCTGGTGTGGACGACGAGCACACAGATGAGCTTCCCTGAGATGGTTTCTGACAGTTTGTGCAGAAATTATTTGCTTTTGCAAACCCACAGCTGTCTGTTTGGCTGGTCTCAGACGATCCCGCAGGTAAAGAAGCCAGATGTGGGGGTCCTGGGCTGGCGTGGTTACACATGCACTGTGGTTGTGAGGCCGGTTGGATGTTCTGCCAAATTCTGTGGGAGAGAAAGACGGAGGGGGTTAGAGATGCTTTCAGGGAATGGGAATGTAGAGCAATTGTATGATATGAAGAGTAGAGGGTTTGGGAGTTTGAGCTTTTTTACTTCCCTTTGCTCAGAGGGGATCAGGCCTCTCAGGACTCCAACTGTCCTCAGATGTGGTCTCTGGGTATGTAGGATGGCTGGGTCACTGCTTGTTCTGGAACTGGTCTGGTGCTGGTTCAAGCTCTAAAGGGGGAGGAAGTGAAAACTAAGGGCGAGCATGAACTCCAGCTCCTTCAAATTGGATGGGTTCCGCTGGTGTACAGATTCTCAATTCAAAAATAGGTTCATTACTCAAGGCTTTGATCAACCCAGTGTACACTTGTGGCACATGCTGGTGAAATTTTTTTTGAACAGCCATACTATTATAGATGACATCGCACAAGCCGTAGCGCCTGCACAGTGTAGCCATTTGTCTTCTACAGAAACCAACACCAAACAGGTGGTTGTGTAAGGAAACAAAGCTTTGGACGTCATTGATCACATGCTTTTGATAAAGCGATACAAGCATAGGCACACTGCTTTGAAATGATCTGTTTAGCGATTTTGACATATGCCTTGGCATGCCAGTATCAAACTTAACATCGCTAACCTTAACAAAAGCATCTGGCAGTGACTATAGGGCAAAATGTATCAACAGGACAAGGCTAACTGCTCAACCATTAACAGTTTGACATTTCCTATCACTTTGCGCTGTTCCCTAATCACATGAAATTGTTACTGCCACATATTAGTTCAATTGGTACAGCATTCTCACTAACGGGTGCAACAAATATAGCCTTTTACAAGGCATGCCTCAAAATATGTTAATGAGCCAGAGATTCTTTCCCAGCCCACAACATTTTCCCACAATGCACCGTAATTCACTTTACGCGATTGCAAATATACAGTAAAAGAGGTAATACAGTACTTCACTGTCAAATTGTATTGAAAAAATTACAGCAATTGCTGTAATTAACAGCAGTGTAGCAGAATGACATTGAGCCCCCATAATGCAATGCTCTTTACAGTACTATAATATAGAATTACAGTAGGTAATTGTAATATATTTTTTGCTTTAAATCTACAGCAATTTGTTGTAGTGCACACACGCATGCAGGCATGTACACAGGTACGCACACACACACACACACACACACACACTCATACTCATATGATTCATATGTCGCATATACAACGCATATACTATGTCCTTATCCTTGATATTATATATCTATCAGTATCTTACTGATATCGTCAAACCATCTCTTCTTGTACAGAGTGTGCATACATCTCTGCATGCATTTGTCAGCTTGCCAGTGCACCGCCTCAAAAGGACAAAGTGGAGGTCGTATTGTATTGTTCATAACCTTTGATCTAGGCATATTCACATTCAAGAGCTTTCCTCCAAACCCAGCCATGCACAACCCATTAACTCCTTCTAAAAGAGCATGAAAGGAGAAATGAGGGATCTTTGATGGTGCAGATATGAATCATGAAAGGACTATTGACTGTTGGACAGAAACAACATTAAAAGATCATAGAAACATGTTTCATACCAGCCACTTACGAAAAGGATGGATGAAATCAAATATTTATTTGTATCTCCCTCCCTTCACCCATTTTTCTTCCGTCGCTTATTTCTACAAACTATCAAAAGAGACAACAACATGTTCGCTGTTCCTTGTGTAGCATTGAATTTTCTCGGTATTGACTTGTATAAGGCGATTTTATTAAATGTTACAAAGACTTAGTGTTCAACAAATGCCTCGCTAGAATTGAATGGCTCTCAATGACTTTCCATTTTACCTTATGAAAGAACGGGAAAAAGTGTCTAGTACTTAGCCTTGGGTTAGTCCGGCAGGGATGGAAGGCCACATAACTCATCACACATCAGCCTCTCATATACTGCCCAGCGTCCAGCAAAAATACAACCAACATTTTACTTCATTGCATCCAATTGATCTCAGGAGACATATCAAAGTCAGAAAATCCATCCACTGGGTAGAATAGTCATTGGCATTAGCTAGTCTATTAGAGCAGGGGTTCTCAAACTTTTTGGATCCGGGGACCCTTTTTGTGATAGCAAATTCATCATGGACCCCCTCATAATCAGAACAGAGTGAGTGAAAAAAAGCATACAAGGGGTTTTACTATGTCTTTGGCAGTGCATGGCTGGACGATCCAAGTCTCGGGCCCTGGGAAGGAACATTTTAAAGGACCTTGGCATCAGAGAGAAAATGTTGCAGTTTTCAAGATAATTTCCTGCAATTCTACACTTTTTGTTATGGGGCAGAGAGATGTTTTGTTGTTGCAGCTTCAAAGCTAATATCTTGCAATTTTATACATTTTGCACTTGAGGCAGAGAGAAAACTTTGCAGTTTTAAGGCTTAAATTGTGCATTTACAGTATGTATTATACCTTCAAAACGTATTCCATGCATCCCTTGGCCAAAATTTGTTTAATCTGTTGTTGTTAGTAATATTCATTAAAAAAGAATACTAGAAAAATAAACATATACAGTGCCTTCAGAAAGTATTAATACTGTACTCTATGAGTTATTCCACATTTTGTTGTGTTACAGCCTAAATTCAAAATTGATTAAATTGACTTCATTCTCACCCATCTACACACAATACCCCAGAATGACAAAGTGAAAACATGTTTTTTAAATGTTAGCAAATGTATTTAAAATGAAATACAGAAATATCTAATTTACATAGGTATTCACACCCCTGAGTCAATTCATGTTAGAATCACCTTTGGCAGCGATTACAGCTGTGGGTCTTTCTGGGTAAGTCTCTAAGAGCTTTGCACACTTGGATTGTAAAATATTTGCATGTTATACATTTTAAAAAATCAGCTCCGTCAAGTTGTTTGTTGATCATTTTCGAGTCTTGCCATAGATTTTCAAGCCGATTTAAGTCAAAACTGTAACTCGGCCACTCAGGAACATGCACTGTCTTCTTGGTAAGCAACTCCAGTGTAGACTTGGCCATGTGTTTTAGGTTATTGTCCTGCTGAAAGGTGAATTAATCTCCCAGTGTGTGGTGGAAAGCAGACTGAACCAGGTTTTCCTCTAGGATTCTGGCTGTGCTTAGCTCCATTCACTTTATTTTTTATCCTGAAAAACTCCCCAGTCCTTAACGATTACAAGCATACCCATAACATGATGTAGCCACCACTATGCTTGAAAATATGGAGAGTGGTACTGAGTAATGTGTTGTATTGGATTTGCCCCAAACATAACACTTTGTATTCAGGACAAAATGTTAATTGCTTTGGCACATTTTTTGCAGTATTACTTTAGTGCCTTGTTATTTTTTTTTTCTGTACAGGCTTCCTTCTTTTCACTCTGTCAATTAGGTTAGTATTGTGGAGTAACTACAATGTTGTTGATCCATTCTCAGTTTTCTCCTATCACAGCCATTAAACTCTGTAACTGTTTTAAAGTCACCAATTGCTTCATGGAGAAATTGCTGAGTAGTTTCCTTCCTCTCCGGCAACTGAGTTAGGAAGGACGCCTGTATCTTTGTAGTGACTGGGTGTATTGATACACCATCCAAAGTGGAATTAATGACTTCACCATGCTCAAAGGGATATTCATTTTTTGTTTTTATTGTACCCATGTACCAATTGGTGCCCTTCTTTAGGAGACATTGGAAAACCTCCCTGTTTTTGTGCTTGAATCTTTGTTTGAAATTCACTGCTCAACTGAGGGACCTCACAGATGATTGTATGCATGGGGTACAGAAATTAGGTAGTCATTCCAAAATCATGTTAAACACTATTATTGCACACAGAGTGAGACCATGCAACTGATGATGTGACTTGTTGAGGAAATTTTTACTCCTGAACTTATTTAGGCTTGCCATAACAAAAAGGATTGAACACTTATTGACTCAAGACATTTCAGCTTTTCATTTTTTATTAAATTTGACATTATGGGGTATTGTGTGTAGGCCAGTGATACAAAATCTCAATTTAATCAATTTTACATTCAGGCTGTAACACAACAAAATGTGGAAAAAGTCAAGGGCTCCAAAAGTATTGGGACAGTGACACATTTTTGATTGTTTTGGTTCTGTACTCCTGCACTTTGGATTTGAAATAATACAATGACTATGAGGTTAAATTGCAGACTGTTTAGAAATACTTTTTGGACATAGTCCCACCATAATCTTTGGGCATCATAAGTATTGGGACAAATTGACTTATATGTGTATTACAGTATTTGGTCCCATATTCATAGCATGCAATGACTACATCAAGCTTGAGACTCTACACATTTGTTGGATGCATTTGCTGTTTGTTTTGGTTGTGTTTCAGATTAGTTTGTGCCTAATAGAAATGAATGGTAAATAATGAATTGTGTCATTTTTTTGTCACCTTTGTTGTAAATAAGAATAACATGTTTTTAAACACTTCTACATTAATGTGGATGCTACCATGATTACGAATAATCCTGAATGAACCGTGAATAATGATGAGTGACAAAGTTACAGACACCCAAATATCATACCCCTCCAAGACATGCTAACCTCTCACCATTACAATACTGTAAAAGGGGAGGTTAGCATTTCTGGGGGGGATTTGAACTCACATCCACTTGGATGCCAGCAACCTGAATTTCCTGCTTTGCTACCAGGTCTGTGGCCATGATAGAGATGTACCACAGATTTATTGGCAAAATAAATTTCTGCACTTAGCTAAAAGTTGCCCCGAATCAAGTTTATAATTGTGCGATTATCTGACAACACCAACAAAAAAGTTGCAATGCTCAGTCACACTTGACATTAAGGTCATTTGTGACCGACCGCCTTGATTCGGTCTTATGTGGCAAAATTTGAAATTGCGTTTTTTACATTGGATAAAAGCAGAGACACAGAGCTACAAAATGGTATATCATACACTGCATTTAAGGGAACAATGGGAAAGTAATTCTGCTTTGAAAGTTGATAAATTTGTAATCTCACTTTTAAGAAAATGGCCTCTGAATGTTTTGGTACCTACTGAAGATGTCTTCTTTCTCTACACCCATTCAGCATCATTCACACCCTCTTAAGCTTTAGCCACACCCATCTCATTTCGCTCTCAGAGCGTTCAGAGCGCACACTTGGCGCTCTGACCGATGAGTAGGGTTGATCCGAGCGTTCTGACCTCACAATGGCAGTCAAGCACTCAAGCTAACTGGCTAACACTGGCTAGCTACTTTCCGACACAAAATTATTATGGTTCATTGTTTACCTCTGGATAATATGAAAACAGCCTAACCAGCTTTGCTAGATGAGTAAAATGGTTTGGCTGTTTTCATGTTATCCAGAGCATTGGTTATTAACTGTGCTGCTGGCAACAATTTAATTATGCTTTTTTTGCCAACGTTTACTGACACCGGCCATATTCAACGGGTGTTGTACTTTTGTAAATTCATCAGTTATTCTGCGCTCTGGCATACTCAGACTGAATTTACGAACACACCCGAAATGGTTACTTGCATAGTGGAGTCTTTTGTTAAGACATGTAGCTAGCTAGGTGAACAATGAACCATAATCCCAACTCATGACGTTACTACCCTGCATGAATCTGCAGGTAGCAAACCAACCAGGTTCAATGTTAGCAAGCAAATGTCTCTGAGATACGAATAATAATATCATGCACGTAACGTTAGCTAGCGAGCCAGCCAGCTAACACTAGCTAGCTAACAGCACACTTTAACTTGAAATGAAACCACTTTCTGTCAAAATTAGAAATGTGTAATATCTGAAAATGTAGCTAGCTAGACTGTCTTATCCGTATACATCGTGCATGATGGATGCGTCTCCCTGTCACGGATGCCATGGTTGCCCTTAGTTAGAAGATGTAATCTGGGGACAGGTGTTTTCTCCAGTCTAATTCCACTGATTTCAAAACTCTATCCTCCAGAAAGTGGAGAGCAACACTTATGCTGCTCCACTACACGATACATTCTTTTTTAAAGCCACGTTAGACAGGATTACCTACACATACTGACCAGCTCAAATAGACAGAAGCGTGGCAATCCGAACTCCTCTCTGTCCAGCACACTCATTATCTCAGCCAATCATGGCTAGCGGGAAGGTTGCTATCTTTTTCTGTAGCTTAACCAACTAGGCTCATAATTGAACCATTTTATTTGTAGTTACAGATGTCATACAAGTTTGTTATTAAGGCACATGAAAGTTCACATGTTCCAGAAGGCATTCCTGCCAAAAAAAACACATTTTGATTTAAAAGAAAGTTGACATTCAAATGTCTCTCCTATGAAGTAGTGACCCGCGACATACGTATAGTTTCCTGAAACAAGTCACATTTTATTTGGTTATTCCAAAATTCATTGCAATTTAAAATGTTGAATAAATTAAAACTCAATCCATCATTAACTTAAAATTCCAAATAATAAACAATTCAAACAATACGTTTAAGAAAAATCTGTTAGTACAGTCAGTCAGTCCACTACGTGTCTGTGTCTTTGTGTTGGGGGAGGGGAAGGGGTGGGGTCTGGGCTGGCAGTTGCTGAAAGAAATTGGCAGTTGTGCTTGGTCGGTGCGGTGTCCAGTTTTGGTTTTGGTGTTGTGGCTTGGACCGGGAAAACCTGGGTTGGTACTGGTGTTGTAGCCGGGACTGAAGGCCAAGGATAGGTGCTCAGTCAGATGCAAAAAAAAAAAAACAGGAACCAGGAACTGGTGCTGCTGCAGGTGCTGGGTCAGGATCTGTAGAGGGGAGGAAGGACAACCTGAGGAGCAGGCAGACACACAAGGGAGCCCTAGACCTGGAGAGACGGTTTCTTGGAGGGGATAGGGGGTTTTGCGGGTCGTGTTTGCTGGCGTCGGGATCTGGGTTCTGAGGTGGTCTTCTGGTCTGGTCTCTTGTTGGTCTGTTTGGGAATATTTGTCCAGTTTGGATCATCGTCGTCATCTAAGAACTGGAGTTGTGTGGCGAGGGGGTCTTTGTGTGACCTCTCTCGAAACCGGCTCCCCTTTCACCAGGGGCTTGGAGGGGGTGGAGGTGGTATGGAAGGGATTTGTTGGGGGTGCAACGGTGGAGGGGCCGGCAGGAGTGGGGGCTGTTTCTGGGACATCTTGGGTGGTGACAGGGATGGGGGCCATTTCTGAGACATCTTGGGTGGTTGGTTGGGTGATGCCTGTGGAAAGGTCTGGGTCTTGGTCTTCGTTGTTGTTGTCTGGTGAAGGGGGTGAGGAGGTTGGTGGATTTGGGGTTTGAGTTGTTGGCGTTAGCCTTTGCCCTGATGGCATAGGAACTGGTGCAGGTTCTGAAGATATGCCCCCTTTCCCGCACAGGTTACAAGGGCGTGTGGAGGTACAATCTGAGGTGGGATGGTTGTCTTTACAGATCTTGCAGATGATGGCTGAGCAGGATGCGGCAAGATGGACCAGTTGGCCGCAGTTCCTGCACAGTTTTGGCATGCCGTAGTAGTGGATGAAACCTCTGTTGTTTTCCAGTGTGATGGTGCTGGGGAGGTTTTGGACTCCGCCCACTCCGGTTGGGTCTGGTCAGAAATGAGGTATGTTCGGAGTTTGTTAAATGGGGCTGAATCATTGCAATTTCTGAATTTTGACCAAAACTGTTCTAGTAACTGGGGGGTCTTGAAACTGGCTTCAAATGATTATTGTGGCCCTGGGGGTTTCACCAGGCAGCTCAGGTCAGACGGCATAAAGCCCATACCTGGTCTGGCGGTTGTTGGTGCTACTCCTGCTGCTCCTAGGCAATTGGCGGCTTCGTTTTCGGCTTCTGGGTTCATCCCGGTCATCTTGTTCAGATAGGTGGTGGTGGGTTTTGGGTTTGCTGCGTTCCTGCAGTGGAAGGAAGGACAAACCTAGGTTCTACAGGCAGGCAAGGCAGGTCCTACAGGCCCTAGTTTTGTCGCACCTGGACTATTGTTCAGTTGTGTGGTCAGGTGCCACAAAGAGGGACCTCGGAAAATTACAATTGACTCAGAACAGGGCAGCACGACTGACCCTTAAATGTACATGGAGAGCTAACATTAATAATATGCGTGTAAATCTCTCATGGCTCAAAGTGGAGGACAGATTGACTTCATCACTACTTGTTTTTGTAAAAAGTTTTGACATGCTGAATGCACCGAGGTGTCTGTTAAAACTACTAGCACACAGCTTGGACACCCATGTATACACCACAAGACATGCCACCAGAGATTTTGTCACAATCCCCAAGTCAAGAACAGACTATGGGAGGCACACGGTACTACATAGAGCTATGACTACATAGAACTCTATTCCACATCAGGTAACTGATGCAAGCAGTAGAATCAGATTTAAAAAACTGATAAAAATACACCTTATGGAACAACGGGGACTGTGAAGAGATACACACACACAGGAACAGACACACGCATACACACACACACACACACTAGCACACGCACTCTACACACACGTACATTGTAATATTGTTGTATGGTGGTTTTATACATTTTGTATTGCAGATATGTAGTGGTGTAATAATGTTAAATGATGTACTGTTTTATCTGTGATGTAAGTGCCTTAATGTGTTTGGACTCCAGCAAGAGTCGTGAAGTCCCACTTCCCACTTGGTAATGAACTCAGCATTATGCTGCCTTCACATGCTAGTCGGAACTAGGAAACAAAAAACTGTCCGACTTGCTAAATGGTTACAGTTAATCATGTGTCGCATAAAACGAATTAGCAAGTTTGAACCCCTTTTGAGGCGGTCAGTTCTGCAATCTTTGTAAGAGAGACTCTGGTTTCTCTTCATTACGCACAACCCTGTGTGCTGGAGATTTTCTGGAGTTGTGTCCCTCCCTCTACTCTTCCCCCAATGTAACTAGATCAGCCACACACCACAACATGGGCCTGATGCAGCAATTCCTTTTACTCATAATGTCTCTGTCCTTGTCACTCACTCCCGTAAATGTCAGCTCCATCCATGACCCCAGCAAATGGTTAGACGTCCTTACGCAAGTTAAGACAGACATCCTCCTCCAAGAACGCAACATCCCCTTCCACACAGATTGCTCCCATCTCAAGCAGGAATGGGGCCCTCTGTATGTGCAGATTTTAATGTCGCCAGGGCCGACAGAGTTGCAATACTTGTCAAGAACCTAAACATACACATCACAAATATCACAAACTCAGATTAAGGCAGACTCATGGGGGCAGAACACTGTTATCACAACATTTCAGTAAAACTGGTAAATATCTATGCACCTACTAACCAACAGCAAAGTATTTCCTTTCCTCCTAGGGAACCTCCCAGTCATCATAGCAGGTGATTTCAACTGTGCACTGCAGGATTTGGACCGTAGCTGCCCCTGGAGCTCATAGATATTGTAGATAAGTACCAAGTAAAAGATCTGGGCAGGGACCTAGTGCCTCGCTACACCTGTGTGAGCTCTGACGACCTATCAAAGTCCAGGATAGATCTCCTCTTCCTGGACCAGACCCTCACAGCATCAGGTACCACATCGTCAACCACTTTCTTCTCAGACCACAGACAACTCAGTATGACTGTACACCTCCTAGTGACACAGACTGTTAGAGGAAAGGGACTATGGAAAGTGAACACCACTTTACTGACCGCCAGACTCAACAACCAATACATCACGTATTTGAAGAACTGGACCTCTCTCCTTGACCTTTTCGACTCCCCCATCAAGTGGTGGGAAATGGCCACGGAGAGAACCAAACACTTTTACATCAAGACAAGCAAAACAATTGCAAAATGCAAAAGAGAACTCAACAAACTCAAACAACGACTGCAAGCCATTCCGATTTCCGGCAAGCAGGCTTCCATCTGGCATCCGAAATTGCAGACACCAAACGCAGACTCGCAATCTTACACGGGCAGGAACAGCAGAAAATCAAGCGCACAGACAAAATCCAATACATAGAAGAGGACGAGAAATGCAC
This sequence comes from Coregonus clupeaformis, assembly GCF_020615455.1. Lineage (NCBI taxonomy): Eukaryota > Metazoa > Chordata > Actinopteri > Salmoniformes > Salmonidae > Coregonus > Coregonus clupeaformis. The sequence goes on along the minus strand of NC_059218.1, from coordinate 9,121,657 downwards.
CAAATACTTTTTCAAACCAATCAGACGAAAGAAACAGACAACAGATGCATTGAAGGACGACCAACAGACACTGCAGACTGATGACCTGGCCATCAACAACATCATTACAGACTTCTACAGTAACTAGTACTCACCTAAGACTACAGACAACCAAAATGTGTACCCCTTGGGGTCCCGAGGATCGAGTTTGGGAAACGCTGCCTTAAGTAAAGGTAAGACACCTGGTACATATGGGCTCCCTTTTGCGTAACATTCTGGGAAAACCTCAAAGTCAGTCTGGTGGTGGTTTACAGTAGCATGTACAGCAGGGGTGTACATGCTAGTGTCTGCGTTTTTTCTTTTTTTTCTTTCAATGAAGACCTAGACAACAGGTGAGGGGAGGTCCTTACTAATTAGTGACCTTAATTCATCAATCAAGGAAAAGGTTGGAGCAGAAACCCGTAGACACTCGGCCTTCCGTTGAATGAGTTTACAAATGTGATGTACAGGGAGGGCAGGTTAGCTCTGTCAATGCGGGAAAGTGCAATCACTCTCCTGTACAAGGGAAAGAGAGAAGCCACTGAGTTCAAGAACTGGCGCCCCATCTTGGGCTCAGACCACAAGATACTAACCAAAGCAGTCATGACTAGGATGCAAAGGTCGCTCCCACAGGCTGTTGGTTCCGACTAGTGCTCAGGGGAGGTTGGCTCTAGACAACCTCTCCACCATCAGGGACATGTTTGCTCACTCTGTCGAATGGTCACAGCCATTCTGTCTATTCAATCTTCACCAGGAAAAGGCCTTCGACAGAGTTTGCCACCCCTACATGCTTATGGTAATGGCCAGAATGAACCTCGCTCTTGGTCTCCGAAACTGTACATGCATTCGCACATCTGAGCTTGTGGTTGTTTGTGGGGGAAAGGGGTCGTGTGTGTATGAGTATGTGTGTGTGTGTGTGTGTGTATGTATGTATCCCACATCTGTTGCTGTGGCGTAATGATTTTAGGGACAATATAGGATGAATCACAATAATTGTTTGCTAAATAAATAATTGCTTGCCAAAAATGTACTGGTTATAGGTAACAATCCATCACATGAACTGCCTACATTATTACAGATATTGTTTGTTAATTGTGGAAATTAAGATACACAATATTTTTTTATATATATATTTAAACTCCTGAGTGGCACAGTGGTCTAAGGCACTGCATCGCAGTGCTAACTGTGCCACTAGAGATCCTGGTTTGAATCCAGGCTCTGTCGCAGCCGGCCGCGACCGGGAGACCCATGGGGCGGCGCACAATTGGCCCAGCGTCGTCCAGGGTAGGGGAGGGAATGGCCGGCAGGGATGTAGCTCAGTTGATAGAGCATGGCGTTTGCAATGCCAGGGTGGTGGGTTCGATTCCCACGGGAGGCCAGTATAAAAAATTAATAAAATAAGATATGTATTCACTAACTGTAAGTCGCTCTGGATAAGAGCGTCTGCTAAATGACTAAAATGTAAATGTGTAAAATATTTTTTTTTATAACTGGAATTATACAAATTGAGATGAGGGCAATGGAAATGCTTTCGGAGGTTGATCTGCTTCTGTTCTGTGGGTGGCGCTGTGTGCTCTTTTCGAAGGATGGGTCCCGGTCTCTCAGGGGCCTTGGGATCCAGGGGGGATGGGGGTGGTCTGCTGGTCACTGGGAAGGGGGGGGGGCAATAACTACTTCTCCCATTGGCAAAAAACTAAAAAGGGGTGATGATGTTAATTAACAATAATTTTGATCTGAATGTGCAAATTGTCCAAACAGATCTGCAAGGTAGATGGATGATTTTAAATATGGTATTGGACCATAAACAGATATGGCTCATTAATCTATACGGTCCAAATAATGATGATCCACGTTTGTTTGAAAATATATATAATAATTTAACAAACCCACAAGCAATACAAGACTCTATTATTATGGTGGGAGATTATAATACAGTGTTAAATACCTCAATGGACTGTAATGGAAATCTCACTATAAACTATCACCCTCATGCACTTAAGGAAATCACAAATGTCATGGATATATTGGAACTAGTGGATATATGGAGGCTTAAATATCCTGACCTAGTGAGATATACATGAAGGAGGATCAATTTAGCTAGACGTCTTGACTACTTTAGGTCCTTCTCGCTGGCACCAAAAGTTTGAAAAGTGTTGATAGGGGACACAATGCGGTCGGACCATCAAATAATTGGCATATACATTACTCTTACAGAATTTCCATGTGTGCGAGGATATTGAAATGTAATCAAAGCCTCAATACTCTTCTTCTGCAGTGGCCGTCGTCGTCGGGTGAGGTTGTGTCTCTCTCTGGCGGGAGGTAAGCTTGGTTTATATAGCTTATATGGTGTTGAGTAAAGCTTAAACTATGTAGTTAGATTGTAGTTAGGTATTGTAGGTAGTTATCGTGGGTTATTGTATGTAATTATTGTAGGTATTGTATTCGGCTGAGCCCGGTGTAGCACGAGGCTAGCTAACCCACTACCTGGACTAGCTAGCGGATAGCTACTGGTAACTATTAGCAACTGTGGATAGTTGTTTCTCACTTGGGAGTGCCTGTAATTACGCCAGCTAGCTGCCTACAATAATTACATACAGTGGGGAAAATAAGTATTTAGTCAGCCACCAATTGTGCATGTTCTCCCACTTAAAAAGATGAGAGAGGCCTGTAATTTTCATCATAGGCACACGTCAACTATGACAGACAAATTGAGAAAAAAAATCCAGAAAATCACATTGTAGGATTTTTAATGAATTTATTTGCAAATGATGGTGGAAAATAAGTATTTGGTCACCTACAAACAGGCAAGATTTCTGGCTCTCACAGACCTATAACTTCTTCTTTAAGAGGTTCCTCTGTCCTCCACTCGTTACCTGTATTAATGGCACCTGTTTGAACTTGTTATCAGTATAAAAGACACCTGTCCACAACCTCAAACAGTCACACTCCAAACTCCACTGTGGCCAAGACCAAAGAGCTGTCAAAGGACACCAGAAACAACATTGTAGACCTGCACCAGGCTGGGAAGACTGAATCTGCAATAGGTAAGCAGCTTGGTTTGAAGAAATCAACTGTGGGAGCAATTATTAGGAAATGGAAAACATACAAGACCACTGATAATCTCCCTCGATCTGGGGCTCCACGCAAGATCTCACCCCGTGGGGTCAAAATGATCACAAGAACGGTGAGCAAAAATCCCAGAATCACATGGGGGGACCTAGTGAATGACCTGCAGAGAGCTGGGACCAAAGTAACAAAGCCTACCATCAGTAACACACTCCGCCGCCAGGGACTCAAATCCTGCAGTGCCAGACGTGTCCCCCTGCTTAAGTCAGTACATGTCCAGGCCCGTCTGAAGTTTGCTAGAGTGCATTTGGATGATCCAGAAGAGGATTGGGAGAATATCATATGGTCAGATGAAACCAAAATATAACTTTTTGGTAAAAACCCAACTCATCGTGTTTGGAGGACAAAGAATGCTGAGTTGCATCCAAAGAACACCATACCTACTGTGAAGCATGGGGGTGGAAACGTCATGCTTTGGGGCTGTTTTTCTGCAAAGGGACCAGGACGACTGATCCGTGTAAAGGAAAGAATGAATGGGGCCAAGTATCGTGAGATGTTGAGTGAAAACCTCCTTCCATCAGCAAGGGCATTGAAGATGAAACGTGGCTGGGTCTTTCAGCATGACAATGATCCCAAACACACCGCCCGGGCAACGAAGGAGTGGCTTCGTAAGAAGCATTTCAAGGTCCTGGAGTGGCCTAGCCAGTCTCCAGATCTCAATCCCATAGAAAATCTTTGGAGGGAGTTGAAAGTCTGTGTTGCCCAGCGACAGCCCCAAAACATCACTGCTCTAGAGGAGATCTGCATGGAGGAATGGGCCAAAATACCAGCAACAGTGTGTGAAAACCTTGTGAAGACTTACAGAAAACGTTTGACCTGTGTCATTGCCAACAAAGGGTATATAACAAAAGTATTGAGAAACTTTTGTTATTGACCAAATACTTATTTTCCACCATAATTTGCAAATAAATTCCTAAAAAATCCTACAATGTGATTTTCTGGATTTTTTTTCCTCATTTTGTCTGTCATAGTTGACGTGTACCTATGATGAAAATTACAGGCCTCTCTCATCTTTTTAAGTGGGAGAACTTGCACAATTGGTGGCTGACTAAATACTTTTTTCCCCCACTGTACAATAATGCCTACCATTCAGCTGTTTTTCTAACCTCATTGTCTGAAGCATTAACGTTAGGTAGTAAGTAGCTACTTTGCTCTAAATGTAGCTAGCTTGTTGCTACCTGGATAGCTAACTAAACAATAGCTGGAACGACCTAGCGAACAGATGCGAACTGGCTGAGTCAATTCAGTGGCTAGCTTTGCACTTGGCTAGCTAACAGTAGCTGCTGTTTTTTACATACTGGTAGCCAGAGTCGTTCAAGGGAATTCGGGACATGGGTGACTAGTTAACGTTAGCTTGGCTCTCTCTGTGTGTTTGTGCCGTGGGTGGAGGGGTTTTTTCGTTGGCAGAAAGCAATGGCTAGCTAGTATGCTAACTATTCTAGCTAACTAACTGGCTGAATAAGTTGACGACGGACTCGCTCAAGCTGTCGGGACTAACCCACAACGTTAGACACGGACACGTATGATCTGCTTGGCGTGTTGACACACTAGTGGTTTGTTGTGGCTGAGTATTGGTGCTAAACCATGTTGTTGGAGGCTGGCATGCTAGTTGGCTGTGGCATCATAGGATTCGGTGCCCTGGACGGTTTTTCACGGAAGAATACTGTACCAAGTTAGCTAGCTGAATAAACTAAGTTAGTCTATTCCTAGAAAACATTGAACCACTGTAGTTTACATCAATTACAGTTTCTGAGGTGGAAGTTGGGAGAGTTATATTTGGGTGTTTCAGTGAAACGTAAGTGAGGGAGGCCCAGCTCTCTCGCTTTCCCAGATGTTTAGTTCATTTCATTCCGATCGCCTTTGCATTATTGTAGCCATTTTCTGTAGCATGTCAACTATGCCTCTGTCTATCCCTGTTCTCTCATCTCCACACAGGCTATACAAACGCCTCACACCGCGTGGCTGCTGCCTCTCTAACCTGGTGGTCCCTGCATGCACGACCCACGTGGAGTTCCAGGTCTCCGGCAGCCTCTGGAACTGCCGTTCTGCGGCCAACAAGGCAGAGTTCATCTCAGCCTATGCTACCCTCCAGTCCCTCGACGTCTTGGCACTGACGGAAACATGGATTACCACTGAAAACACTGCTACTCCTACTGCTCTCTCCTCGTCTGACCATGTGTTTTCGCATACCCCGAGAGCATCTGGTCAGCGGGGTGGTGGCACAGGAATCCTCATCTCTCCCAAGTGGACATTCTCTCTTTTTCCCCTGACCCATCTGTCTATCTCCTCATTTGAATTCCATGCTGTCACAGTCACTAGCCCATTCAAGCTTAACATCCTTGTCATTTATTGACCTCCAGGTTCCCTTGGAGAGTTCATCAATGAGCTTGACGCCTTGATAAGTTCCTTTCCTGAAGATGGCTCACCCCTCACAGTTCTGGGTGACTTTAACCTCCCTACGTCTACCTTTGACTCATTTCTCTCTGCCTCCTTCTTTCCACTCCTCTCCTCTTTTGACCTCACCCTCTCACCGTCCCCCCCTACTCACAAGGCAGGCAATACGCTTGACCTCATCTTTACTAGATGCTGTTCTTCTACTAATCTCACTGCAACTCCCCTCCATGTCTCCGACCACTACTTTGTATCCTTTTCTCTCTCGCTCTCCTCCAGCACTACTCACTCTGCCCATACTCAGATGGTAAAGCGCCGTCGCAACCTTCGCTCTTTCTCTCCCGCTACTCTCTCCTCTTCCATCCTATCATCTCTTCCCTCTGCTCCAGCCTTCTCCCTCCAATCTCCTGATTCTGCCTCCTCAACCCTCCTCTCCTCCCTTTCTGCATCCTTTGACTCTCTATGTCCCCTATCCTCCCGGCCGGCTCGGTCCTCCCCTCCTGCTCCGTGGCTTGACGACTCATTGCGAGCTCACAGAACAGGGCTCCGGGCAGCCGAGTGGAAATGGACTAGACTCCCTGCGGACCTGGCATCTTTTCACTCCCTCCTCTCTACATTTTCTTCCTCTGTTTCTGCTGCTAAAGCCACATTCTACCACTCTATATCACAAGCATCTGCCTCTAACCCTAGAAAGCTCTTTGCCACCTTCTCCTCCCTGCTGAATCCTCCTCCCCCTCCCCCCTCCTCCCTGTCTGTGGATGACTTTGTCAACCATTTTGAAAAGAAGGTTGACGACATCCGATCCTCGTTTGTTAAATCAAATGACACTGCTGGTCCTGCTCACACTGCCCTACCCTATACTTTGACTTCTTTCTCCCCTCTCTCTCCAGATGAAATCTTGCAACTTGTGACGGCCGGCCGCCCAACAACCTGCCCGCTTGACCCTATCCCCTCCTCTCTTCTCCAGACCATCTCCGGTGACCTTCTCCCTTACCTCACCTCGCTCATCAACTCATCCTTGACCGCTGGCTATGTCCCTTCCGTCTTCAAGAGAGCGAGAGTTGCACCCCTTCTCAAAAAACCTACACTTGATCCCTCCGATGTCAACAACTACAGACCAGTATCCCTTCTTTCTTTTCTCTCCAAAACTCTTGAGCGTGCCGTCTTTAGCCAACTCTCTTGCCATCTCTCTCAGAATGACCTTCTTGATCCAAACCAGTCAGGTTTCAAGACTCTTCATTTAACTGAGACTGCCCTTCTCTGTGTCACGGAGGCTCTCCGCACTGCTAAAGCTAACTCTCTCTCCTCTGCTCTTGTCCTTCTAGACCTGTCTGCTGCCTTTGATACTGTGAACCATCAGATCCTCCTCTCCACCCTCTCCGAGTTGGGCATCTCCGGCGCGGCTCACTCTTGGATTGCGTCCTACCTGACCGGGTGCTCCTACCAAGTCGCGTGGCTAGAATCTGTTTCCGCACCACGTGCTCTCACCACTGGTGTCCCCCAGGGCTCAGTTCTAGGCCCTGTCCTATTCTCGCTATACACCAAGTCACTTGGCTCTGTCATATCCTCACATGGCCTCTCCTATCATTGCTACGCAGACGACACACAACTAATCTTCTCCTTTCCCCCTTCTGATTACCAGGTGGCGAATCGTATCTCTGCATGTCTGGCAGACATATCAGTGTGGATGACGGATCACCACCTCAAGCTGAACCTCGGCAAGACGATGCTGCTCTTCCTCCCGGGGAAGGACTGCCCTTTCCATGATCTCGCCATCATGGTTGACAACTCCTTTGTGTCCTCCTCCCAGAGTGCAAAGAGCCTTGGCGTGACCCTGGACAACACCCTGTCGTTCTCCGCTAACATCAAGGCGGTGACCCGATCCTGTAGGTTCATGCTCTACAACATTCGGAGAGTACGACCCTGCCTTACACAGGAAGCGGCACAGGTCCTAATCCAGGCACTTGTCATCTCCCGTCTGGATTACTGCAACTCGCTGTTGGCTGGGCTCCCTGCCTGTGCCATTAAACCCCTACAACTCATCCAGAATGCCGCAGCCCGTCTGGTGTTCAACCTTCCCAAGTTCTCTCACGTCTCCCCGCTCCTCCGCACACTCCACTGGCTTCCAGTTGAAGCTCGCATCTGCTACAAGACCATGGTGCTTGCCTACGGAGCTGTGAGGGGAACGGCACCTCCGTACCTTCAGGCTCTCATCAGTCCCTACACCCAAACGAGGGCATTGCGTTCATCCACCTCTGGCCTGCTGGCCCCCCTACCTCTGCGGAAGCACAGTTCCCGGTCAGCCCAGTCAAAACTGTTTGCTGCGCTGGCACCCCAATGGTGGAACAAGCTCCCTCATGACGCCAGGACAGCGGAGTCACTCACCACCTTCCGGAGAGACTTGAAACCCCACCTCTTCAAGGAATACCTGGGATAGGATAAAGTAATCCTTCTACCTCCCCCCCCCCCAAAAAAAAATAAAATAATAATAATAATTAATACATATTGTAAAGTGGTTATCCCAGGTGAATGCACCAATTTGTAAGTCGCTCTGGATAAGAGCGTCTGCTAAATGACGTAAATGTAAAAATGTAAATGTCTAAAACAAAAGCAATTTAGGTCAAAAGAGTCCATATTAATAAAGGAAATGGAAGGACTAACAGTACAGATAGATAGCAATAAAAACTGAACCATAGAGGCACAGAATAAGTTAGAGAAAAAACAGAAAGAAATGGAGGAACTTATTCAAGAAAGATCAAGTGTAATATATTATAAAAATAAAGCGAACTGGATGGAATATGGGGGAAAATGCACCAAATTATTTTAATCTTCAACATAGAAATGCTACCAAAAATAAGTTACTGAAACTTGCTTTAAATGACGGTGTCACCCATGATTCACCAAGCAATAATTTGAAAGAGGAAGCAAAGTACTTTAAGCATACATTTTCATTTCAGTCTCCTCCATCTCCACTAACCAAAGTTAATTGTATGGATTTATTTTCTATTGATAATGTAAAATTAACAGCTGTACAGAAAGACTCATGTGAAGGCCAAATTACAGAGGAGGAACTTCTTGATGTAATTAAAGCCTTTAAGTCTGGGAAAATTCCAGGTCTGGATGGCATACCAGTGGAAGAATACCAAACTTTTTTGATATACTCAGAGGACCGTTATTTGCAGGTTTTAACCACTCCTATAAAAATGGTAGATTATCAGATACTCAACAAGAAGTTCTGATTTCATTATTACTGAAACAGGATCCAAGTGGTAAATATAAAGAGTCCATTAAGAAAATTGGAGGCCTCTTACACTTGAGTGTTGCGGTGCAAAAATTATAGCAAAATGCATAGCGCATAGAATTAAAAAGGTATTGTCGGATATTATTCATCCTAATCAGACAGGTTTTTACATGGACGATACATTGAATATAATATAAGACATGTCCTGGAAATAATAGAACACTATGAAAAATCTGGTGTTCATAGCTGACTTTGAAAAGGCTTTTGATAAAGCACGACTGGAATGTACAGTGGGGAGAACAAGTATTTAATACACTGCCGATTTTTCACGTTTTCCTACTTACAAAGCATGTGGAGGTCTGTAATTTGTATCATAGGTACACTTCAACTGTGAAAATGACGGAATCTAAAACAAAAATCCAGAAAATCACATTGTATGATTTTTAAGTAATTCATTTGCATTTTATTGCATGACATAAGTATTTGATCACCTACCAACCAGTAAGAATTCCGTCTCTCACAGACCTGATCGTTTTTCTTTAAGAAGCCCTCCTGTTCTCCACTCATTACCTGTATTAACTGCATCTGTTTGAACTCGTTACCTGTATAAAAGACACCTGTCCACACACTCAATCAAACAGACTCCAACCTCTCCACAATGGCCAAGACCAGAGAACTGTAAAAGGACATCAGGGATAAAATTGTAGACCTGCACAAGGCTGAGATGGGCTACAGGACAATAGGCAAGCAGCTTGGTGAGAAGGCAACAACTGTTGGCGCAATTATTAGAAAATGGAAGTTCAAGATGACGGTCAATCACCCTCGGTCTGGGGCTCCATGCAAGATGTCACCTCGTGGGGCATCAATGATCATGAGGAAGGTGAGGGATCAGCCCAGAACTACACGGCAGGACCTGGTCAATGACCTGAAGAGAGCTGGGAGCACAGTCTCAAAGAAAACCAATAGTAACACAATACGCCGTCATGGATTAAAATCCTGCAGCGCATGCAAAAGCCCCCTGCTCAAGCCAGCGCATGTCCAGGCCCGTCTGCAGTTTGCCAATGACCATCTGGATGATCCAGAGGAGGAATGGGAGAAGGTCATGTGGTCTGATGAGACAAAATTATAGCTTTTTGGTCTAAACTCCACTCGCCGTGTTTGGAGGAAGATGAAGGATGAGTACAACCCCAAGAACACCATCCCAACCGTGAAACATGGAGGTGGAAACATCATTCTTTGGGGATGCTTTTCTGCAAAGGGGACAGGACGACTGCACCGTATTGAGGGGAGGATGGATGGGGCCACGTATCGCAAGATCTTGGCCAACAACCTCCTTCCCTCAGTAAGAGCATTGAAGATGGGTCGTGGCTGGGTCTTCCAGCATGACAACGACCCGAAACACACAGCCAGGGCAACTAAGGAGTGGCTCCATAAGAAGCATCTCAAGGTCCTGGAGTGGCCTAGCCAGTCTCCAGACTTGAACCCAATAGAAAATCTTTGGAGGGAGCTGAAAGTCCGTATTGCCCAGCGACAGCCCCGAAACCTGAAGGATCTGGAGAAGGTCTGTATGGAGGAGTGGGCCAAAATCCCTGCTGCAGTGTGTGCAAACCTGGTCAATACCTACAGGAAACGTATGATCTCTGTAATTGCAAACAAAGGTTTCTGTACCAAATATTAAGTTCTGCTTTTCTGATGTTTCAAATACTTATGTCATGCAATAAAATGCTAATTAATTACTTAAAAATCATACAATGTGATTTTCTGGATTTTTGTTTTAGATTCCGTCTCTCACAGCTGAAGTGTACCTATGATAAAGATTACAGACCTCTACATGCTTTGTAAGTAGGAAAACCTGCAAAATCGGCAGTGTATCAAATACTTGTTCTCCCCACTGTATATATGAATGCCTTGAATATTTCAAATCTGGAGAATCTCTTAAAAAATGGCTTAAAGTTATGTATAGTAACCCTAGGTGTAAAAAAGTAAATAATGGCTATTTCTCAGAAAGTATTAAACTGTCAAGAGGAGTAAAACAAGGTTGTCCATTATGGGCATATCTATTTATTTTGGCCATCGAATTGTTAGCTATTAAAATCAGATCTAACAATAATATCAAGGGGTTAGAAATCCAGGGCTTAAAAACAAAGGTGTCATTGTACACTGATGATTCATGTTTTCTTTTAAATCCACAACTTGAATCCCTCCACAGCCTCATAGATGATCTAGAAACATTTTCCAACCCCTCTGGATTACAACCAAATTATGATGTGTACAATTTTACGTATTGGATCACAAAAAATACATATTTTACATTACTGTGTAGTTTACCAATAAAACGGTCTGACGGTGATGTGGACATACTCAGTATACATATCCCGAAAGAAAGAAATGATCTCACTACAATACATTTTTATAGATGAATAGCGAAAATAGATAAGATCTTGCTACCATGGAAAGGAAAAAACATATCTATTTGTGGAAAAGACACCCTGATTAACTCTTTAGTTATATCCCAGTTTACCAATTTGCTTATGGTCTTGCCTACACCTAGCGACCTGTTTTTAAAATTATATGAGCAAAAAATATTCAATTTTATTTGGAACGGCAAGCCAGATAAAATTAAAAGGGTCTATTTATTTAATGAATATGAAGGGCAGAAATGATTAAATATGAAAGCATTAGACCTCTCACTAGAGGCATCAGCCATACAAAAGTTATACTTAAACCGAACTGGTTCTCTATTAGATTAGTAAGAATGTCTCACCCCATGTTGAAGAATGGCCTTTTTCCCTTTATTCAGATTACAACCTCTCACTTTCGGTTATTTGAAAAGGAAATCATCAAAAAAGATATAGCTATTTTTAAAACAAGCCATAGAAAGTTGGTTGCAATTTCAGTTTAATCCACCAGAAAATACAGAACAAATAATACAACAAATATTGTGGTTAAACTCAAATATACTAATTGATAAAAAAAAATATAATAATCCCCCAAAGTTTTTTTAAAGGTATAATCTTTGTAAATTACATCATAAATAGGACTGGTGGAGTTATGTCACACATGCAGCTAACAAAAATATATGGAAATGTCTGCTCTACCCAAAATTACAACCAACTAATTGCAGCTTTACCGCAAAAATGGAAGAGGCAAGTAGAAGGGGGTAAAAGTAAGGAAGTTGTCTGTCAGCCCTACATTAAAGACCAAAATTGGTTAAAGAAAATTGTGATAAATAAAAGAGTATACCAGTTTCATTTAAGGACCAACAATTTCACAGCTGCGCCATACAGGTTGCAAAATAGTTGGGAAGAGATTTTCGATGTGCCGATTCTATGGCACATGGTTTATGAACTGATACACAAAACAACGGATTCCAAACATAAGAGTTTTTCAATTTAAATTATTATACAAAATTCTTGCAACCAATATAATGTTATGTCTATGAGGGATACAACAATTCCAGCTCTGCAGATTTTGCTGTGAAGAGACAGAATCATTAGATCACTTGTTTTGGTACTGCCCATATGTAGCTTGTTTTTGATCACAGGTTCAGGAATGGCTAAAGAATTGTAACATTTACCTGGAGCTAACTCTGCAAAGAGCACTGCTGGGTGACTTGAAGAGCCATAGTCAATCGATGAATAATATAATAATACAATAATATAATAATAATAATATAATAGTAAAAATGTTCATGTTTAATTTACAATCTGTATAATGAGAATAGAAAGGTTCAGGACTTTTGTGAAACATTATATTAGTGTTGAAAAATATATGGCATTTAGAAATCAAAACTTGATGGTTTTCAGAAATAGATGGGAGGGGTTGAAGAGTGGGACTAAAAACAAATAAAAAAGCAAACTAATGTAAAATATACTGTGTCCGTAAAATGCATATAGTATATGTATAAGCTGGAAGTAGAAGCCTAAGTATTTTTGTCCATTAGTTTACGCCAATTAGCGGAGGGGTGGTAGGGTTAGGGGAAAACAATAAATAAAGAAAAAATATTCCCAAAAATACATGGGGGATTGGAAATGATGCAAACAATTACCTTGGTAGAACCCACAATCTATCTGCAATATTAAAGCTGATCTCCCCCCCAAAAAATACATATAATAACTGTTCTAGTAACAGGAAATGAAACTGGCTTCAAATGATTATTGTGGCCCTGGGGGTTTCACCAGGCAGTTCAGGTCAGACGGCACAAAGCCCATACCTCTCCGGAGAACTGCCCTGCTGAATTCTAGGCGGGTCACGGTTTCTGGTCTGGCAGTTATTGTTGTTGTTGTTGTTGTTGTTGTTTCTGCTGCTGCTGCTGCTTCCCGGGCGATCGGCGGCTCCGTCCACGGCAGCCTCCTTGATGGGGATTAGCATCAGCCTCACCTGGTTGTGGCGGCGCATCGCTCCTGGGTTAATCCCAGTCATCTTGTTCAGTTGGGGGGTGGTGGTGGTTGTTTTTGGTCTTGATGAAATCTGGTCTGCTCCGGTCCTTTAGGGGGATGAAGGGTAAACCTCAGAAGACCATGAACCACGTCTCTTATTCTGGTGGTGATGCTGTCTCGTCTGGTCTCTCCTGTTGGTCTGCTGGTCCTTGTCTGGTCGGTGGTGGCCTGAGGAGGGCAGATGGAAAAAAAGGCAGGGGAGTAGGGCTGCAGGCCAAGGGTAGAGGGAGTAAGGCTCAAGCCACAACAATACCAAAATTACAGCATGGTACTGTATTATGTGTGGGTGGTACTGAATTACAGTAAATTACTGGCATCACCGTAGCCAGTCAATTACTGTAGATATACTGGAAGATGATTTTAGAGTTCAAAAATACAGTATGGTACTGGATTATGGTAAATTACTGGCAGCACAGTAGCCAGTAAACTACTGTAGATTTACAAAATACAATGTTGTAAAAAATATTGTATATACTGCTGGGTACAGAATTCTCACTAATGGATGCAACAAATATAGCCTCTTACAAGGCACGCCTCAAAATATGTTAATAAGCCACAGATTATTTCGCCACCCACAACATTTTCCCACAATGCACCATCATTCACAGTATGTTGCTGTAAATATACAGCAAAACAGGTAATACTGTGCTTTACTGTACATTTTTATTGTAAAATTAATTTTACAACTGTGTTGCAGAACGCCATTACACCCCCATATTGCATTTCTCTTTACAGTAATGTAATATCAAAATCCTTAAAGTTTCGCTGTAAATTTACAGCACTTTGTTTTAGTGTAGTTTCCAGGTGATCAACAACAAATTGCCATTAACTTACTTGAAAATATTCTTAACAACACAGCTCATTACTGACCCATTCTTTTAGAAAGTTTTCAGAACAAACTGTGTCAAAGAAGATGCTTAATTTGCAGCAGCGTAACCATCAAACACTTAAACTGCTACAACACTTCTACTGACGGTTGGCACAAATGCACATATATTTGACCATGCCCCCAAATATGCTCATGTCCAAAATGCTACAAGATTTTACAGTAATTGAAATCAGAATACAGCAGCATACTGTCATTTTATAGAAATAACAACTTCATGTTGTTGTATATATTTACTTAATTTTTACTGCAACTTTAGGCAAAGTGCAGAAATGTATTCTTGGCAATAAATACAGTTGAAGTCGGAAGTTTACATACACCTTAGCCAAATACATTTAAACTCAGTTTTTCACAATTCCTGACATTTCATCCTAGTAAGAATTCCCAGTTTTATGTCAGTTAGGATCACCACTTTATTTTAAGAATGTGAAATGTCCGAATAATAGTAGAGAGAATGATTGATTTCAGTTTTTATTTCTTTCATCACATTCCCAGTGGGTCAGAAGTTTACATACACTCAAATAGTATTTGGTAGCATTGCCTTTAAATTGGTTTACTTGGGTCAAACGTTTCAGGTAGCCTTCCACAAGCTTCCCACAATAAGTTGGGTGAATTTTGGCCCATTCCTCCTGACTGAGCTGGTGTAACTGAGTCAGGTTTGTAGGCCTCCTTGCTCGCAGACTTTTTCAGTTCTGCCCACAACTTTTCGATAGGATTGAGGTCAGGGCTTTGTGATGGCCACTCCAATACCTTGACTTTGTTGTCCTTAAGCCATTTTGCCACAACTTTGGAAGTATGCTTGGGGTCATTGTCCATTTGGAAGACCCATTTGCAACCAAGCTTTAACTTCCTGACTGATGTCTTGAGATGTTGCTTCAATATATCCACATAATTTTCCTTCCTCATGATGCCATTTATTTTGTGAAGTGTACCAGTCCTTCCTGCAGCAAAGCACCCCCAAAGCATGATGCTGCCACCCCCGTGCTTCACGGTTGGCATGGTGATCTTCGGCTTGCAAGCATCCCCCTTTTTCCTACAAATATAACGATGGTCATTATGGCCAAACAGTTCTATTTTTGTTTCATCAGACCAGAGGACATTTCTCCAAAAAGTACAATATTTGTCCCCATGTGCAGTTGCAAACCGTAGTCTGCCTTTTCTATGGCGGTTTTGGAGCAGTGGCTTCTTCCTTGTTGAGCGGCCTTTCAGGTTATGTCGATATAGGACTCGTTTTACTGTGGATATAGATACGTTTGTACCTGTTTCATCCAGCATCTTCACAAGGTCCTTTGCTGCTGTTCTGGGATTGATTTGCACTTTTCGCACCAAAGTACGTTCATCTCTAGGAGACAGAACGTGTCTCCCTCCTGAGCGGTATGACGGCTACGTGGTCCCATGGTGTTTATACTTGCGTACTATTGTTTGTACAGATGAACGTGGTACCTTCAGGCATTTGGAAATTGCTCCCAAGGATGAACCAGACTTGTGGAGGTCTACAATTTTTTTTCTGAGGTCTTGGCTGATTTGTTTAGATTTTCCCATGATGTCAAGCAAAGAGGCACTGAGTTTGAACGTAGGCCTTGAAATACACCCACAGGTACACCTCCAATTGACTCAAATTATGTCAATTAGCCTATCAGAAGCTTCTAAAGCCATGACATAATTTTCTGGAATTTACCAAGCTGTTTAAAGGCACAGTCAACTTAGTGTATGTAAACTTCTGACCCACTGGAATTGTGATACAGTGAATTATAAGTGAAATAATCTGTCTGTAAACAATTGTTGGAAAAATTACTTGTGTCATGCACAAAGTAGATGTCCTAACCGACTTGCCAAAACTATAGTTTGTTAACAAGAAATTTGTGGAGTGGTTGAAAAACGAGTTTTAATGACTCCAACCTAAGTGTATGTAAATTTCCGACTTCAACTGTATGTCACATGAGATTGGGTTTTCACTTGTGCTCACATTGTCACGTGTAGTTTCACGTTATAACATGTTGAGATATTGCATCCCTTTGTTGTCACATTTATTTCACATTAATTTCTAATGAGATCATGTTCTCACGTGCTAACATGTTGTCATGTGTAGTTTTTTGTTATCACAGGTTGCTTCACGTTGTCAAATGTTGCTTCACATGTTGTCACATGTTATTAACTTCACATTAAGTCAGACGTTATCACATGAGATCACACAAGATCACATACAGTGCCTTCGGAAAGTATTCAGACCCCTTGACTTTTTCCACATTGTTATGTTACAGCCTTATTCTAAAATTAATTAAATTGTTTTTTTCCCCTTCATCAATCTACACACAATACCCCATAATGACAATGCAAAAAAAGGTTTTTAGAAATCTTTGCTAATTTACTAAAAATAGAAATCTGAAATATAACATTTACATAAATTCAGATCCTTTACTCAGTACTTTGTTGAAGCACCTTTGGCAGCAATTACGGCCTCAAGTCTTCTTGGGTATTATGCTACAAGCTTGGCACACCTGTATTTGGGGAGTTTCTCCCATTCTTCTCTGTAGATCCTTTCAAGTGCTGTCAGGTTGGATGGGGAGCGTTGCTGTACAGCTATTTTCAGGCCTCTCCAGAGATGTTCAATCGGGTTCAAGTCCGGGCTCTGGCTGGGCCACTCAAGAACGTTCAGAGACTTGTCCCGAAGCCACTCCTGCGTTGTCTTGGCTTTGTGCTTAGGGTTGTTGTCCTGTTGGAAGGTGAACCTTCGCCCCAGTCTGAGGTCCTGAGTGCTCTGGGGCAGGTTTTCATCAAGGATCTCTCTGTACTTTGCTCCGTTCATCTTTGCCTCGATCCTGACTAGTCTCCCAGTCTCTGCCGATGAAAAACACCCCTTCAGCATGATGCTGCCACAACCATGTTTCACCGTAGGGAAGGTGCCAGGTTTCCTCCAGACGTGATGCCTGGCATTCAGGCCAAAGAGTTGAATCTTCGTTTCGTCAGACCAGAAAATCTTGTTTCTCATGGTCTGAGAGTCTTTAGGTGCCTTTTGGAAAACTCCAATCGGGCTGTCATGTGCCTTTTACTGAGGAGTGGCTTCCGTCTGGCCACTGTACCATAAAGGCCTGATTGGTGGAGTGCTGCAGAGATGGTTGTCCTTCTGGAAGGTTTTCCCATCTCCACAGAGGAACTCTAGCGCTCTGTCAGAGTCACCATCAGGTTTTTGGTCACCTCCCTGACCAAAGTTCTTCTCCCCCGATTCCTCAGTTTGGCCTGGCGGCCAGCTCTAGGAAGAGTCTTGGTGGTTCCAAACTTATTCAATTTATGAATGATGGAGGCCACTGTGTTCCTAGGGACCTTCAATGCTGCAGACATGTTTTGGAACCGTTCCCCAAATCTGTGCCTCAACACAATCCTGTCTCCGAGCTCTACGGACAATTCCTTCAACCTCATGGCTTGGTTTTTGCTCTGACTCGCGCTGTCAACTGTGGGACCTTATATAGAAAGGTGTGTGCCTTTCCAAATCATTTCCAATCAATTGAATTTACAACAGCTGGACTCCAATCAAGTTGTATAAACTTCTCAAGGATGATCAATGGAAACAGGATGCACCTGAGCTCAATTTCAAGTCTCATAGCAAAGGGTCTGAATACTTACTGTATGTAAATAAGGTATTTCTGTTTTGTTTTTTTATACACTTGCACAAATTCTTAAAAACCTGTTTTCACTTTGTCATTATGGGGTATTGTGTGTAGATTACTGAGGATTTGTATTTATTTAATCCATTTTAGAGTGAGGCTGTAATGTAACAAAACATGGAAAGAGTCAAGGGGTTTGAATACTTTCCGAAGGCACTGTATGTTCACATGTGAAATTCATGTGTCTTTTCTGTAAGGGTCCTCCATGTCTAGTGATGAGTGCAAATGGCTGCTATTAAAACCTCCTGAACACAATCAGAGTTTCTGTTTGTATTCCTGGGCTATGTCCCAAATGACACCCTATTCGAATAGGGTGCCATGTATGACGCAGACCTTGAGTATGTATCAGGGAGTTTTCCTGGGTGAAACAAATATTCTCTTCCCTGTTGCTCGGTGTTGCTGTTTGTTGCTTGAGTGTTGCCTGAGTATTCCTTCTAGAGTGTTCCTGGGGACCTATTATCAGTGTTTCCTAATACAGTCTATGTTTGTTTTCCTTGAGTATGATTGTTCCTAGGGTAAATGTTATCTTCCCTGATGCTCTAGCCCACACCGTGTACCTTAGGGCTATAGATGACTGAGGCGCTAGCTAGCTGCTTGTCTGTAAACTGCCTCAGGTATCTGGCTGTGTATTGTGTCTGTGTATTGTGCTGGTATTGTAGGTAACATTGAGATCTTTCAGGGGAATTCTCTATTTTGCGCTCCAAATGGCACCCTACATAGTGCACTACTTTTGACGCCCTGCGTTGGTCACAAGTAGTGCACTAAACAGGGACTGGCGTGCCATTTGGGACACAACCATATGTCTCCCACTAGGACCCTCACTCACTTTAACTTCCATCTTTACTGTGGTGACGACACAGAAGGGTTAACAGGTACTTGACTGGATTTAGTCAACAAAACAATAGTAGAAAGGAATAGAACGAGGTAGGCTCAGATAATGCAGGAGAGACTTCTGATCTTCTGATCGATGGGTTTTGAGAAGGAGGCGAGGACAAGAGGAATTAAGGAAATTCAATTGAAATGTTCCCTATGTGTGTGTGTGTGCACCTGTGTGTGTCTTTGTGTGTATATGTGTGTCTGACCATGTCATCTGTGTGTATAGGAAAGTGTGCATTGCACGATACTTTGTGATCACTACCCAAACAGGCATAGCCTCATTTATCACACAGATATTCAAAACAGACTTTGTCACATTTCCCAAATTAGACACCCTAAAGAGAGAGGGATTCTCTTAGTATTTAGGTGGAGCCCACTGTGCCTGTGTGTGTGTGTGTGTACGTGTGCGTCTGGGTGGAACCTGCTGTGTGAGTTATAAACCAGCAGAGCAGCTGTAGCCCAGACAGAGCCACGGTGGGCCATATTACATAATGAAGCATTGCACTAGACAGCTACAAGGGTGGTAGAATTTTAAATGAGCCACAGTATTAAAGGAAGTGGAGGGTGGTGTGTGTGTGTGTGTGTGTGTGTGTCTGTAAAGCGTAGAGATGAAACATGACAAGGCTGTTGGATCGTCACTTTTCTCTCTCCAGCTGAGCAGGAGTTTGATCGGAGCGCTGGGACTAATTTCTTGCCAGTTTCTCAGGCAGGCAGGTCTTCATTGACGGGCAGAGGTTTTGCTGGAATAACTTTAGCATATTTTTCCTGCTCTCCGGAGGGAGTAGAACTGTGGCAGTGCACTAGACTAATTGAATCTAATTAGTAGCCTGTGTGTGTGAAGATGAAGCTAGGCAAACAGGACAGTGTAAGTAACACTCAAAAATACTGTGGTGTGTCTGAAGTGGTTACATTGATGGACTTTCTACCACCTGAAAGGGCAAAGTTACTCATCATGCAAGTGTGGTCACCAAACCACTGTAACACTTTATGATTCTAGCTCTTTTTCATTGTGTTCCTGCAGACAGAGGGTAACCAACCAGGACTTGCAGATGGGAGATGAAGCATCCCTGTTCCTCCTGAAGGGAACCTTGAGAGCCCCCCTAGACCCCAATAGACCCCAGTGTTTCTAATTGTCTCCAGGACCAGTAATAAGACTGTCTAAGCCATATCTCTTCTCCTGTGTCTCCCCACCTTTCTCCTCTACCCTGTCTTTCCCCTCTCTTCTCTCCTCTGCCCCCTCTTTCCTCTCCCATCTCTCCCCCTTTCTCCTCCCCTCTTTCCACTACATTCAACACAGAGGGGAAGAAAGAGGGGGGGAGAGGAGAGGGGGGGCAGTGGAGAGGAGAAAGACATGGTAGAGGAGAGAGGAGAGAGGGGGAAACAGGAGAGGAGAGAGGTGGTGAGGAGAGAGGTCGGAAGACAGAGGAGAGAGATGGGGAGAGAGAGGAGACAGGAGAGGGAGAGGAAGGAGGAGAGGTGGGGAGACAAATAAGAAGAGAGAGGGGGAGACACAGGAGAGGAGAGAGAGAAGAGAGGGGAGAGAATTCAGAATTAAAGAGGCCGTATGCAGAAATCGCTCCGCCATTTCCTGGTTGCTAAAATTCTAATAGTTAGCCTAATTTTTTTGTGACAAAACACGCAGTCATTGTGTAGAGAATCATTGTACCATCTAAACCGATGTGAAATATATTTTCCATAACCAAAAATATTGTATACTCAGCTGTTTGAAGCTGGTGTAAAAAAACAAAAGTAAAAGACCCAAAATCGAAACTTCAGAACAGGAAGTATAGAAACAGCACACATAGAACAGATATACTGCTTCTTAGACTTGCTATCAATGGGAATGAAAAATCTATAACTCACATTTCTATGTGATTTTGGTCGGGTCGCCCAAAAAGTTACATATTGTAGCTTTAAGAGGTTTGAATTTATTCCAATAAAAGTAGGCTAATGATGATATGCTGAAAATGGAGAAAATAAAACAAACAGTACGATGTTTCTCATGAACCTCTTGCTTGTTTCAACTTGTCATTACAGTATTAGTGGATGTTTTCCTTGCTTCTCCTGAAGACACTTTGAGAACCTTTGATTTAGAGGAATAAATATGTGCACATAAATATAGTATGTTATAGACCTGTTGAAGGCACCTATAAGTGGTTAAGCCATTCACTCAGTTAGTTGGAGTATTTGTTTTCTGTTCATTAACGAAAGACAGGACTGTTCCTGTAGAAGTAATTCTTAATTTCTTAACTAACTTATCAACATGCTTTTTGAAAGATAGCTTTTCGTCAATCCAGATGCCCATAAATGTATAAGCGGGGACACATTCAATGAGGACACCATCCAAAGTAAGTATGCATAATCATCAGCTACATTTTTAAGTGATTTGGAGAAGAAAAAAAAATTGGTTTTACCTGCATTAAGTACCAATTTCAGTTCGAAGGCTTTCTGCAGGGCAATAAAGCGCACACACATACGCAAGTACACACACACACACACACACACACACACACACACACACACACACAGCACACACTCAACACATTGACACCCTACTGCTGTATCTGATGGCCTGTGGATTCCATTATACACAGGAGAAGACATGAGAAGTGTCAGTCACCACCACCTAGCTATAAGAATCCATCAGACAGGGCAGCTCAAGATTGTGTGCGTGTGTTAAGCACATTATTTAGACTGGCCTTTCGTTCTAGGCACAACACAGTTTTGGTAAACACAAACAGTGGCACATTTGTCTGTGTGCACAGTTTCCAGGCTTGATTGTTTGTTTGATTTCTGCCCCTCCAGGGAAAAATCAGAGAGCTCTGCTCCGTACAGGGAACAATCAGAGAGCTCTGCTCAATACGCAATCACAGTTCTGATGAGTGTCACACTCTCACGCAAATGATTTCCTATTGCAAGCAGTCCATTCACTGTGCTGTCTCAAGTTAAACAATGTCATGCATGTGTCTGTATGTGTGAGTGACTGTGTGTGTGTTTATATGTGTGCGTGTGCGTGTGTGCATGCAAAGAACACTCCCTGTATAAATGAGAGTTATAATGTATCATCATCCTCTCCCCTTAAGTGGCAGAAAGATGATATTCCCTGTGACCTGTTGGACCACTGTCACGTGGAGCGTCCTGTCGTCAAGGCGATGCCCACTCATTATGGGGTGCCAGACAGAGCGAAAGGAGGGGTGGGATGTTGGTAGAGCATGGTGCTTGCAACGCCAATGTTGTGGGTTCCATTCACACGGGGGACCAGTATTACAACGTATGCATACATCTCTACTGTAAGTCGCGCTGGATAAAAGCTTCTGCAAATGACTAAAATGTCAATGTAATCATTGATTCGCCGCCAACCGCTCTGCTGTCTGTTCCTTCTTCATGTTCAATAAATGTTTTACTCGCACACGCACGCACTCATACACAAACCCACCCAATCTCACACACACACACACACACACACATACAGATGAAGACGCTTTGACAACAGTGTCATGCTTTCAGGGTGGGCAAAAACAATGTGGTTTTTCTATTCTAATTAATGCGCCAATTAACAGGAAAGAAAACTGGCTTCCCTAGGGCAGCTTTTCTCAGGCAAGGCTAATTAAGTCCCAGACGCATGAGTGATATGCTCCATGATCCAATGTGACGGGGGGTCAGATGGAGTATCTGTTTGTTCCATCTCCATTGACAGGGCCCAATGTTCACCTATGCTCCTCAGTAGGTAAGCAGAAACACACACAATGTGATATGCTGTACCTCTGTCTACTTTAATAGTGTTTATGCTGGCATGTTGTATGACACAGAAAGAATGTCCTAATGATACAATGTCATCATCATCTTCAGATACACACACACATTTATACATGTATGTGTCCACACGTGCCTCAGGCCCCCACTCTACCACCACATATCTATAACACAACACCCATGTGTAAATATGTGTATAGTGCGTATGTTTTTGTGTGTTTGTATGCATGTGTCTATGTTTGTGTTGCTTCACAGTCCCCGCAGTTCCATAAGGTGTATTTTTATCTGTTTTTTAAATCTAATTTTACTGCTTGCATGAGTTACCTGATGTGGCATAGAGTTCCATGTAGTCATTGCTCTATGTAGTACTGTGAGCCTCCTACAGTGTGTTCTGGACTTGGGGACTATGAAGAGACCTCTGGTGGCATGTCTTGTGGGGTTTGTATGGGTGTCTGAGCTGTGTGCCAGTAGTTCAAACAGACAGCTCGGTGCAATCAACATGTCAATACCTCTCACAAATACTAATGATGAAGTCAAGATTTTTTATCATCAATTTCTCTCAGCCAATCATCAGTCATTTGTGTAAGTGCTGTGCTTGTTGAATGTCCTTCCCTATAAGCATGCTGATAGTCTGTTGTCAATTTGTTAACTGTAAAATAGCATTGTATCTGGTCAAACACAATTTTTCCCAAAAGTTTAATAAGGGTTGGTAACAGGCTGATTGGTCGGCTATTTGAGCCAGTAAAGGGGGCTTTACTAATTTGGTCAGATATACTTGGATGTGTAGTGTCAGCATTTGTTGCTGGCATGTCATGCCTAAATTTGCTAATCTTGCCAAAAAATAATTAAAGTAGTTGGTAATATCAGTGGGTTTTGTGATGAATGAGCCAAATGATACAATGAATGGAGCGGAGTTTGCCTTTTTGCCCAAAATTTCATTTAAGGTGCTCCAAAGCTTTTTACCATCAACTAAACATGATTTCTCAATTTGCAGTACGTTTGCCGATCGGTTGTGCAGTCAGACTTATTTGCCATTTCTTTTGCCTCATCCTTCTCAGCCATACCATTTTTCAATTCCTCATCAATCCATGGGGATTTAACAGTTTTTACAGTCATTTTCTTAATGGGTGCATGCTTATTAGTAACTGGGATAAGCAATTTCATAAATGTTTCAAGTGCAGCGTCTGGTTGCTTCTAATTATACACCATGGACCAACAAATATTATTTACATCAACAACATAGGAATCACTACAAAACTTATTGTATGACCTCTTATACTCTATATTAGGCCCAGCCTTTGGAACTTTGGTTTTCCGAGATATGGCTACCATATTGTGATCACTACATCCGATGGATTTGGATACTGCTTTCAAGCACATTTCTGCAGCATTAGTAAAGATGTGATCAATACATGTTGATGATTTAATTCCTGTGCTTTTTTTTAACTACCCTGGTAGGTTGACTGATAACCAGATCCAGGTTGTAGGCACTGGTTACAGTTTGAAGCTTTCTCTTGAGTGGGCAGCCTGATGAAAGCCAGTCAATATTTATATCACCCAGAAAATATACATGAACGGTCACATTTCTTACCATGGAGCTGCCCAAAATCACTGCTGGCGAGAAGGATGAGAAAATCCGCCCACTCCCACGCTTCACAGGATTCGGATAACCTTTTATGGACGGGCGAGAGCCAGTCAATATTTAAATTACCCAGAAAATATACCTCTCTGTTGATATCACATACTTTATCAAGCATTTCACACGTTATCCAGATACTGACTGTTACCACTTGGTGGTCTATAGCAGCTTCCCACCAAAATGGGCTTTATGTGAGGCAGATGAACCTGTAGCCATATTACTTCAACAGTATTTAACATGAGATCCTCTTTAAGCTTTACATGAATGTTGTTCTGAATATAAACGGACACACCTCCACCTTTGGCTTTTCTGTATTTTCTGTAGATCTTATAACCATGTATTGCTATTGCTACCACTGTGTCATCAAAGGTGCTATCTAAGTGAGTTTCAGAGATTGTCGTTATATTAATGTCATCTGTTACTAGCAAATTATTGATTTCATTAACCTTGTTTCTTAAGCTACATACTGTATGTTAATGTGGGCTATTTTTAGCACTTTTGTGGGATGCTTGATTGTTTTCATTGATTTACTGGGAAGCTTAGCAGAGGTAGACATGCCCAGGTTATTTATGTTAGTGAAGGGTGAGCTGCACACAGTGGACTTCCTGCTAGGGCACACTGCCTCAGTGCTAACAGTATAACTCTGGTTCATAGGCACATGATTACTGCATACAATAGCTGTAGGATCAATAGAGGCATTCAGGGCAGTAAGAGGGACATATATTAGGTTACTTACATTGTGTATTCCAGTGCCCCTGTGATAATGTACATTTGCTGAAGCATTATGACATCTCAGCGACAAAATGGTAGGGATTAAACGAGCTGGGCTTCGGTCATTGATAAGTCGTTGTCTCAAAACAGCCTAATAATGCTGTGAAAGGATCCAGGAACACAAGTGATTTGGGTGGATCACATCCTCCTTATAATATGAGCTTTGTTTCCAGAAGGTATCAAATTGTCAATAAATGTTACACCCACAGAGCTGCAATAGTCTCTTGGCCGGTTATGGAGGTCTAAAAGTTTGCTGAACCGTTCAATGCCACAATTTAGGGAGGGCAGACGGCCAGATATATTCTGGGGTGTTTGTGGCTGTCAAGTAGTGACCCAATCTGCGTACGCCCACTGCTCCCGGCGATAGGTCCAGACCTCCCACAGCAGGCAGTGCCCCATCAGATCCAGAGAGAGGAAAAGGAGCCGAACTCGACGACGAAGCCGCTGCTAGAGTCAGCGTAGTTGAAGTTAGCACCGCCATCGCAGACACAGGCAGTCCCAGCGATGAAGGCGCAGGTAGATCAGGCACCAGTGCAGCGAAGCTATTCCTTATGTCAATCTGCTCCAAACCTCTCGCAGTCACTCCCGTCCGTTTAGCAGCATGCCACTGCCTTCGGTTTTCACGACTTTTGACATGGGACCAGTTTTGACTGGAACACACTTCTTGCTGTTCTCCGTCTAATTCAATACAGGATGGAGGAGGAGAAGCAGATGGAGACGACATCCTTGGCAGGCAAGTTCCAGGTAGCACAGGCCATTTGGATAGGGACAGATGACAAGGCAGAGAAACATCCATTAGGCCCGGGCGGCGTCCTGCCATAGGAGTTGAGAATGAGAAAGTTTGAATCTGCGTTTTCCCCATAAGTTTGCGGAGAATTGAGATTTGTTCGCTAAGGATAGCCAACTCATTCCTGTAGTCCCCCGCTAGCAAACAATTGCCGCATTGGAACTCCGGATTGTCAATATTGTCAGGGAGAAGAGCATAATAAAGACAGCTTCCACAGCGCTGGAAATGTTTGTTAGCTATTCCAAGCGGGCTCCATTGCAACCTAGCTAGCTAGCTGGCTAGTTGGTAGCAGGTGTTGACACAGGTATCCGAGTTCTTGAGTTCCGAAGTTTTTGGCGTTGAGTCGGTGTCTCCCGACAGCAGCTGGCAGGGAAACACAAGAAGCACAGTGAGGGGCTATACTGATCACAATTTAAAAACTCACTCGCACTCACTCACAAATTAGAAATAACCACTTTCCTTTAGCTAGTGCTATTGCGAGCATTGTACGAGCTCCCTTCGGTAGTCTGGCTCGGCTGTAGTCTGGCTCGCTGTGTTTGGGTATATGACAGTGAACATGCAGTCCCAACGTTCATGCGTTGTGCCGGAGTTGTCAGGACAAAAGACACATGGCAGACTGACTTCTTCCTCCTCCCCTCTTTTATTCTACCATTGAAAGGAAGGTCAAGGATTGGAGCTAAACCCATCTGTGCATTTACTCTATATAGGACATGTTCTCCAAGAGAAGAGGTGTAATATATTATTAAAATAAAGCGAACTGGATGGAATATAGGGAAAGATGCACCAAATTATTTTGTAATCTTCAGTATACAAATGCTACCAAAAATAATTTACTGAAACTTTTTACAAATGACGGAGTGACCTATGATTCACCAAACAATATTTTGAAAGAGGAAGTAAAATACTTTAAGTATATGTTTTTGTTTCAGTCTCCTCCATCTCCACTAACCGAAGCTAATTGCATGGATTTATTTTCTATTAATAATGTCAAATTAAAAGCTGTACAGAGACTCACAAAGGCCAAATTACAAAAGACGTCTTAATGCAATTAAAGCCTTCACGTCTGGAAAAACTCAGGGGCTGAATTTTTATTTATTTTTTTATTTTTTATTTCACCTTTATTTAACCAGGTAAACCAGTTGAGAACAAGTTCTCATTTACAACTGCGACCTGGCCAAGATAAAGCATAGCAGTGCGATAAAAACAACAACACAGAGTTACATATGGGGTAAAACAAAACAAAAATCAAAAAAAATACAACAGAAATACAATTAATATACAGTGTGCAAATTTAGCAAGTTATGGAGGTAAGGCAATAAAATAGGCTATAGTGCAAAATAATTACAATTTAGTATTAACACTGGAATGATGTGCAAGAGATGATGTGCAAATAGAGATACTGGGGTACAGATGAGCAAAATAAATAACAATATAGGGATGAGGTAGTTGGGCGGGCTAATTTCAGATGGGCTGTGTACAGGTGCAGTGATCGGTAAGGTGCTCTGACAACTGATGCCTAAAGTTAGTGAGGGAGATAAGCGTCTCCAGCTTCAGAGATTTTTGCAGTTTGTTCCAGTCATTGGCAGCAGAGAACTGGAAGTCAATGGCATACCAGTGGAGGTACAGTGGCTTGCGAAAGGATTCACCCCCCTTGACATTTTTCCTATTTTGTTGCCTTACAACCTGGAATTAAAATTGATTTTTTGGGGGGGTTGTATCATTTGATTTACACAACATGCCTACCACAAATATTTTTTATTGTGAAACAAACAAAAAAACAGGAAAACTTGAGCGTGCATAACTATTCACCACCCCAAAGTCAATACTTTGTAGAGTCACCTTTTGCAGCAATTACAGCTGCAAGTCTCTTGGGGTATGTCTCTATAAGCTTGGCACATCTAGCCACTGGGATGTATGCCCATTCTTCAAGGCAAAACTGTCCAGCTCCTTCAAGTTGGATGGGTTAAGTCATACCACAGATTCTCAACTGGATTGAGGTCTGGGCTTTGACTAGGCCATTCCAAGACATTTAAATGTTTCCCCTTAAACCACTCAAGTGTTGCTTTAGCAGTATGCTTAGGGTCATTGTCCTGCTGGAAGGTGAACCTCTGTCCCAGTCTCAAATCTCTGGAAGACTGAAACAGGTTTCCCTCAAGAATTTCCCTGTATTTAGCGCCATCCATCATTCCTTCAATTCTTACCAGTTTCCCAGCCCCTGCCGACGAAAAACATCCCCACAGCATGATGCTGCCACCAC
This sequence comes from Coregonus clupeaformis, assembly GCF_020615455.1. Classification (NCBI taxonomy): domain Eukaryota; kingdom Metazoa; phylum Chordata; class Actinopteri; order Salmoniformes; family Salmonidae; genus Coregonus; species Coregonus clupeaformis. Next base: position 9,093,811 of record NC_059218.1, on the reverse strand, counting down.
CATGCTTCACTGTGATGGATGGTGTTCTCGGGGTGATGAGAGGTGTTGGGTTTGCGCCAGACATAGCGTTTTCCTTGATGGCCAAAAAGCTCAATTTTAGTCTCATCTGACCAGAGTACCTTCTTCCATATGTTTGGGGAGTCTGCCACATGCCTTTTGGCGAACACCAAACGTGTTTGCTTATTTATTTCTTTAAGCAACAGCTTTTTTTCTGGCCACTCTTCCATAAAGCCCAGCTCTGTGGAGTTAACGGCTTAAAGTTGTCCTGTGGACAGATACTCCAATCTCCACTGTGGAGCTTTGCAGCTCCTTCAGGGTTATCTTTGGTATCTTTGTTGCCTCTCTGATTAATGCCCTCCTTGCCTGGTCCGTGAGTTTTGGTAGGCAGTCCTCTCTTGGCAGGTTTGTTGTGGTGCCATATTCTTTCCATAAAAAAAAAAATGGATTCAATGATGCTCCATGGAATGTTCAGAGTTTCTGATATTTTTTTATAACCCAACCCTGATCTGTACTTCTCCACAACTTTGTCCCTGACCTGTTTGGAGAGCTCCTTGGTCTTCATGGTGCCGCTTGCTTGGTGGTGCCCCTTGCTTAGTGGTGTTGCAGACTCTGGGGCCTTTCAGAATAGATGTATATATACCTGAGATCATGTGACAGATCATGTGACTCTTAGATTGCACACAGGTGGACTTTATTTAACTAATTATGTGACTTCTGAAGGTAATTACGGGCTTCATAGCAAAGGGGGTGAATACATATGTACGCACCACTTTTCCTTTATTTATTTTTTTTGACTATTTTCTGTATGTCCACTACATGAAATCCAAATAAAAATCAATTTAAATTACAGGTTGTAATGCAACAAAATAGGAAAAACGCCAAGGGGGATGAATACTTTTACAAGGCACTGTATACCAAACCTTTTTTTATATACTCAGAGGACTGTTATTAGCATGTTTTAACCACTCCTATATAAATGGCAGATTATCAGACACTCAACAAGAAGGTCTGATTTCATTATTACTGAAACAGGATCCAAGTGGTATATATAAAGATCCAGTCCATTTAAAAATAATCAGAGGCCTCTTACACTTCAGTGTTGTGATGCAAAAATTCTAGCAAAATGCATAGCGTATAGAATTAAAAAAGGTATTGTCGGATATTATTAATGCTAATCAGACAGAGTTTTTACATGGACGATACATTGGAGATAATATAATTACTGAAAACAATAGAAAACTATGAAAAATCTGACGGTGATGTGGACATACTCGGTATACATGTCCCGAAAGAAACAAATGATCTCACTCGAATAAATTGTTATGGAAAGTTAGCAAAAATAAATAAGATCATGCTACCATGGAAAGGAAAATACACCTGATTAATCACCCTGATTAACTCTTTAGCCATATCCCAGTTTACCTATTTGTTTAGGGTCTTACCTACACTTAGCGACCAGTTTTTTTAATTATATGAGCAGAAAATATTCCATTTTATTTGGAATGGCAAGCCAGACAAAATTAAAAGGGCCTATTTATATAATGAATATGAATTCTGAGGGCAGAAATTATACATTTACATTTTACATTTTAGTCATTTAGCAGACGCTCTTATCCAGAGCGACTTACAGGAGCAATTAGGGTTAAGTGCCTTGCTCAAGGGCACATTTACGTCATTTAGCAGACGCTCTTAAACAGAGCGACTCACAAATTGGTGCATTCACCCTATAGGCAGTGGGATAACCACTTTACAATTTTTTTTGGGGGGGTAGAAGGATTACTTTATCCTATCCCAGGTATTCCTTAAAGAGGTGGGGTTTCAAATGTCTCCGGAAGGTGGTGAGTGACTCCGCTGTCCTGGCGTCGTGAGGGAGCTTGTTCCACCATTGGGGTGCCAGAGCAGCGACCAGTTTTGACTGGGCTGAGCGGGAACTATGCTTCCGCAGAGGAAGGGAGCCAGCAGGCCAGAGGTGGATGAACGCAATGCCCTCGTTTGGGTGTAGGGACTGATCAAAGCCCGAAGGTACAGAGGTGCCGTTCCCCTCACTGCTCCATAGGCAAGCACCATGGTCTTGTAGCGGATGCGAGCTTCAACTGGAAGCCAGTGGAGTGTGTGGAGGAGGGGGGTGACGTGAGAAAACTTGGGAAGGTTGAACACCAGACGGGCTGCGGCATTCTGGATGAGTTGTAGGGGTTTAATGGCACAGGCAGGGAGGCCAGCCAACAGCGAGTTGCAGTAGTCCAGACGGGAGATGACAAGTGCCTGGATTAGGACCTGTGCCGCTTCCTGTGTAAGGCAGGGTCGTACTCTCCGAATGTTGTAGAGCATGAACCTGCAGGAGCGGGTCACCGCCTTGATGTTAGCGGAGAACGACAGGGTGTTGTCCAGGGTCACGCCAAGGCTCTTCGCACTCTTCGCACTCTGGGAGGAGGACACAACGGAGTTGTCAACCGGAGTTGTCAACCGTGATGGCGAGATCATGGAACGGCCAGTCCTTCCCCGGGAGGAAGAGCAGCTCCGTCTTGCCAGTGTTCAGCTTTAGGTGGTGATCCGTCATCCATACTGATATGTCTGCCAGACATGCAGAGATGCGATTCGCCACCTGGTTATCAGAAGGGGGAATGATGAACTATTAAAGCATTAGACCTCTCACTAAAGGATTCAGTCATACAAAAGATATAGTTAAATCCGAACTGGTTCTCTAGGATATTAGGAAGAATGTCTCACCTAGGGCTGTGGCGGTCACAACATTTTGTCAGCCTGTGATTGTCAAGTAAATAACTGTAACTGTAATTGACCATTCATTAACATAAACACATTTAGCATCTCCTGGCTTCAACACATAGCCTTCAATCCATTGATGCAGACCTTTGGAACATTTTAAAAAGTCTAATAAATCCACGTAATATAGCCTACACCTTCACAATAAATCCATTATTTATTTTAGACAGGTCTAAAGAAGCATGATATGAAGAAAATGTAGTCTATTTCAGATTAACAGAATCATTAGATCATTTATTTTGGTACTATCCATATGTAGCTTGTTTATGGTCACAGGTCCAGGAATGACTGAAGAATTGCAACATTTACCTTGAGCTAACCCTGCAGATAGCACTACTGGGTGATCTGAAAAGTCATAGTCAATCGATCAATAATATAATAATACTTTAGCAAAAATGTTTATCTTTAATTTACAATCTGTAGAAACTATGAGAATAGAAACGTTCAGAACTTGTGTGAAACATCACAGCACAGTTGAAAAATACATTACCAGTCAAATGTTTGGACACACCTACTCATTCAAGTGTTTTTCTTTATTTGTAAAAAATTGTACATTGTAGAATAACAGTGAAGACATCAAAACTATGAAATAACACATATGGAATCATGTAGTAACCAAAAAAGGGTTAAACAAATCAAAATATATTTTATATTTGAAATTCTTCAATAGCCACCCTTTGCCTTGATGATAGCTTTGCACACTCTTGGCATTCTCTCAACCAGCTTAATGAGGTAGTCACCTGGAATGCATTTCAATTAACGGGTGTGCCTTCTTAAAGGTTAATTTGTGGAATGTATTTCCCTCTTAATGCGTTTGAGCCATTCAGTTGTGTTGTGACAAGGTAAGGGGGGTATACAGAAGATAGCCCTATTTGGTAAAAGACCAAGTCCATATTATGGCAAGAACAGCTCAAATAAGCAAAGAGAAACGACAGTCCATCATTACTTTAAGACATGAGGCTCAGTCAATACAGAAAAAACATTAACCGTTATGATGAAACTGGCTTTCATGAGGACCGCCACAGGAATGGAAGACCCAGAGTTACCTCTGCTGCAGAGGATAAGTTCATTAGAGTTACCAGCCTCAGAAATTGCAGCCCAAATAAATGCTTCACAGAGTTCAAGTAACAGACACATCTCAACATCAGCTGTTCAGAAGGGACTGTGTGAATCAGGCCTTCATGGTCAATTCGCTGCAAAGAAACCACTACTAAAGGACACCAAGAAACACGAGCAATGGGCCAAGAAACACGAGCAATGGACATTAGATTTGTCCGTTGGTCTGGAGTCCAAATGTCTCAGTGAGACGTGGTGTGGGTGAACGGATGATCTCCGCATGTGTAGTTCCCACCATAAAGCATGGAGGAGGAGGTGTTATGGTGTGGGGGTGCTTTGCTGGTGACACTGTCTGTGATTTATTTAGAATTCAAGGCACACTTAACCAGGATGGCTATCACAGCATTCTGCAGCGATACGCCATCCCATCTGGTTTTGGCTTAGTGGGACTATCATTTGTTTTTCAACAGGACAATGACCTAACACACCTCCAAGATGTGTAAGGGATATTTTACCAAGAAGGAGAGTGATGGAGTGCTGCATCAGATGACCTGGCCTCCACAATCCCCCGATCTCAACCCAATTGAGATGCTTTGGGATGAGTCGGACAGCAGAGTGAAGGAAAAGCAGCCAACAAGTGCTCAGCATATGTGGGAACTACTTCAAGACTGTTGGAAAACCATTCCAGGTGAAGCTGGTTGAGAGAATGACAAGAGTGTGCAAAGCTGCCATCAAGGTAAAGGGTGGCTATTTGAAGAATCTCAAATATAAAATATATTTTGATTTGTATAACACTTTTTTGGTTGCTACATGATTTCATATGTGTTATTTCATAGTTTTGATGTCTTCACTATTATTCTACAATGTAAAAGATAGTAGGCGAGACCCAAAAATTTGCCCCTGCAAAACTACAATAGTCTCAGTAAGCAAAATTAGGTTGAAACAACGTCTAAAAGACGTATTTTCCGGACATTGAAGTTAGGTTCAATTAAGGTTCTGAATGAAAGGTGAAAATACATATTTTCCGTATGTTTAAAATACATATTTTCCAGGACGTTGAAAAGGCATCATTTCTGGACGTTGAAAAATACTTATTTTCCAGACGTTGAATCAGCTTAATTTTCGGTTCTAAATGAAAGTTGAAAATACCGTTCTGGACTGCACCAAATCTGAACCAAACATAGACTTCTATTATTGGTTCAGATTTCGTCCGGACCGGACTGCACCAAAAATAGACGTCCAAAAGGCGTCGGAGTCGGTCAGTGCTTACTGAAGTGTAGCCTACAGTGTTGCCTGAAATTGAATTTTTTGAATGCCCATCGATGTTGTAAGCCTACCGTTTGTAAAACACCAAAAAATGACATCCGGTCTGGACAGGACCAAAATAATACATCTAAAAGACGTTGGCTCGTGCTTACTGGGGTGTAGCCTACAATGTCGGCCTGCAATTACATTTTATGAATGCCCATCCATGTGGTTGGCTTTATTAGTCCTGATTCATGTGACTAATCAATTTGGGTATTTAAGCTCTGAATATCAGCTACCCAACTTTATCAGGAGTTATCGTGAGCCTAATTGCAATGTGTTTACACAGTGGGAAAATCAGAAGTATTTCATTTTTGGCTATGATCAGCTTGTCAAAAATTGATAGAGACAAACTTGAAACTACTGATCATGACAATGGGGTGAAACTCCTGGACAAAAGTTGTGATTGTTCATTCCATATTGTACATTTTACTTTGACCTGTCCTGTTTTTAGGATATTTGTTTGTTAACATGTGTGATGAGTGTGATGGAAGGAGTCAGGCGTAGGAGGGTAATCACCAAATATAGAGTTTAATCCTTCGTTACACAAAATACGCTGGAATAGCGACAAACGAAACAGGCACAGGGGAAACTATCTACCCTGGCAATACACTGTAACTGTATCTCCATACAATACAATAAGCACAGGGGAAAATATCTACCCTGGCAACAAAATGGTACGAGTAGCTACACCGCGCTATACTACTCTCACATTCAAACAATCACCCACAAGGACAAGGGGGCAGAGGGAACACTTATACACGGACTAATGAGGGGATTAGAACCAGGTGTGTGTGATTGACAAGACAAACGTGATGATGATAATTGGGGCGGCAGTGGTTAGTAAGCCGGTGACGATGAACGCCGAAGCCTGCCCGAACAAGGAGGGGAGGCAGCCTCGGCGGAAGTTGTGACAACATGACAACGCATTTTTTATTTGATTGGGTGCCATTTAGGTTAGGCTATTTGATCTGTGAAACCTGCATGATGTAAAAAGTGTCCGTCTCATTACATTGTCCTACATTGTTTTATCTCCAGCCTGTAGGCTACAGAAAAGGCCACATACTCTTTATTCCATATCCTATACAGTGGGGAAAAAAAGTATTTAGTCAGCCACCGATTGTGCAAGTTCTCCCACTTAAAAAGATGTGAGAGGCCTGTAATTTTCATCATAGGTACACGTCAACAATGACAGACAAATTGAGAAAAAAAAATCCAGAAAATCACATTGTAGGATTTTTTATGAATTTATTTGCAAATTATGGTGGAAAATAAGTATTTGGTCCCCTACAAACAAGCAAGATTTCTGGCTCTCACATGCCTGTAACTTCTTCTTTAAGAGGCTCCTCTGTCCTCCACTCGTTACCTGTATTAATGGCACCTGTTTGAACTTGTTATCAGTATAAAAGACACCTGTCCACATCCTCAAACAGTCACACTCCAAACTCCACTATGGCCAAGACCAAAGAGCTGTCAAAGGACACCAGAAACAAAATTGTAGACCTGCACCAGGCTGGGAAGACTGAATCTGCAATAGGTAAGCAGCTTGGTTTGAAGAAATCAACTGTGGGAGCAATTATTAGGAAATGGAAGACATACAAGACCACTGATAATCTCCCTCGATCTGGGGCTCCACGCAAGATCTCACCCCGTGGGGTCAAAATGATCACAAGAACATTGAGCAAAAATCCCAGAACCACACGGGGGGACCTAGTGAATGACCTGCAGAGAGCTGGGACCAAAGTTACAAAGCCTACCATCAGTAACACACTACGCCGCCAGGGACTCAAATCCTGCAGTGCAGACGTGTCCCCCTGCTTAAGCCAGTACATGTCCAGGCCCGTCTGAAGTTTGCTAGAGTGCATTTGGATGATCCAGAAGAGGATTGGGAGAATGTCATATGGTCAGATGAAACCAAAATAGAACCTTTTGGTAAAAACTCAACTCAGTCGTGTTTGGAGGACAAAGAATGCTGAGTTGCATCCAAAGAACACCATACCTACTGTGAAGCATGGGGGTGGAAACATCATGGTTTGGGGCTGTTTTTCTGCAAAGGGACCAGGACGACTGATCCGTGTAAAGGAAAGAATGAATGGGGCCATGTATTGTGAGATTTTGAGTGAAAACCTCCTTCCATCAGCAAGGGCATTGAAGATGAAACGTGGCTGGGTCTTTCAGCATGACAATGATCCCAAACACACCGCCCGGGCAACGAAGGAGTGGCTTCGTAAGAAGCATTTCAAGGTCCTGGAGTGGCCTAGCCAGTCTCCAGATCTCAACCCCATAGAAAATCTTTGGAGGGAGTTGAAAGTCCGTGTTGCCCAGCGACAGCCCCAAAACATCACTGCTCTAGAGGAGATCTGCATGGAGGAATAGGCCAAAATACCAGCAACAGTGTATGAAAACCTTGTGAAGACTTACAGAAAACGTTTGACCTGTGTCATTGCCAACAAAGGGTATATAACAAAGTATTGAGAAACTTTTGTTATTGACCAAATAATTATTTTCCACCATAATTTGCAAATAAATTCATAAAAAATCCTACAATGTGATTTTCTGGATTTTTTTCCCTCATTTTGTCTGTCATAGTTGACGTGTACCTATGATGAAAATTACAGGCCTCTCTCATCTTTTTAAGTGGGAGAACTTGCACAATTGGTGGCTGACTAAATACTTTTTTTTCCCCACTGTATAAGAACATATTGATAAATAGGAAGGCACCACTGAAGGCACCACTGATCTCGACAAGGGGCGCAACATTCATAGAAATTCACAATTACGGGTAACATTAAGCAATTAACTTCTATTAGGTAACTGGACGGATTTAGCTATGTACAACCATTTTTCAACAACCATTTTTCATCTAGCTAGTTTGTCATCTACATGTTGCTAGCTATACATATAGTTCAGTGGAGGCTGCCGAGGGGAGGATGGCTCATAATAATGTCTGGAATGGAGTCAATGGAATGGTATCAAACACGTGGTGTCCATGTGTTTGATACCATTCCATTGACTCCATTCCAGCCATTATTATGAGCCGTCCTCCCCTCAGCAGCTTCCACTGATATAGTTATGTGTCTGTCATATTGAGCTATCTAGCTATAAGTTAAACCTGATCAATCAAATGGATAGGTGTAAGCAATTATGGTAATTCCAAATGCCCTTAACTAGGTGTCTTCTCTAGACAGACACACAGAGAGAGAGAGAGGGGGGAGAGAGAGGAAGAAAGTGAGAAAGAAAGGATGAAAGTGAGAGAGGGAGAGAGAGAGGTGGGAAGAGAGCGGAAGACAGAGAGAGAGATGGAGAGAGAGAAACAGAGAGAGAAAGACAGCAGTGCAAATGTATTTAAGAATTGAGTATTTCAACAACTTGTCTCTTCCAACTTGTTAGGCAATCACATGTACCTACGGGGGAAGGATGGCCAGCCACACAGGAGGGTGATTTTTACTAAGGAGGAGAAGGAGGCCGTGCTGACCGAGATGCATGCTGGCCATTTTGGAGTGAAGCGCATGATTGTCAAAATCCAACAACGCTTCTTCTGACGCGGAATTGTCAAGGAGCTGGGCAAGCGAAATAACCTTTTTTTAATCAATCACATTCTATTATATCTGAAATTATTATGATTTCAATTAATGTCATATCAGAGAGCACACAATGTTTCAATTTGTCACTTTGTGCTTAAAGGTCAGTACCATGTCTAGCCTGCCAGAAGTTTGAGAGTGTGAAGACTGTGGCGCCGGAGTTGAAGCCCATCAAGTTGTTTCACCATGTCATATGATCGGCAAGTGTCCCAATTCAACATCTGATAAGTTGTTTTGTAATGGCTGCTTTATTTGACCAAAGCAGAGTTCAATATTATATAATGTGTGTGTGTGTCAGTATCCTTACAAATATGAAAATCTGCATACTGTATGACACAGATACGGGTAAGAATAACGTCATCTTTTCTCTAACACTTTCAATGTTAGGGGTGGACCTCATCAAGCCCTTGACGAAATCCAGGAATGGCAACAGCTGGTGTCTAACGGCGACCAATCACTTTACCAAGTGGATGGAGGCAATACCCATTAAGGTCAGTAAAGGAAGAGAACATGCTTAACACTAAATTCCCTTCTGTAACCCATTAAAAAGGTGCTTGGAACCAAAAATAGATTTTTGTTTTGTATGATACCCATCAAGGACGAGACTGATGAGGCCACCTCCAAGGAGATGATGAACATCTTCAACATCCACGGTTCTCCTGAGGTCATCTTGAGTGACCGAGGTCATGAACGCTGGAACAAGGTACGGATGTTATAGGTTATATTATGTCACCAATTGTTTGTTTTAATAATTTTTTACAATTTATTTTTGTTTTTCCATGGTACATAATCAGACATATTTCAATATCTTACATTGTCAATAGATATCGCTTTCCTACCCCCTACTCCAGGTTTGGTGAATGGACCAACCAGACCCTAAATACTGCCATGGGCAAGTCCCTTGACGGGTACCAGGAACGGTGGGAGAACAACCTGAAGGTAATTCTCTTTGCACACAACAGCAGCGTCCAGGCGTCCACCGAGTACGGACGGGAACCGCAGCTGTTGTCTGAGGTAAACATTGCAATTGTATACACAATTATTGCATATACTGTAGTCTTTCAAATTTGTGATTGACTTAGTGTTGTTGTTTGTCTTTTGCTATTTTTGTATAACATACTTTCAGATCACTAAAACCCCACCTGATGTGGTGGAAGTTGTCGAACCAGATCAGAACGTCTTCGAGGACCACCTTCAGGCAAGGACTGAGAAGGATGTGGAGGTTTTTGACCAGGTAAAAATGATTGTCTGCTGTTAATAAATTTTCTGGCCCTCCAAGAGATATGTAAGAAATGTATTTGTAATATGAAATATAATCAAGGTGAGACTGAACATCGACAAGGTGCAGGAGAAACAGAAGGAGAGCTACCGGAGGAGAATCAAGAAGGGGACCAAGTGCTTCGACATCCGGGCAAATTACTTGGTTTGGAAGAAGGACGAAAGGAAGGTGAGACCTGGGAAACCTTGCTGCTCTTTTGCTCCTAGCTGGGATCACCATCTGTTAAGGTGAATAAAAAAAATCTCAGATACAATGTTTTTTTTGTTTTTTGTTTTTGGGTTGGGGTTTGGGTTGGGGTAAGGGGGGGGTAGAAGGATTACTTTATCCTATCCCTGGTATTCCTTAAAGAGGTGGGGTTTCAAATGTCTCCGGAAGGTGGTGAGTGACTCCGCTGTCCTGGCGTCGTGAGGGAGCTTGTTCCACCATTGGGGTGCCAGAGCAGCGAACAGTTTTGACTGGGCTGAGCGGGAACTATGCTTCCGCAGAGGTAGGGAGCCAGCAGGCCAGAGGTGGATGAACACAATGCCCTCGTTTGGGTGTAGGGACTGATCAGAGCCTGAAGGTACGGAGGTGCCGTTCCCCTCACAGCTCCGTAGGCAAGCACCATGGTCTTGTAGCAGATGCGAGCTTCAACTGGAAGCCAGTGGAGTGTGCGGAGGAGCGGGGTGACGTGAGAGAACTTGGGAAGGTTGAACACCAGACGGGCTGCGGCATTCTGGATGAGTTGTAGGGGTTTAATGGCACAGGCAGGGAGCCCAGCCAACAGCGAGTTGCAGTAATCCAGACGGGAGATGACAAGTGCCTGGATTAGGACCTGTGCCGCTTCCTGTGTAAGGCAGGGTCGTACTCTCCGAATGTTGTAGAGCATGAACCTACAGGATCGGGTCACCGCCTTGATGTTAGCGGAGAACGACAGGGTGTTGTCCAGGGTCACGCCAAGGCTCGTCGCACTCTGGGAGGAGGACACAACGGAGTTGTCAACCGTGATGGCGAGATCATGGAACAGGCAGTCCTTCCCCGGGAGGAAGAGCAGCTCCGTCTTGCCAAGGTTCAGCTTGAGGTGGTGATCCGTCATCCATACTGATAAGTCTGCCAGACATGCAGAGATGCGATTCGCCACCTGGTTATCAAAAGGGGGAAAGGAGAAGATTAGTTGTGAATCGTCAGCGTAGCAATGATAGGAGAGGCCATGTGAGGATATGACAGAGCCAAGTGACTTGGTGTATAGGGAGAATAGGAGAGGGCCTAGAACTGAGCCCTGGGGGACACCAGTGGTGAGAGCACGTGGTGTGGAGACAGCTTCTCGCCACGCCACTTGGTAGGAGCGACCGGTCAGGTAGGACGCAATCCAAGAGTGAGCCGCGCCGGAGATGCCCAGCTCGGAGAGGGTGGAGAGGAGGATCTGATGGTTCACAGTATCAAAGGCAGCAGACAGGTCTAGAAGGACAAGAGCAGAGGAGAGAGAGTTAGCTTTAGAAGTGCGGAGAGCCTCCGTGACACAGAGAAGAGCAGTCTCAGTTGAATGACCAGTCTTGAAACCTGACTGGTTTGGATCAAGAAGGTCATTCTGAGAGAGATAGCAAGAGAGTTGGCTAAAGACGGCACGCTCAATAGTTTTGGAGAGAAAAGAAAGAAGGGATACTGGTCTGTAGTTGTTGACATCAGAGGGATCGAGTGTTGGTTTTTTGAGAAGGGGGTGCAACTCTCGCTCTCTTGAAGATGGAAGGGACATAGCCAGCGGTCAAGGATGAGTTGATCAGCGAGGTGAGGTAAGGGGAGAAGGTCACCGGAGATGGTCTGGAGAAGAGAGGAGGGGATAGGGTCAAGCGGGCAGGTTGTTGGGCGGCCTGCCGTCACAAGTCGCAAGATTTTATCTGGAGAGAGAGGGAGAAAGAAGTCAAAGCATAGGGTAGGGCAGTGTGAGCAGGACCAGCAGTGTCATTTGACTTAACAAACGAGGATCGGATGTCGTCAACCTTCTTTTCAAAATGGTTGACGAAGTCATCCACAGAGAGGGAGGGGGGGATTCAGCAGGGAGGAGAATGTGGCAAAGAGCTTCCTAGGGTTAGAGGCAGATGCTTGGAATTTAGAGTGGTAGAAAGTGGCCTTAGCAGCAGAAACAGATGAAGAAAAGGTAGAGAGGAGGGAGTGAAAACATGCCAGGTCCGCAGGGAGTCTAGTTTTCTTCCATTTCCGCTCAGCTGCCCAGAGCGCTGTTCTGTGAGCTCGCAATGAGTCATCAAGCCACGGAGCTGGAGGGGAGGACCGAGCTGGCCGGGAGGATAGGGGACATAGAGAGTCAAAGGATGCAGAAAGGGAGGAGAGGAGGGTTGAGGAGGCAGAATCAGGAGATTGGAGGGAGAAGGATTGAGCAGAGGGAAGAGATGATAGGATGGAAGAGGAGAGAGTAGCAGGAGAGAGAGAGCGAATGTTGCGACGGCGCATTACCATCTGTGTAGGGGCAGAGTGAGTAGTGTTGGAGGAGAGCGAGAGAGAAAAGGATACAAAGTAGGGGTCGGAGACATGGAGGGGAGTTGCAGTGAGATTAGTAGACGAACAGCATCTAGTAAAGATGAGGTCAAGCGTATTGCCTGCCTTGTGAGTAGGGGGGGACGGTGAGAGGGTGAGGTCAAAAGAGGAGAGGAGTGGAAAGAAGGAGGCAGAGAGAAATGAGTCAAATGTAGACGTAGGGAGGTTGAAATCCCCCAGAACTGTGAGGGGTGAGCCATCCTCAGGAAAGGAACTTATCAAGGCGTCAAGCTCATTGATGAACTCTCCAAGGGAACCTGGAGGGCGATAGATGACAAGGATATTAAGCTTAAATGGGCTAGTGACTGTGACAGCATGGAATTCAAATGAGGAGATAGACAGATGGGTCAGGGGAAAAATTGAGAATGTCCACTTGGGAGAGATGAGGATTCCTGTGCCACCACCCCGCTGACCAGATGCTCTCGGGGTATGCGAGAACACATGGTCAGACGAGGAGAGAGCAGTAGGAGTAGCAGTGTTTTCAGTGGTAATCCATGTTTCCGTCAGCGCCAAGAAGTCGAGGGACTGGAGGGTAGCATAGGCTGAGATGAACTCTGCCTTGTTGGCAGCAGAACGGCAGTTCCAGAGGCTGCCTGAGACCTGGAACTCCACATTGGTTGTGCGTGCAGGGACCACCAGATTAGAGAGGCAGCAGCCACGCGGTATGAGGCGTTTGTGTAGCCTGTGCGGAGAGGAGAGAACAGGGATAGGCAGAGGCATAGTTGACAGGCTGCAGCAGATGGCTACAATAATGCAGAGGAGATCGGAATGAAATGAACTAAACATCTGGGAAAGGAGAGAGCGGGGCCTCCCTCATCACAACTCCCAAATATAACTCTCCCAACTTCCACCTCAGAAACTATAATTGTTGTAAACTACAGCGGTTCAATGTTTTCTAGGAATAGACTAACTTAGTTTATTCAGCTAGCTAACTAGGTGCAGTATTATTCCGTGAAAATCGTCCAGGCACTTAGTCATAAGACGCCACAGCCAGCTAGCATGCCGGACTCCAACAACACGGTTTAGCGCCAATACTCGGCCACAACAAACCAACAGTGTATCAACACGCAAGCAGATCGTTCGTGTCCGTGTCTAACGTTGTGGGTTAGTCCCGACAGCTTGAGCGAGTCCGTCGTCAACTTATTCAGCCAGTTAGTTAGCTAGAATAGTTAGCAAACTAGCTAGCCATTGCTTTCAGACAAAGAAGAACCCCTCCTTTCACGGCACGAACACACAGAGAGAGCCAAACTAACGTTAACTAGTCACCCATGTCCCGAATTCCTTGATCGACTCGGGCTATCAATATGTAAAAAACAAAACACAAATGTAGGTTATGACTTACCCCTAGCAGCTACTGTTAGCTAGCCAAGTGCAAAGCTAGCCACTGAATTGACTCAGCCAGTTCGCGTCTGTTCGGTCGGTCGTTCCAGCTATTGTTTACTAGTAGCTATCCAGGTAGCAACAAGCTAGCTACATTTCAAGCACAGTAGCCACTTGCTACCTAACGTTAACGGTTCAGACAATGAGGTTAGAAAACAGCTGAATGGTAGGCAATTATTGTATGTAATTATTGTAGGCAGCCAGCTGGCGTAATTACAGGCACTCTCAGGCGTGAAACAACTATACCGTTGCTAATAGCTACTCGCCAGCTAGTCCAGGTGGTGGGTTAGCTAGCTAGCTTCGTGCTACACCGGGCATAGCCGAATACAATACTAACCAACAATAATTACATACAACAACCCACGAAAGCTACCTACAATATCTAACTACAATCTAAATACATAGTTTAAGCCTTACTCGACAAAGCCCAAGCTATGTATAAAGCCAAGCTTACCCGACGCCAAGCTTACCCGACGACCTCCTCCTCCTTGTCCTCGTCTCTCTTTTCACACATCTCACGTCACACTTCAGTGCTAATTGAAGATGAAGCCAGGTCTGTTCTGTCCTAGCAGCTTGGTAGCTTAGCAGCCTTATTTACTTTATATAACAAAATGACCTTGAGATTATTGTAATTAACTTTTTGGCTTCAGAAGTAGCTTCAGACTGAACATTACTCACTCAGTTTTGGGTTGGATGGTATTTCCAGGTTTCCGCGGTGTTTTCTTCTGCAGGTTTTGGTTTGCTAGAAGTTTTGTCTTGATGGTCCTTGGTAGTAAGAATCTTTTCAGGTACTTTTGTCCAAAAATCAAGGTTTTAGGTTTGGAATTTTGATTTGGTGTGAAGGTTTTGATGTAGAGGGTAGTATCATGTATAAATCCTTGCGAATATAAATCAACGTTTATCTACGTTTATCCAACTCTAATTCAATATTTTTTGCAGAAGAACTCAGGAGCCCATGAGCTCATGTCCTCTCTCGCTCTCTCTCTTTCTCTCTCCCTCTCTGTCTCTCGCTCTCTCTCTATCTTTCTCTCTCTCTTTATCTACTCTGTTTCTCTCCCTTCATTACTTTTCCCCCTCTCTCTCTCTCTCTCTCTCTCTCTCTCTCTCTCTCTCTCTCTCTCCCTTCATTACTATTCCTCTCTGATGCTCCTCGGCTCCCAGTAAATTACCAAGTCAATTTAGAGCCACTTAATAAAGTCTCAGCTTGTTTAAAAGGCAAAGAAGGAAGGAAGAATGGAGGGAGAAGAAACAGCTTTAAGTAGTTTGTCCTTGCCCCTTCGACCTCTGGGCTGATACATCATCAATTCAGTGTTCCAGATGGGCGGTGGGTAGGCAGCATACACACTATAAAATAATGGTTCTAAATAGTACCAGATAGGGGTTATTTGGCTTATAACCATAGCGGAACCCGCTTTGGTGTTATATAGAACCCTCTTTTGAAGGTTTAATAAAGAACCATGCTCATAAGGTTCTAAATTGAACCTATATGGTGCTATAAAGAACCCTTTCCTAAGATTCTATAAAGAACCATTAAAAAAGGTTCTATATAGCACCAAAAAAGGGTTCCGCTATGGTTACAACCCTTTTTGGGGTTATATAGAACCCTTTTTATAGTTCTTTACAGAACCTTTATGGAGAATGGTTCTATAAAGAACTTTTCTCAATCTGAAAGGTACAGTACTTTGTAGATCCTTTTGAAGAACCATACAAGGTTTTTTATTCTGGTCAGCCATATTATATTGTTCAAATTCCACTGGTGTTATTACTGTGCTAATTGACAAGTTGAATCAAGTGAGCTACCTCTGAAACAGCTGGGGGTCACTGATGAGAGAATTGAGAACCACTGACTGATTTAGTCAACTGTTTAAAATTGACAAAAGACACAGTCACCGGCCATAGTAATGTAATAACACAACATATTAGGTAAACTGGAATTACACTCTCACTCACGGTTACACAGAAAAAACTTTGAGCAAATCATGTCGCAAAATATTCGAATGAGTCGCCTTCCCTACATTTTAATTATCACTAAAAAAGCAAATAACCATTTTGTGAACTTTAAAGAACCATTGAAGAACTCAAAGGGTTATTTGAGTCATTATGGTTCCACATAGAACCATCACCTTTCCCAAAGAACCCTTTTTGGTGTGTGCACCAAATCAAGGCCAAGGACTATATGATCCAAGGCCAAGCCTTGACCTGAGTGTCACGCCCTGACATAGAGTTCGCTAGTTGGTTTGGTCAGGGTGTGAGTATCTATGTAATGTGAATTTCTATGTGTAATCTATGTTGTTGTATATCTATGTTGGCCGGGCGTGGTTCCCAATCAGAGGCAGCTGTCGATCGTTGTCTCTGTTTGGGGATCATAATTAGGTAGCCATTTTGCCTACCTATGTTTGTGGGATCTTGACTCTTGTTTGGCTTGTGTGTAGCTGTAGCCATTGTGAGCTTCACGTTACGTTGCTTTTGTTGTTTTGTCGTGTGTTTACTTTATAAATAAACATGTATGCATTCCACGCTGCACCTTGGTCCAATCCTGTACTCAATGAACGTGACACTGAGGAAGCATGTCAGCAAGGTGCTTTCTTGTTGACCTACAACCTCTGACCCTGACCTGACATTTCACTTCACCTCTCAATGACAGTTGTAGTTGTAAATGTACAGTATATCCTCATTAAGTCCTTTGTAGACTGAGGTTGAGATTATAGTATTTCACACAAACACCGAGCATGCATATGTACACGGACATGCACATAAGCGCAAGCACACGCACACACACTCAGACATTCTCTTCCTGGAGCATTGAGCCTCAATTCCAAATAACCAGAAATGGGCAGTATTTCTGTTACATATATTTTAGATACATATTTGAATTACTTCTGAGTATTTTGTATTTTGCATTTTCAAAATACTGTAATGTGTTCAAGGAAGCTAGGCATATGTCGTACATCACTACTTCACAGGAGAGGCATTGAAAGTATATAATTTTTTTTTACATCAAAATTCGTTTTTGGGCAGAAATGCCTTCTGGAACATGTGAACTTTCATATGCCTTAATAACAAACTTGTATGCCATCTGTAAATATGAATACAATTGTTAAATTACGAGCCTAGTTGGTTGAGCCACGGAAAAAGACAGGAACCTTCCGCTAGGCATGATTGGCTGAGATAATGGTGGGCTAGACATGCCGAGAGATGAGTTCAGATTGGTCTGCCATGTGGCATGCTTCTGTCTATAACATGAGCTGCTCAGTATGTGTAGATTATCCTTTCTACCGTGGCTTTTAAAAAATATATCATGAAGAACTGCAAAAGTGCTCTCAACATTGCTGCCCTGAATTTAACAGGCGCTATCGACAAAGATCAGTGGGAAAAAGTTGTGATGGACTACTTTCTGGAGGACGATTGTGCCATGCTGATTCTCTCTGACTCTGAAAATGAATCAGACGATGAGGAAATCCCTGATTTAGGTAAAAACATTTCCATTGAACCAGACATTGTAGTCTTCTGATGACAGTGATGGGGAAGAAACGGCGATCAACGGTGTTGTTGTCACGGAAGAAGTTGACCGAGTTTTGAAATCAGTGGAATGCCCGGTGGAAACAGAGTATGATTGCAAATGTGGTGGGAGTCAAAAAGAGAACACAGAAAGCTGTAGTATAAAACACCTGTCTCCATATTACATATTCAAACTAAGGGCAGCCATGGCATCCATGACAGAGAGGGAGAAGCATTCATCCACGTATATGGGTAAGAGTCTAGCTACATTTTCAGATATTATACGTTTCTAATTTTGTCAGAATGTCGTTTTCATTGCAAGTTAAAGCATACTGTTAACTAGCTAGCTAACGTTACATGTATGAGCTGTGTAGTAATATTATTCTTATCTCAGAAAGCCATTTGCATTGCTAGTTATAGCCTGATTTTAGCTAGCTAGCTAGCTTTAGCTTTAGCTACCTGCAGATTCATGCATGGTGCATGGTAGTATGGGTTGGGATTATGGGTATAAACAAAGGAGTCCACTATGAAAGTAACCATTTCATTGTACCATTTACACCTTCTGTATCCTGTGCATGTGACAAATAAATGTTGATTTTATTTGATATAGTGTGTGTTTACCACAGACCGTAATGTGAAGAACAACATGTCCTGCACCAAAGTCAGATAATAGGATATAGGCCAAGGACTAGATAGTGTATACTACATTTTCTATTACTTTCACCACTTTTAGTCTTAATATTTGGTTGTGTCGTATCGAGTAAATGCTGGCAATTATTGCTGATAAACAAAGGAGTCCGCTCATACTGAACCTTGATCATAAGTTTATTCATATCACAAGCTTTCAGCATAAGTTACAGGTGTCATGCCCACCCGGAGAGCGACGCCTCAGATTGCAATGGTCGCTCTGCCCTCTCCTTCGTTTTTCCCCCAGTATATATAATCTCCCCAAGATGTGGGTGGCTCCCTCTACTGTCCAATCCCCTGTCTACAACACACTTCCTGTCTGTTGTATGTGGCGTTACACTAAAACATTCCCTCTTGATACTAAAATCAACATTCTTTCAGTTCCACTTAAAAACCATTAACAAAGACATAATCCTAATACACTACATTTCCCCCCTTCGAGACGAACTAAAAGTCTCGAAAACAAACAGAATAGGATTATGACAAGTACCAATTTATCTTATTGAGTATCTTTAACATTAAACCAAAAACATTTTTCTCTAGAGTGTATATACCTTTCTATGAAATATGAATAAATGTTTATGAAGTGTGAATACATTACTATGAAATATGAACAAATCTTTATGGAGTGTGAGAGCGAAAAATTGTCTGGCAACCTTCATTCCAAATCCATCCATCAATCAAGACAGTAAAATTCTCTCACGGTCCCTCTGCCCCAGGCAACCACCTAGGTACTCCCAATGAATTCATAACTCTTTATAAATGCATTTGAAACTATGATGCAATTAAATACACATGGAAGGCCCTGCAAACAAAATACTATCCAACAAATGTCCACTCTAAGGCTAGTCAACCCATTGGACCCTACAGTGGACCTCTCCCTGCCTAGACTCCCTGTCCCTAAGCATTCACGAAATAAACAAAAACATCTAAGATCCCCACATGTATTCAATAACATCAAATATCATTCTACAAAAAGTAATACCTAAGAATATGACACAAATTATGTATTACACATGCAAATATGTCTATATTTCATTGCAGACACTGGAATGTAGTCCACTACACTTCATCTCCCCCGTAGTCCCGACTTCCAATGCATTGTTGATGATGGAATCAGAACCTTTCCACTCCTTCCTGGTTCCATCTCCTCCAGTCATTGTCCTTTCATATTGTCCCTTCATATTGTCCTTGTTTGAGTATTTCAATCTCTACATGTTCCCCCAAATGCTTCTGGAAGAAAATAAAAGACCAAACAGTATCTTTTGCAAAACAAACACTTTCAAATTAAACATCAAGATCAACTAAGAATATAAAAATGATATATAAATGATGTATGAATCACATTAACCCATTTCCCTCCTTTGATTCATAAAATCATACTAAAATACACTAATATTGAAAAAAACAAATATTTGAAAAATGATCAAATCATCAAAAAGGATATTTATCCATCCAGTTCTACTTGTCCATCTTCATCCAGATCAGGAACAGTCAACACCGGCATCTGAGTGTTGTCTCCAGGCATCACTACTCCAACCTATCTCAATATCATAACTTTCTCAAAGGTCAGTAACACATTACAAACATCACACACAGTGCTACCAAAGCTGCCATTAAAATCTAATCCATCACTGCTCCTACTGGGCCTAACTGATCTTGCAACCAAGTCTTCGCTGACCATCCAGCTCCTTCAGATCTACCAAACGCATCCCTTATATTCTTCAACGCATATATAACCCTAGTGATAATATCTGAACTATCTGGACTCAAAGTATAACTAATATTATCAATATGATCTTCCCAAATGTTACACCATACCATGGAAAAAGTCCCCCCTTCTCCCTTAGATTTATCCTTCAATGATAGGCTGATATTCCCATAAACATGCCCCTTACATCATATGTTTTATTAGAACAAAAACAACTTTTAGCCCTCACTGCTTTCACCTCCAATGCTTCAGGGTTTGCTGTTACCTGATTTTACTTCCCATCTAACAAATTCCCATAGGGTAATTCATTTATCCAAGAACACCTAAACCTAGGCTTAAACAAATGTTTTGACAACGACATTATTTTATCTGTTACTGACTGTTGCTGATACCACAGTCATGACAAAGCATAAGATTGACACATACTTGATAGAGGTCGAACGACCGTCTCTAAAATGTTTGGTGCTGGAATTCTCAACAGACATGGACCCTCAAGATTCCTCACTGATCTTACAGAATGAGTTAACTGGAACCAAAGATTTCTACCTGCCCATCTATCTCTAATTTTCACAACAGAAGAATCAAACTACATGCATTTAGTTTTTCTCTTCCCTAACGAGCGGTACTGATCAGATACCTCTCCTTGTCTGTCATTAAAATCAAAGACCTCATCCTGTACCTCCATGATAGTATCCTTCACTATTTCAGATGAATCTATATTGACTCTCTATCCGTATCATAAACCCCTGAGTCTCTCTTGCTACCTCCTTTAATTTCAGAAAAGTTGTTGTCGGTGTCGGTGTCATACTTCCTACATTTGCTATTGCCATCGTATCATTAATCCCTTTCCAAAGTTACCATTAAAGTAGTTGATTTAGTTGATGAATTAACACTCTTAACTACTTCTAGTGGGAAAGTTACCGATATACTCTGTGTATTATTCATTGTTGGAGTGACTACTGTAATAAACTTATCCTGAACTCCTTTGGTGACCGTGGAGGCTACAACAGACCTCAACTCTTCCATTATAAGCGTTACTTTACGAATTACATAGCCTTTTAACCAATAATTCTTAACCGGAACAAATTTTAATGCTTGCACTAGATAAGTACACATATATTCTCCCTGATATTTTCCTGTAACATTACGCAAAATAAGTGAACAATCACTCATAACCCTCTTCCACTTCATATCGTTGTACAAAATATACTTCCTTTGACTAGGTGCAACAGCTTCTACTTCTGGTCCTGATAACAATACTTCTTCTCCATAATTATCTCTCCATGTGGGAGGAACGTCCCCATCCTAACCCTAATAACAGTATTTTCCTCTAAAATTGGTGCCGGAGCTATTGGTTCCCTTATAATCAAATGCGATATATTTATGGCTTTAATAACTATCAATGTTGAAAGAGTTAAATTGCTTCTCACTGTTGTTTTAATATACTGAAGTGTTAATGCCATTGTTGTTACTTCATCTAGTTTCCCCAAAGCTTTGAACTCTTTGCTTGTACTTCCATCTATCACCACTAGTGTCAAATGACGTAAATGTAACTTACATTCACTCTCTCTTCCTACTCTAAACCCTAACTTTCAAACTTTTGATTATAAAAATACACCTACAATTACCTTGATCTTCCTGCTGGGAACTGTAAATATAGATACTCAATCACACTCAATCTTCTCTTATCATTCAGCAACACATACTTTCTCAATGCATCTGCTCCTAACAGATCTAAACTCCTACCATATCTTCCCACTAAACTCTAAAATGTCCTTCACCACTGTTCTCTCTCTTACTACTAACTTTGAAACTTAGCTTACTGTCTTAGAGTTCCTTCAACCTAGTTCGCCTAACTTATTTTAATCTAATCTTTTCTCCTAACCCTTAAAAACCGTTTCCACTGATTTATTCACAAAATCCCTTTACCACCAAATTTTTAGGATATGTGATTGGGAAGTCCCCACATGCTTCTGACTTCTTTACACACAGATTTGGCAAACGACTAAACACCTTTTAGCCTAGCCTGAAATCCCTTGGTGTAAGAATGTAACCCAGAATAACAGTCACCCCTTTTAACTTTATTTTTCAGACAGATTGTCTAATAGGCAGTCTAATAGATTATCATCCTTCCTATGATATTATATTTTTAAGCCAATATGATTCCCAAAAACCCTACTTTTTAAAATCTTCTACCAGACAGCCGTCTAGTGTACATCTTATTGTACAGTCCAATTTACACCATGCATCTCTTTCCAACAATGCAATAGGTATATGTTCTAATATTAGTATGTCTATTTTAATTTCTCTTTGATTTTTATAGCAGAGCTCAATCGGTTCCTTAAGAGTAATTAGCTGTTTTACTACCCCAAATCCCTATCCTAATTAGTTAATTTTACATAGTGAGATGTTTAACCTCTTTAGGCTGAACACAGATAAAAGTTTTTCCACTATTCACTATCACTTCTCATAGTCCTTTGTTTTCACTTCAATTGTTAGATATTTTCTCTTCTTCTCTAATCGGTGCTATCAGCGGACACCCCCCTTCGTATCTTCTAGGCTCTAGACTCTTTGCTCCGGACCCCTGTAGGGGTTCACCTGGAGAACAGGTGATTTTGACTTGCCCCTGTATCTTCCTCTGAAATTCCCTCTGATGTTTCCTCCTGACTTGTTGCACTCACAGGTAAAGTGACCAATCTGTCCACCATTATAACATTCTTCTGAAAGTTGCTGGAAGTGTACCTGAAATCTTCCTCCTCCTTCTAAGCCTTCTCGTCCTCTTCCTCTCCAATTCTGTGTCTGTCCAGAAACTGTCTGTGGGTATGAAACACCTGGTACCCCCCTTGGCTGGTACAATTGCATTTGATATTGTTCAGTTGAAGCTGTAACAGTGATTGTTGATTTGGTTCACTCTGATTCTTCATAACCAAAGCGTCTCTTCTCCACCAGTTGTATGATTGAGGTTTTTGAGAGTTTCTTTATCCTGTTCTTCCTGTTGTTGACATATCAGTATTCTTCAAAAGCTTATATTCTAAGTTCTGTCCTCGAAATATCATCTTCCATCATCTTCTTACTTTTCTTCAGCTTCTTGGCCTCAATGTATTCTTCTCCTCCAATTCTTGGGATCCTTTTCTCAGCAGTTTTTCTTCTCTTCTGTATCTTCATCCTCATCTTTCCGAACCTCATTCTTCTCTTAGTTTCCAGACATCTCAGTTTTTCTTACTTCTGGAGTTTTGGATTCATCTTCATTGTCGTTTCTGCTTGTCCTCTATCTATTATTCGTTCATCTTCATCTCTGATGCAATAATCACCCTGCTGGATGATCACTGGAAGCTGAGGATAAACATCCCTAAGCTCTACTTCCTTCTCGTAAGGTGGGTGTCTTTTTGCTGAATCCGTATGTGAGAAAGGTGTACTAACTTCTGCCATTAGTTTTTCTGTCGCCTTTCCTTCCTTTAGCATTTTCCTCTATACCTTTATCTTATCGCTGGAATCTTTTATCAGTTTTTGTTTGAGAATGAAGGGCAACTTTTGTTTCATTTGCCGGATAACCTAACAATACTTTAGTTAAAGGATTACTATTTTGTACTATACCAACCGGTGTAATCACTTTCATAGCCTTGCTGTCCTTTCTCCCCATTGTAACAACCCTTTTATATTCCTTTATTGTGAATTATTTTATTTTAGACTATATAGCCTATGGCTTCCCCCCTTTAATTATTAATATAAACTAAACAACCCAACCAAAAAAAAAAAAAAGTTTTTTTTTTTTTTTTTTTAATCAACCAATTAAAATATGAATATGAAAAAATGCAATTAAATTTTTTATTCAAAAACCATTTCTAATTAAAATAAAAAATCAATTAAAAAATCAATTAAAAATTATGAATAATTAAAACCAATTTTTATTTCTATAGCCTATCTTACCCATTTATCAATTAGTGGCTATCTTACCACAACCCATCAGGAAAGTAAATGTAAGTTAGTCAACTTCAAAGCAATCCCAAAAACAAAGCCTTCTAACCTTACAACACTACAATTCCCATAAACCCCCTTGCTCTATAAGCACCTAATTATTTAAATTTTACAGAATAATGTCAGTCCTTGATTCCCAACACAACTCCAATCAACCCAAGTGATGAACATAGCCTCCAAAATGCAATTTTTAATGAATCAGTATTTGCCAAGCCTATGTGAAATTGTCATAACATCCAACATCCTGTAGGGGAAGATTTTGTAACCAGACCAGTACCAAAACCTTTTTGACTCGATCATCTGTCGCGTCACGTGACGTGTACGTCAGCACCCCCTCTCTTTCTCTCTCTCTCTCCTGTCGTATCATCCTATTGCTCCTCTCATATGACAAAAGAACAGAGACACAAAAAGATTTTTGTAGTTAATGCAATCACTGAGTTATTTCAACCATATTCAATATTCCCCCACTCACATTCGCTTTAAGACTTAACTCAGGACTAAATAGATCGCTCAAAAACATTTTTATTTTATTTTAATCCGTCATTTAATTTAATTCATTATAATCCGTCAACATATATCTAATTTATAAATTCAATAGGTCACAAAACAAGTTTCATCTTTAACCAACAGCCGATGTAACAACTAGAAGATTTAATTCATTTTCAAATATTTCCTCTTTGTTCCCTCGTCTGTGTTTCTCTGTCTCCCCCTGCGGCACAGCCCCACAGAAATATGACACTTTACCCACAATCCCCCTGTTGTAGTTTTAGTACCCACCGTGTTGTAGTTTAGTACCGTAAACCAACGTCTCATAATCTCGTGCAATAAACTCCAACTCCCACGTTTTGTAATGTAGTGTCATAAAATTAAACGCATGCGCAAATGCATTCAACCATACGATTCCCAGACAATAGAACGCTAGCATTCCGCTACAACCTCACTATTTTATACCTTATAATCAAACAATTACACATAACAGAGCTCACATTTGCGTAGAACTCTGAATTCCACACACACAGACATATTTTAAGAGGCTTAGTCCATCGCAATGGCACCTCTAAGGACACCCGTTAGCATGTAGCACACAACACAATTAGCATTTAGCATTTAGCCTTTAGCCTTTATCTACCCTGTGGCTGGCACCACGCCCTAAGTAACCTGCATTGTGCCTAAATCATTGTTCATTTATCCCCTTCTAACTTTATGCTGCCGTGAGATATGGATATTATATGAGCGGTTACCCCAAAACAGATACCCCGTCAGCTACAAGATGAGAATAACTTACAATATAACCGTCCACCTCATAGTTCCCAGAACTAACCTGAAACACCGAATGCATAATCAGGATTTATGGCCCATCCTATATGATGGCCCCATGGGGTCTTATCAGATTCACAATGCCCTAATTGCATACGTATTCCTGCCTTTATTCTGCCAATATCTGCCTTAATCCCTACCATCGATTGCTCTAAAATTCCAAGCCTACTCTCCCCCCTTTTGCCCTGTCTACCAGTGCAACACTTGATAATGATTAGCCAGACCCCCGTTCTCAGCAATAACGCCACCCGAGGCACATTTCGGTCGTAATGGTACACCCCTCCAGTGTACACAAGCAGTATCCAAACTAACAACTTCCAAAGCTGTGAGGAAAACTCACCCTTGTCTGGCCATGACTTCAGAACGAGTTAGCTTGGCGGCAACGAATGAAGCAAAGGAGAGATGCAGACCAGCCCCACGTTGGGCGCCATTTGTCGTATCGAGTAAATGCTGGCAATTATTGCTGATAAACAAAGGAGTCCGCTCATACTGAACCTTGATCATAAGTTTATTAATATCACAAGCTTTCAGCATAAGTTACAGGTGTCATGCCCACCCGGAGAGCGACGCCTCAGATTGCAATGGTCGCTCTGCCCTCTCCTTCGTTTTTCCCCCAGTATATATAATCTCCCCAAGATGTGGGTGGCTCCCTCTACTGTCCAATCCCCTGTCTACAACACACTTCCTGTCTGTTGTATGTGGCGTTACACTAAAACATTCCCTCTTGATACTAAAATCAGCATTCTTTCAGTTCCACTTAAAAACCATTAACAAAGACATAATCCTAATACACTACAGTTGTTTTATACACTACCTTACTCATTCTGTTTAGCACATGGCGTCACAAGTGAATCCTTAAAGAGATGGGTGGGGCTAAGGCTTAAGAGGGTGTGAACGATGCTGTATGGTAGTAGACAAAGAAGAGCTCTCCAGTAGGTGTACCAAAACATTCACAGGCCATTTTCTCAACTGTGGGGTTAAAAGTGTATCAACTTTCAAAGCAGAATTACTTTCCCATTGTTCCTCAACTGCAGTGTACGACATACCATTTTCTAGCTTTGAGTCTCTACTTTTATCCAATGTAAAAAAAAAACATAATTTCAAATGTTGTTACATAGCTCAGAATCAAGGTGGTGGGTCACATATTGCATTGTTGTTATTATCAAACAGAGAGATAGTACAGTTCAGTTGACTGTAAGGTAAGTATGGGGACCTCAGACAAAGCAGGCACAGAGTTGTCATACTACATCTGTGAAAATCTCCCTGACAGCGGAACACTGTTCATCTTCTATTTCACAATGATTTGGATGGTCTATTTGTTCACGCAATTCATTTGTTGGAGCCTGCCAAGTGGATTTAAGCTTTCTTATTCAGAGTGTTTGTGTGTCTGTGTCAATAGACTTGTCTGTACAGTGTTACATCAATATATAGGTGAAATGTCTGTGGGAATGTGTGTGTGCGTTTGTGCTTGCGTGCATGCATTTCTTCTGTTCTTCATGAGATCAGTTGTCCCAGTGACAGAAGCTGTCATACACAGGGTATAACAGGGTATGATAATGCACATCCAGTGTTGTCTGTGGTGTGAATTGTCAGAGGTGTGTGTGTGGCACAAAGAGAGCTCTCAAAAAAACATAATTGCGCCACAATTTGTGAGAAGAAATTGCATAAATGATCCACCCTTTCGCCTTCTCTTCGTTACCGAGACCACATCACTGCGCAAAATACCCCTGTATCAAGATCGGGCAGGTTTTGACACACATTCCAACACAGCATATGTCCATGAGTATCCAAATATGTACAGGTCCGATACGGACCGTATCAACTCTTCACCAGAATCGACACACAGTTGGACACACCAAGAAACGGACCACCTTGTGTCAGACTCGAGGAACACATTCGTACACATGTGGGATACATGCTGTGTCAAATACTTCAACCCACCTTGATACAACCCATCACTCGCAGTTTCATATTCATTGACACATCCTAACATCTCAAAAGTAAGCATTTGGTCCCTTATTGAATAATTGTATTATACATTTAAATGTATCTTTAAATTAAGGGTGCTCATTGCTGTCACTATGAAAGTAGTTTCTGTTCCACTCCCTATTAGAAAATGTAGAAGTAGGATATAGTAGAACCTAGACCTTTAGAGTTACAGATGGGACATTTATTCATTAAACTTAAAAACAGGTATAAAAAGCATAAATGAAATGTTCACATGTAGAGCAGTATCTTATAAGCCGTGTGGACGCACAATGTGCTCTTTAAATCCCCTAGAGTCGATTGAAAATTGGTCTTCTCACAAAAACGTCTGTAGCATCTGAACGGAAAGGGGAGAGTCTCACGAACACGATGGTGTGCGCCGTTTTGCTGTACGACCCCCCACAAGTGTCACAGGACTCGTCTGAAGGTAAAAAAATGAATGGAAGTATGAAGGTAGTTTTGTTCCTACCCCAAATAAGGGGTAAATATGTGTAACAAATAACAACATATTTCCTGATATTTTTAATATCTCCTAGATTTACGACAAACACTTCAAATCCTTGTTTCTTATTATGCATTTTTTTACTGTCCTTTTTGCCATTTATTAATGTGTTATTCAATGCGTTTAAATGGGCTTTAGTAGTAAAGTCTCAATCAATATTGTTTATATATATATTTATACCTAAAGGGGTCCTACAATTCTAAATCAAATAGCTAAATGCTCCATAGTATGACCATCTTAAAACAATTCCATATGTCAGCATAGCACCCCGCCCCCCTCCCCCAACATCTTAGACCCTAAAGAATTAAAAGGAGAACAAACAAATGTTGATACCTCATATCAAGTCTGTCAATCAAATTACAACATTTAAGTCATAGGCCTACTGTACTTGATGCAGTTGACACTACAAATACACATTTAAAGCCAACAATTGTATTATGCTGACTAATATTGCAT